>NC_047110.1:58621530-58938137 GCF_902500255.1 Thalassophryne amazonica
GGAGAGACGGCATCCATCCCACTTTAGAGGGAGCAGCTCTCATTTCTAGAAATCTGGCCAATTTTTTGGGATCCTCCAAACTGTGACTGTCTAGCGTTGGGACCAGGAGGCAGAGCTGTGGTCTTATACACCTCTCTGCAGCTTCTCTCCCCCTGCCATCCCCCTATTACCCCATCCCCGTAGAGACGGTGCCTGCTCCCAGACCACCAATAACTAGCAAAAATCTATTTAAGCATAAAAATTCAAAAAGAAAAAATAATATAGCACCTTCAATTGCACCACAGACTAAAACAGTTAAATGTGGTCTATTAAACATTAGGTCTCTTTCTTCTAAGTCCCTGTTGGTAAATGATATAATAATTGATCAACGTATTGATTTATTCTGCCTAACAGAAACTTGGTTACAGCAGGATGAATATGTTAGTTTAAATGAGTCAACACCCCCGAGTCACACTAACTGTCAGAATGCTCGTAGCAGGGGCCGGGGCGGAGGATTAGCAGCAATCTTCCATTCCAGCTTATTAATTAATCAAAAACCTAGACAGAGCTTTAATTCATTTGAAAGCTTGTCTCTTAGTCTTGTCCATCCAAATTGGAAGTCCCAAAAACCAGTTTTATTTGTTATTATCTATCGTCCACCTGGTCGTTACTGTGAGTTTCTCTGTGAATTTTCAGACCTTTTGTCTGACTTAGTGCTTAGCTCAGACAAGATAATTATAGTGGGCGATTTTAACATCCACACAGATGCTGAGAATGACAGCCTCAACACTGCATTTAATCTATTATTAGACTCTATCGGCTTTGCTCAAAAAGTAAATGAGTCCACCCACCACTTTAATCATATTTTAGATCTTGTTCTGACTTATGGTATGGAAATAGAAGACTTAACAGTATTCCCTGAAAACTCCCTTTTGTCTGATCATTTTTTAATAACATTTACATTTACCCTGATGGACTACCCTGCAGTGGGGAATAAGTTTCATTACACTAGAAGTCTTTCAGAAAGCGCTGTAACTAGGTTTAAGGATATGATTCCTTCTTTATGTTCTCTAATGTCATATACCAACACAGAGCAGAGTAGCTACCTAAACTCTGTAAGGGAGTTAGAGTATCTTGTCAATAGTCTTACATCCTCATTGAAGACAGCTTTGGATGCTGTAGCTCCTCTGAAAAAGAGAGCTTTAAATCAGAAGTGTCTGACTCCGTGGTATAACTCACAAACTCGTAGCTTAAAGCAGATAACCCGTAAGTTGGAGAGGAAATGGCGTCTCACTAATTTAGAAGATCTTCACTTAGCCTGGAAAAAGAGTTTGTTGCTCTATAAGAAAGCCCTTCGTGAAGCTAGGACATCTTTCTACTCATCACTAATTGAAGAAAATAAGAACAACCCCAGGTTTCTTTTCAGCACTGTAGCCAGGCTGACAAAGAGTCAGAGCTCTATTGAGCTGAGTATTCCATTAACTTTAACTAGTAATGACTTCATGACTTTCTTTGCTAACAAAATTTTGACTATTAGAGAAAAAATTACTCATAACCATCCCAAAGATGTATCGTTATCTTTGGCTGCTTTCAGTGATGCCGGTATTTGGTTAGACTCTTTCTCTCCGATTGTTCTGTCTGAGTTATTTTCATTAGTTACTTCATCCAAACCATCAACATGCTTATTAGACCCCATTCCTGCCAGGCTGCTCAAGGAAGTCCTACCATTATTTAATGCTTCAATCTTAAATATGATCAATCTATCTTTGTTAGTTGGTTATGTACCACAGGCCTTTAAGGTGGCAGTAATTAAACCATTACTTAAAAAGCCATCACTTGACCCAGCTATCTTAGCTAATTATAGGCCAATCTCCAACCTTCCTTTTCTCTCAAAGATTCTTGAGAGGGTAGTTGTAAAACAGCTAACTGATCACCTGCAGAGGAATGGTCTATTTGAAGAGTTTCAGTCAGGTTTTAGAATTCATCATAGTACAGAAACAGCATTAGTGAAGGTTACAAATGATCTTCTTATGGCTTCGGACAGTGGACTTATCTCTGTGCTTGTTCTGTTGGACCTCAGTGCTGCTTTTGATACTGTTGACCATAAAATTTTATTACAGAGATTAGAGCATGTCATAGGTATTAAAGGCATTGCGCTGCGGTGGTTTGAATCATATTTGTCTAATAGATTACAGTTTGTTCATGTAAATGGGGAATCTTCTTCACAGACTAAAGTTAATTATGGAGTTCCACAAGGTTCTGTGCTAGGACCAATTTTATTCACTTTATACATGCTTCCCTTGGGCAGTATTATTAGACGGTATTGCTTAAATTTTCATTGTTACGCAGATGATACCCAGCTTTATCTATCCATGAAGCCAGAGGATACGCACCAATTAGCTAAACTGCAGGATTGTCTTACAGACATAAAGACATGGATGACCTCTAATTTCCTGCTTTTAAACTCAGATAAAACTGAAGTTATTGTACTTGGCCCCACAAATCTTAGAAGCATGGTGTCTAACCAGATCGTTACTCTGGATGGCATTTCCCTGATCTCTAGTAATACTGTGAGAAATCTTGGAGTTATTTTTGATCAGGATATGTCATTCAAAGCGCATATTAAACAAATATGTAGGACTGCCTTTTTGCATTTACGCAATATCTCTAAAATCAGAAAGGTCTTGTCTCAGAGTGATGCTGAAAAACTAATTTATGCATTTGTTTCCTCTAGGCTGGACTATTGTAATTCATTATTATCAGGTTGTCCTAAAAGTTCCCTAAAAAGCCTTCAGTTGGTTCAGAATGCTGCAGCTAGAGTACTGACGGGGACTAGCAGGAGAGAGCATATCTCACCCGTGTTGGCCTCCCTTCATTGGCTTCCTGTTAATGCTAGAATAGAATTTAAAATTCTTCTTCTTACTTATAAGGTTTTGAATAATCAGGTCCCATCTTATCTTAGGGACCTCATAGTACCATATTACCCCATTAGAGCGCGTCGCTCTCAGACTGCGGGCTTACTTGTAGTTCCTAGGGTTTGTAAGAGTAGAATGGGAGGCAGAGCCTTCAGCTTTCAGGCTCCTCTCCTGTGGAACCAGCTCCCAATTCAGATCAGGGAGACAGATACCCTCTCTACTTTTAAGATTAGGCTTAAAACTTTCCTTTTCGCTAAGGCTTATAGTTAGGGCTGGATCGGGTGACCCTGGACCATCCCTTGGTTATGTTGCTTTAGACGTAGACTGTGTTTCATAATTATTGTATGGCCTTGCCTTGCAATGTGGAGCGCCTGGGGGCAACTGTTTGTTGTGATTTGGCGCTATACAAGAAAAAAGTTGATTGATTGATATGTTTTTGAAAGGTTCATTTTGGCAGATATTTCTGGATAACCGTATTTCGGTCAGGCTCTCATCAAAGGCCTTTTGGATGGGACAATGTTACCTTAAGATTTTCTTGGAGAATGCAGGAAAACTCCTCTCTCTCAACCTTGTTGTGGTTTATCCATGAAGCAATGGCAACTGTTGGATTCTGAGAACTTGGAACACCATCTGAAAATTAATTCAAGGCCACATAAGATGAATTTCTAAAATATCTCTTCAAACTTTGATAGTCCACAGCAGTGTTTTTCATGTTATTGGGGGATTTTTTTGTTTGTTTGTTTGTTGTTGTTTTGTCAAATCATTACTGAATATAATTAGGGAAATCCATGCAACAGTTTTTGTTTAAACAACTAAATGTAGTATATATTTTGCAGAAAAGAGCTTTAAAAGTGATTGGCAACAGTCGATTTAGAGATCCATCTAATCCATTGTTCATTAAGTATAGGGTACTTAAATTTCATGATTTAGTTGATTTGAAATTACTACAAATAATGTACCAAGCGAATAACAATACCTTACCAATAAACATTCAAAATATGTTTGAAAAAAGAGTAAGTAGTTATAATTTGAAGGGCATAGAAGTCTTTAAAAAAACCAAGATTCAGAACCAAGATAAAGGAACGGAGTATTGCAATGAATGGTGTAAAATTATGGAACAACCTCAACAAAGAAATCAAAGAATCAAGGTCGCTTAAATTATTTTAAAAACGTACTAAACTTGATGTATTTCGTAAGTATGAAACTATGAAATAAGTCAGTGGGCTGTGACAAAGCCAAAAATGTAATCTGTTAATAATGTTTAGAATGTCTGAAGTTTAAAATGTAATCTATTAGGGATGTAGTCTTTTAAATAATGGTAAAAATGAGGAAAGAAGTCGGTGGCATGTGACAAAGTCGTAGAAATGCAATGATGTCGACTGATGATGCTTTGCAAGATTGTATTGTAAAAAAGGGGCAGAAAATATAAGACTTTTTCTTCCAAACTGCTCCTTTTCGTTCAATGGTTTGTAATGTTTTGTTAAAAATTTTGCTTTTCTGTTTTTTCTTTTAAATGAATGAAATAAATCCTCAATAAATAAATAAATAAATAGTCTTTTCTTTTTCTTTTCCATGTAGCTGCTGGTTTACAGTAATTTATGGACAACATGAAAATTTATATAGGACTTGAACCTTGCTGTACTATATAGTAATTTCTACTTTAACTTTGGTTAAAGTATTACAGATTATTTTAATTTTATGTACTCGTACGCACACAATCAAAACTAAGTAACATTTACAATATATAACATGAATGAAAACTAGTGACTGGCAATCATCATCTTTGGCAATCATTTCACAACTTACTGAACACATCAAATTTACATTAAATATTGGCTTGCATAAATTTTGACACATGTTGGCTGGCCGTTTGTCAGTCAGGCATTCAATGAGATACCTCAAAAAGACATGAATGAACGTCCATGAAATTTGAGGGTGAGGCAGGTTTCAGATCAAGGAACAGTGCATTTAGTCTTGGTGTGGATTGATAACAAGGAGTAGAGCTTCTCCTTGATTTATGGCCTTTGATCCTCTTCCTGCATTTGAACTTTAATCTCTTATTTTGATCTCTTTGACACTGTAATGAGGGATGCTGGTTATGTCTGAAAATCAGGATTAAAAGCCAGGACCTACAGATTTATCGCAATTCCATTCATCTTGATTGCAGGATCAAAGCAGGACAGAAAGACAGATAAACAAATAGAAACAAAAGCATAGCCTGTTTCACAAGGATCAAAGTTTAGTATTCAGGATTAATTATTTGGATCCAAAATTATCAGTCAGGATCGAAGCTCATGAACAAAAACCACTGATCCACTTCAAAACTATGGAGGATCAAAGATGAGGGACCATGATCAAGGTTTTGCCATGAGTATCAATGCTTGGTGCACAGGATCACAGATCAGGAATCAGAAACAAAGGTTAATGATTAGGATTAATGGTCAACAATAAGGTTCGAAGAATGTTAGAAACGATTGAAGAAAGAACCCTGTAAATATGAAAAAAGTGAAAAAAAAAAAAAAAAATATATATATATATATATATATATATATATATATATATTAAAAAATCTAACGTATTTTCTGGAGTATAAGTCATGTTTTTTGTTTTATTTTTTCTAGTTTAGGATGTCCTGTAACATTTACTCTGGTGTGGCTTATATACTAAAAAACAACTTTTTTTTTATTAATTATAACCATGATGACAATTAATAATTAAATTAAAACACTACACTTTTCACTTATGGTAACGGCAACAAAACACTTAACTAAATTGACTAAACCAATTGAACTACAAAAACACAAATCAATAACACTATCAAAGCAGTTAAAATAACATGAGTTGTTGTGTGGGCCGCTGAAGAGGAGGTACTGCTGGCCCACCACCACCAGAGGGCGCCCTGCCTGGAGTGCGGGCTCCAGGCACCAGAGGGCGCTGCCGCCTCACAGGAGCAGCCAGGGTGACAGCTGTCACTTATCACCTACGACAGCTGTCACCAATCATCTGATCTGCAGTGGTATATCAGCAAGACGACATCTCCACCTCTTTGCCGAGATATCGCTCTACCTAGGAGGTACAGTACTCAGCCGACTGTGTTGTCTTTTTGACATTAACACTTTGTTACTTTTGTGCGTTGAATAGCAGACATTTCTTCCGACGAGAGGTGGAGGTGGTTTTCCCACCATACGTGTTGCTGGGTGCAAACGCACCCACATTTAACTGTTTTTGTTCCTCGCCAGCAGTACCAGATCCGACACGCGGAGGCAGTGGCCACCTGGGAGTTCGGGACATGGCGGCTCCAGTATTCCCGGGGTTCGGTGGCGGAGGAAATCGTGTGGTTCCGGTTCTGCTTTGGACAGACGTTTCTTATCTTCGAGCCTGCCCACGTGACACATTTTGTGAATTGACTTCTTTGTCTATTATTGTAATCTGTTGTGTTTGTTGTGCTTATTCACAACAGTAAAGTGTTGTTATTTGACTTCCTCCATTGTCCGTTCATTTGCGCCCCCTGTTGTGGGTCCGTGTTCCTACACTTTCACAACAATGTAACAAAAACATTTAAAACCCAAAAACCCCAAACTCCCATGATGCATAGCAGCACAGCATCCATTGTTCCCTGGTTAGATAATATTGCTAATTTCTCCAAACATATTAGTCTTATCAACTTTTTGTTTTCACAGCATTCATCCTTGACCCAAAATACATAAGCATACCAAACAGCAAATGTCAGCTCTCTGCGGTTTCTGCATGATTGAAGCCATGCACACATATGCATGCACATCCATACAGAGGCCAATTGGCTATTATAATATAGACAATAATAAAAAGTACACAACAACAATGCACACAAATCCCAAATTAAAGAGCTGATAATGTAGAATAAAGGTGCAATTTATACTCCAGTGTGATTTATACTCCAGCATGATTTATACTCTGGAAAATACAATAATAAGAAGAGTGGTATGCCATTTCTGAGTTCACTTTTAGCATTAAATACACCTTCATACCATGTCCATAACAATCACAACAGAATGTTTTGCTGGAATTTGTGCACTGCATATGAGTGGTCATGAAAAAGGTTCACATCTGACAGACAATTGGGGTTGTTCCCCCCCACAGTACACGCTAAACAACAGGTAATACCTTTGATGATATCCAACAGCAAACAGAGAGGCAGACTGAGAAATTCTTCAGTCTGATGCAGTTGGGCCAGATGGATTTTAGCACAATGTTTGGCAGCAGTATACAGCTCCTGATCACTGTGTCTGTCTGCAAGCCACATCACCTACACAAAAACAGGCAATGATAAAACAGACACTACAAATACTAATTATGAATCTAAACTGCTGTTCTCTTCAAAACCAGTGAATCACCTGTAAGCAGTTTTTGACCTCCACAGTCCGAGAAAGGAAGCGGGAGCATTCTTCAAACAGAGCAGTCAACTGGTACATGTCTGCCATTTCATAGGTGTCTTGAAGTTCCTCCAGCCTCAGTTTAATAGTGCCGTGGTAAATGTAATCAATCAGCAGTTGAAAGACTGTGGTGCTGACATCCTTCAGTTCAATAGTGCGGTTGTGGGCCTCCTTCAGGTTGGAGGTGAACATTAAACGGAAGAAGCTGCTCTGTGCTGAAAGGACCAGTCGGTGTAGGTGGAACTCTTTACCGTCAACAGTGACAGTAACATCAGCAAACAGGCCATCCTCCAAGCACAGATCCATGATGCTCTTTACTACCCGGCTGGAGTGGGAACGGTCAGTGAAGGTGTAGCCCAGGAAGTAGTTCTCCTCTCCCACAGAGCCCCCAACACTGAGGCCTCCCTCCTCGCTGGACTCCATCTTTGCAGCTAGCTAGACTACAAGCCACAAATATACAAGTGTCCATTTTAACAACAGGCAGAAACATGGAAACTAGTGCTTGGAAGTTTATTGTTAGCACATTTAAATGAGTGACCAAATACCTTTGGGATTTATTCATGTTTGGGCTTAAATGTTTATTCAAGTAACCATAACGTCCATACTCATGAAAGGCACTGATTTTGAAACCGGAAATGATGTAGTTAGCGGGGAGATCACAGCCTGTGCAATATCCATCATCTCGACATGTAGTTACAATTTTTGGGAAGGGGCACGTCAGGCTGCAGAGAGGCTTGGAGGGAGTTAGCAACAATGCAGAGGGCTCTGGATGGTTATAGAGTTGCAGATACAGAGTGGCATAAAATGTAGGAATGGGATGACTAGTCATAATAGTCGACTATGACTAACTAACATCCGACTAGCTATTTTTTATTCGTCGACTAGTCGAAAGCCATTTATTAAGTTAGTTAGATAGATAGATAGATACTTTATTGATCCTTCACAGGAAATTATGCTGTTGCAGCAGCTCACACAGACATGAATTTCATACATCTATCATTAACATACAAGATAAAAATAAAATTAAAGTGCAAAGCCACGGACAACATCTTAACAGTCAAAGTGTATTAAACAGCCTAATAGCAGCCGGGAGGAAAGTCTTTCTAAAACGCTCCGACTTACACCTCAGTGATATCAGCCTGTGACTGAAGCTGCTACAGGTGATCACCTCCAGGGCAACGAGGGGGTGAGAATTGTTGACCTTAATGGCCTTGAGCTTTGAGACCATCCTCTCGGTGACCCGTTGGACTGGTGGAACTTCTGAGCCAACTACAGAGCCTGTTTTTTTTTTAAAGCTTATTCAGCCTGTTTCTGTCCTTCAAAGCCTATATAAAGTGAATCTTTATCCAGAATCTGGTTTTGGATCTGGATACCTCCAAAATTTAATAGCTTCTTCCATGCCCCAATATCTATCTGTGGTGAGACTCTGTGAAGTAGTTTTGACGTAATCCTTCAAAGACTATATGAAGTGAAACTTGATTCAAATAATGGCTAAATGACCGACTTTATAACTACTGTAAGCCACTTGACAGATATGTCTATAATTGACCAAACGGTGGGGTGTTTCGACAAAGTAGGAAGGACAGTCAGAACACACCTCTAGTTGAAAACTGCACACCAAAATTTCAGATTTGTTGTGAGACCAAGCCAGATTTGAAGGCGCCAACTTGGGCTCTAGAAACACTGATGTCTGAGTAACGTGAACAAACATGCCGATGAACAAACGATGACATAAAGATTTTACTTTACAGACGCAAACCTGATCGCTGAACGAAGGTTAGCTGTTATCAGCTACGACTTACGTTCGCCTACAACAACGAGCTCGCTAACGTTAGCTGACCATTTTCCGAATGAAATTGTCACCGAAAATCGTGCTGATTAAGTTAACACGAAGTCGTAAATGGCAAAGACACAACATTTTAAGAAAAGCGTAAAAAACAAGCATGTTTACCTTTGTCTACGCTACGATATCGTTCAGAAACACATTCTTCTTTGACGTTCACGACAGTTCGCAAATTCACGGAGCTGAAGGTGTATACCGCCGCCTACTGACCTGGCGAGGGTATGACCGGAACATAACGCCACAAAAACCATCTATTTCTTCTTCTCTGGGAGTTTCACCAGTTGCCATTCTTGTTGTTAACCAGTTATTACTTCTCTTCCTAATATTATTTAAATCATTCTACCTATTACTAATAAATAAATAATAAATAATAAGAATAGCCATCTCTTCTTGACCTTCCTGCTACTTTAGGTCAATTTTGGAAGGAAAACTGACACGTTGGTGACACGTTGCTTCATCCTACACACGAGCCAACCACCCTGGGTCTTGGATGACAACCATCCAGCCAGACAACTGCTCCATCCTCACCTTTTGAATGTAGGCATGTATCTACTAGTCCATGTGCCAAGTAGGTTTTCAGTACCACGTAAGGTGACAAAATGACACTTAGCATCCAGCCTCAGTTTATGCAAATTATTGCTTGGGTTAATAGGGTTCTATAAAGGAACGGTTTGCACCATCTGTCATGCTTAGTCATCATGTTACAGGGTAACATGTCACGTGTCATAGAATCCAACTCAACTCAACTTTGTTTGGCCTTTACTTTGGAGAACAAATATTAAACACAGTCAAAACTATTTCATTTATTATGTCCACCAAGGACGTAATAAAATCACTTATTTGTGCTTATTTGTCTGTCTGTCTATCTGTTAGCAGGATTATGTCAAAACTACTGCACAGATATTGATGAAAGTTTCACCACAAATGCATGGTAGGCCATGGAAGAACCCATTAAATTTTGGAGTTGATCCGGATCTGGATTCTGTATCAAGTATCACTTTATATAGGCTTTGAAGGATTGCTTTTAGCAGGATTATATCAAAAACTACTGAACAGATTTTGGCAAAATTTTCAACACAGATAAATATTAGGCCATGGAAAACTCTATTAAATTTTGGAGGTGATCTGGATCCAGATGCAGATTCTGAATCAAGTTTCACTTCATATAGGCTTTGAAGGATTATCTCAAAACTACTTCACAGATTCTCACCAAATTTGCACCACAGATAGATATTGGGGCATGGAAGACTCCATTAAATTTTGGAGGTGATCCGAATCCAGATTCTGGATCAAGATTCACTTTATGTAGGCTTTGAAGAATTACGTCAAAACTACTTTAGAGTCTCACCAAATTTGCACCACATATAGATCCTGGGGCATGGAAGACTCCATTACATTTTGGAGGTGACCCAGATCCGAATCCAGATTCTGAATCAAGTTTCACTTCATATAGTCTTTGAATGATTACGTCAAAACTACTTCACAGAGTCTCAACAAATTTGCACCACAGATAGATATTGGAGAGGGTGGGGAAGGACTTTGGACAGACCTGTAAGCCCAAACGGATAGTGTGGATGAACTGGGAACGTCTGGAGGAGCCCACTGTCCGACAGATCTTCAACTCACACCTCCACCAGAGCTTCTGTAGCATCCCTGTGGAGGTTGGGGGCATTGAACCATAATGGGCAATGTTCAAAGCTTCCATTGCTGAAGCTGCAGCGTGGAGCTGTGGCCTGAAGGTCTTAGGTGCCTCAGGGGGCGGCAACCCTCGAACACCGTGGTGGACACCGGTGGTCAGGGAAGCCATCAAACTGAAGAAGGAGTCCTTCCGGGATATGTTATCTCATGTGGACTCATCAGACCACAGCACACTTTTCCACTTTGCGTCTGTTCATTTCAAATGAGCTCTGGCCCAGAGAATGTGGCTGCGTTTCTGGATGTTGTTGATGTATGGCTTTTGCTTTGCATGGTACAGTTTAAACTTGCACTTGGAGATGTAGCGACAAACTGTGTGAACTGACAATGGTTTTCTGAAGTGTTCCTGAGCCCACACGGTAAGATCCTTTACACAATGATGTCGGTTTTTAATGCCTGAGGGATCAAAGGTCACAGGCATTCAATGTTGGTTTTCAACCTTGCTGCTTATGTGTAGAAAGTTCTCCAGATTCTCTGAATCTTCTGATTATATTATGGACTGTAGATGATGGAATCCCTAAATTCCTTGCAATTGAACATTGAGAAACATTGTTTTTAAACTGTTGGACTATTTTTTCATGCAGTTGTTCACAATGTGGTGATCCTTGCTTGTGAACGGTTGAGCCTTTTGGGGATGCTCCTTTTATACCCAATCATGGCACTCACCTGTTTCCAATTAGGTGTTCTTTGAGCATTCATCAACTTTCCCAGTCTTTTGTTGCAGGCATCCATTTCACATAGTCACCCTGCTCAGCATACCGCTCTCATTGAAATCTCTATTTTGGCATTGTAGGATAGCTCGCCTACAGACTGAGCTTGTCGGACTACTTTCGCCACAGTGCTCAGTGTGCCGCTCTCATTGGAGCGACAACACACAGAATGTGTCTCTTCCCAGATAGATCTCTTTCAGTGCAGCTTCTTGTTCTGACTTTAACACGAAGTTAACACCCACATCTTTCATCGCCAACTGTAAATGGTAATCAAAACATTCCAATCGTATCTTTCTGAACTCTTCCGCATCAAACTCCATCGTGACAATGTTTACAATGTTCTTGAGCAATAACAGGTGAAGTTGCTCATGAACTTTAAGTTTCTTAAATATTTATTACAGCCACTCTTCAGTTATCTCTTTATAATTTTATTACTGGTAAATTTTAGAATTAATTTACATGAGATATACTTATTATCTCACGGTAATTATCATAATTATCTGGGAAATACTTTTTGAGCAGGAATTCATCAAGCACATCGTCTGCGAGTGCATACTAACACAGAATACCCAGAAACTGGCTAGGCATTTGGCCAAAATGAGAGCGTCCACGTTTAGCTTGCCATAAACTAGGCTAGTGGCGCTTGTGAGAGTGTAGGTGGTAGTATGCCATTCCTCCAGAACCTGCACAACAACATGATTCAAAGAGTTTGTAACCAGACTTGGGTGTGAGTGGATCAGCCACACCTTTTTTTTGGCCACTGCAGGGCCACTGAAATTGTAAATTCATTATCCCTAAAGTCAAACTAAAGCCCATGGTGAGGCAGCGTTTTATGACTATGGCCCATGTCGGTGGACGGTGGAACATCTGTCTGAGGACCTGTACAGTGTCTGGCCCTGTCAAATTCAACATTTATAGGTTTTATTCTCTCTCTTCTTGGGTGTATAACCAAGTGAAATACAGTCTGTGGTTCAAACACCAGATTTCTTGCTCACAAGACCAATGTTTGATAGATAATAAGTCCCTTTGGCTTCTCCCTTAGGATCACCACAGCAGATCCAAGGCGGATCTGCATGTTGATTTGGCACAAGTTTTTTGCTGGATGTTCTTCCTGATGCAATTCTGCATGGGCAGGTGTGGCCTTGAACTGGAAACCTTCTACACTGAAAGCAAGTGCAGCTAGATAGATAGATAAAAATGAATTTTGACCTACCAGGTGGTGTCGCTGCCTCTCTGTGGCTATGTTGTGTTATTATACTTCTCATTTTCAGAAGTGTGTTGTTATTTTTGATGTACACAATTTATATGTATACACCAGGTGAACTAAGGGGAGCGAAACACTGAATGTTACACTGCCACCACGGGCTGTCGGGTTCACACTATATCCAACATTTCTTCAAGCATATATACTGGATAAATATTCTGCACCTTACTCTGGTTTTTCATAGTCGTCACCTGGTTCACACTCCTTCATGATCTGCAGCTCTGGTATTCAGAATTGTGTCTCTGCTTCACAGCCAACTGGCTTCTTCCCTCTTTTTCCAAGGTGGAAAAAAATCAATGGTATTCAGTCTGCGTCTCCAGTTGGATTCACAAAAGAGACTCAAGCAAAGGAGAGAAGAACACAGTGATATCTATCATTACTCCGAGAGAGAAGAATGGAAATGAAAATTCAACTTAAAATCTGCTTTCAGGTCATAATGTTGCTGTGCTCGGGTGAGTCAAAACACATTTTAAGCTTTGTTGTTGTGTTACATCAATACGATTTGCATGCACATGCAAAATACAATGAAAAAGTGTTCAGTACCTCCAGTATTCCACAGTGTGGAAATGATTAGGCCAGATTGACTAATGTACAGTAATACTGCATGCACGCAGCATTGAGGACTTCCACTGAGTGCGTTTCCTAAACTGAAAAAAGCTGTTTTTTATTTTAGATGTGGCCACAGGAAACAGTCCTACCTCACAGATAACTGGCACACCCATATCTCATACAAACCTCATTTTTGAGGTATTTTCTTCCATTTTTAGTAGTTTCTACTTTTATAAGTCACATTCTGTGACTGTAGAGTGAGAGTGAATCTTTAATTCTGGTTTATTCTTGTAGATCTTGTTGGCTGGGGTAGAAATCGATCAGGACAATAACATTGTACTGCTCGACAAGGAAATGGCGTCAATGAGGTCAGGGCAGACCTTCTTGTCTCAGATAAATGACAACATTCCCAAAAACCTGCTCTCCGTGGTGGAGATGGTGACCGCACTACTGGACCAGAGCTGGTCACTAACGCAAATCCAGTTTGAGACAATCGTCCTGACCATGGTGTACTCGGCCCACCAAGCGAGGAAACAGGAATCACGAGGGCAGCAAGAGGCGTGGGGTGAAGTACTTGTTCAGCTGGCTAACATTACCGTCCAAGAACTACGTGGTCATCATCTCATCTTTTATGAATAATATTCCCAGTGCAGCTTTCTGTGTGAAGAATCTATACTCAATAAATCACTTATTCTAAAAACAAGCATCATAACCTTTTATTTTTGTTTTTTTTGGGGGGATTGTATGTGTGTGTGTGTGTGTGGGGGGGGGGGGTGAGCTCTGCATACTTGGTGTTTTACAGATATGAAGAGTGAAAGAAAAAGACGGATGGAATTTTGTGCTGGGACACAAAATTCCTCTCATCTCAGAAAGGGATGAAGGGAATTGCCAAGGCCCACGTGTATCTGATGTTACAGAAATAGATCACACTTAATCTGCAAAATTCCAAGATAGCAGGAGTTAATCAGTACGTAACAATGCACAACATAGGTGGCTGTTATCATGTTTGAAAGATGAACAACAGAATTTATCATATCAGCACCATTTGGACAAATTATGTCAAATCAATGGGCCTCATTCACAAATACGAGTACATTATGTGGAAAAAAAACTAGATACGAAATATTTATCCCTACATCACATTCAGTGTAAAACTTTAAGAAAAAAGAAAGTCACTGCAATTTGTAGACATAGTAAGAGTAGTTGCAGTAGTCATCATCGTCATCGTTGTCATAGTAGTACTAAATTTTATTTCAGACAAAAGCCCATAAACATAAATATACAAAATATATCCATGGAAATTAATTTGACATTTCATTAACACACTTTTAAAAAGTACTCAGTCTAAAAATACTGTTTAACCACTGCTTTAAACTCTACCATGCAAAGCGAAAGCCCTACATCAACAACATCCAGAAACGCCGCCACCTTCTCTGGGCCCAAGCTCATTTGAAATAGACAGACGCAAAGTGGAAAAGTGTGCTGTGGTCTGATGAGTCCACATTTGAAATTATTTATGGAAATCATGGACGTCGTGTCCACTGAGCAAAAGTGATGGTATAGGGGTGTGTTAGTGCCCCTGACATGGGCAGCTTACACATCTGTGATGGCACCATCAATGCTGAAAGGTACATCCAGGTTTTGGAGCAACACATGCTGCCATCCAAGCAACGTCTTTTTCAGGGTCGTCCCTGCTTATTTCAGCAAGACAATGCCAAGCCACATTCTGCACGTGGTACAACAGCGTGGTTTCGTAGTAAAAGAGTGCGGGTACTAGACTGGCCTGCCTGCAGTCCAGACCTGTCGCCCACTGAAAACTTGTGGCGCATTATGAAGCATAAAATAAGACAACGGAGACCCCGGACTGTTGAACAACTGAAGTCGTACATCAAGCAAGAATGGGAAAGAATTCCACCTACAAAGCTTCAACAATTAGTGTCCTCAGTTCCCAAATGCTTATTGAGTGTTGTTAGAAGGAAAGGCGATGTAACATAGTGGTAAACATATGACCGTCCCAGCTTTTTTGAAAGGTGTTGCAGGCATCCATTTCAAAATGAGCAAATATTTGCACAAAAACAATAAAGTTTATCAGTTTGAACATTAAATATCTTGTCTTTGTGGTGTATTCAATTGAATATAGGTTGAAGAGGATTTGCAAATCATTGTATTCTGTTTTTATTTACATTTTACACAACGTCCCAACTTCACTGGAATTGGGGTTGTAATTTAGAGACGGGGTACCCCCTGAACAAGACCCCAGTCTGTCGCATATCTGCATGACTTTGGATGTGGGAGGATAACCCACGCAAACACTGGGAGAACATGCAAACTCCACACAGAACGGCTCCAGGGGCCCGTTTCATAAAACAGGATTACCATATAAGCCAGGCTTATATGGTAATCCTGTTTTATGAAAATAGGTGAACCAGTGGGGCTTAGAAAATATTAAACTGCCACAAAAATGTTGATTGCAATCAATTTTTCCAATTTAGAGATTACACTGATCTGAGAGGTCACTCGATTTTGTTAAAGGTTATTAGATTGAATGTCGACAAATTTTTTTAGCAATAGAATTGTCACCTTGTGGAATAGTTTACTCAACCATATGTGAACTTGCCCAGTGTCAGTGTTTTTAAAGATAAGTATGATTGGTATTATTATGAATTTTAGGTATTGTTATGGCTTTTATCTTAGGAGGTATGCTTTTATTGTATGAATTGCGTTTTATGTTTTTTTCTTAGCTATTATTATTTTAACTTTGGATGTGTGTTTTATGTACTAATTGTGCAATTAGTATTACTACAGTTTTAATTATTATTATGGATTTAAACTTTGGATGTATGGTTTTATATACTATTTGTACAAAATAGTACATTTATAACATACAATGTTATGTTATGGAACGGACCACGGGTGGGAACTGATCACAAGACCTTCTTGTTGTGAGGCAATAGTGCAAACCAGTAAACCATCGTGCTGCCCCAAATCAAATAAAAAATAAATAAGGTGTCGTTCAGCGTTTTGTTCCTCGTCGAGAACAAGCGAATGTAGAAACACGTGATAGCTGTTCTTGAATCCTATTGGCTGTTGTCAGTGGTTTTTGAAAATCCGCTGATTGGCGGAGCAGCTGGAGACGCAACGTTCAAACTGCACAGACGGTAACAAGGATAAAAGCGACGAACGACAATGTTTAGACAGGCGTAAGTCGATTGTAATATGTTTCAAATTTTATCAAGTTAAAGCATCTGTACGTTTTTATGCTTTCGCTAAATGTTTTGTATTCGTTTGAGGCTTTAACGATGGATTCGAACAATGGACGACTAAGTAGCTAGCTCGATGCTAGTTAGCTGGTCAGGGTAGTTTTATTTTAGAAGCTGTGAAGCTAATCTGGTGACAACGAAGCTTGAACTGAACTTATTATATCTGATAACTTTTTCAGGAAGGGTAGAACCCCCCGCAGGCCTCCTAAAAAGTCTCCCAATAACCACAAGGACACAGTTGGTGTGAGTATAATTTAATGGTAAAAGAAAAGTGTCTAGTTTCTAGTGTCTAGTTTTTTTTTTTGTTGTTGTTTTTTTTTACTTTGTGCAACAAAGCGATTTTGTGCGGGAGATTAACAAACAATCAACAATTGCTTGTAATAACAACAAATACCTATTAAATAAAGTAAAACCATCCATACGTAGCCGTATTAATAATAACTTCGTACGCAGCGCAGCCTTGTTTATGATTGTTTAGGATTAGTGGTTGTGGTTAATCCAATAGAAGTTCACTATACGAAAACCTCTATGTACGGATAGCCACTGCCATAAATACACATTAAAAGTTCAGCTGAGAAAATCATCAGTGATAACACACAACAACCTTTTTGTTATTCATCAATTGAAGAGACACCAAGGTGATTATATATCTTGATCTATATGATTCAAATTATATTAAATTAGAATAAATTTTAGAATGGGTTTAAGGAATTTGTGTTTCTGGATCAAATGGTTACAAATGGCTTTGTTGTAATGTGCCAAGAAACATATTTGTGAAGAATTACTCAACAAAAATATGAATATAATACTTTTGTTTTCATTGCCAGTTTTCGTGCAATGAGTTACAAGATTTTTCATTGGCTGTATGGTACCAGAAAGATAGCTTTGCTTTGCTTTGGTAGTGGCTATCTTTTTGGCTGCTAGAAAAATAATAATAATTTTTTTTATTATTCTGACTTGTCAATTAGAAAAAAATAACAGATCACAACAGCCAAGTGGTTAATGCACTTGGTTTCAGCGTGGAAGGTTCCCGGTTCGAATCCCACCCCTACCACATTTCTCCATGTAATGTGGAGCTGCGTCAGGAAGGGCATCTGGCGTAAAATTTGTGCCAATTCAACATGCAGATCCACCTTGGATTTGCTGTGGTGACCCCGAGTACAAAACAAGGGAGCAGCCGAAGGGATTTACTTTTACAACAGCACTATAAAAGTGCTGTTGTGATCAGTTATTTTTTCCACATCTGACAGAAAAATATAACCTATATAATATGAAGTAACCCTATCCTGACCATAAAGACTTAAGAGAGACTTAAAAACCGCACCAACACCACCATGTGATGCAATTGCCAGCAGAAGTCAAATCAAAGTCACATGATCACAATTTTGAGCTGGCAGTTTTTCCAGCACTGGAAAATAGACTGATCAAATTATTATGGCATTCTGGAAACATAGCTACTAAATTATTTTGATCAACCAGGAATCTTGTAGCTATTTTGCAATTTATTGTAAGAGAGAAGGTTACTATCTTTATCGAATAAGTGTAATATAAAAGATATGACTCGCATAGTAGCAGGTGAAAGAAAGTAGATTTGTTCTTTCTTCTAGCTTTGTTGTTGCATAAAACTTTTATGAGGAGAAAAACATCTGAAATCAGTGAATGCTCATTTGACTAGGTTATATAGTCATGTGTTGTTGGTAGATTATACATTAGCGTTGCAGCATTTTTTTTTTAATGAATGGAGTTGCTGATCCACTGAGACTTGACAATTGTGTTATGTGTATTTATGTTTAATTTATCAGTGATTTATCTATTTGTCTGTGGGTGTATGTGTGTGCTTGCAGTCTTATACCATGACCTGAATGCCAGCTCCTAGGCTCTGATGTAGGCAATGATGTAAATGTATATAATAGAAACAATTTCTTAAAGCTGTTTGTCCTTTGAAATTTCATAAAAACAGACAAAATGTAGTTTCTACTGACATCCAAGCATTATAATATTGGTTTATTTTTTTAAATGTTACAAAATTATAGTTCATTTTAATGAAGAGAACATATTTTCCTAAGGAGAACTGCATAACAAATATTTTCTTTTCTTTTTAACGCCATCTGCAGGAAGAAGTGCGTGTGTACATGTATGATGTTTTGAAATTACTGGAAGTTACCTTTGACCTCGCGTATCTTAAAATAATAATACTAAAACCAAATTTTGTTTTAACGCCTCAAGTGAGTTTAAAGGGATCCTCTAGGATTTTTCAACCTGGTCATTATTTTGTTAGGGTTCAACATTTCACTCAAGACAAAAATGGTTTTTAACTTGTCAGGTATTGAGTTGAAATGCAAATACCCTCATAGGCTAAATGGTAAAACAATGTAATGGTTCAAACTCAAAGTAAACTACTTCTTGTTGCCACTGAATAGATAAAAATATCATTACAGGTGTCCCGTAGGATAGATGCGCTTGTGTACAGGTGTGCATGTTGACATTGTGACGCTGCTGTCCACTAAGTCACGTCCACTAAGTCAAGTTTATTGTCGATACGGGTCTTATTCTTTTTATAAGTGTTGGGAATTTAAAATTTTCACAGGAAGGGCTACCAAAATTTCTGTTTTGTTGTTAAACAGATCATGGAAGGACATTTTTTTTTAAACACATTTTATCCTTGATAGGCCACATTACATGCCCATCTAAAGCTCTGTTTCGTGCAACACCTGGGGGGGGGCAGCTTTATTCTTGAAAGGAAATTTGAAAAATATTATTAATACTATTGTTGTTGTTGTTCAGGAAATGTATATCCCCACATCAAAAAGCTGCTCACAAAAGCGTGGAAACAAATAATTGTGCCAGTAATTTTCACTTTAAAATTCGTGACCAAGCTGGTCACCCAACCAGTCAGCAATATTGTACTAGATGTGATGCTATAGTAGACCAGTCACAATCACTGTACTATTCCTGTGAGATCCAAGATGACAGCGTCCACGGAATGTTGCTTATCTGTGGAGCCTGCCATATCTTTGTCCAAATTTTGCATTATGCATGTAGATGTCGGCAAAAAGTAATTTCTTAAAATTCAGCAATGATTCATGGAAAAGATTAATTGATTTTTGCCAGAAAATGGATCAGCTATGACTGTAAAGAGCGTGAGATCATGTCCACAACTGCGGCCTTTGGTCGTTGTCCGGATAATAAGAAAAAAATGGACAGAAAACATGGTGATATCAAATTTTTAACTTATCTCAATTTTCACCATACAAGTGTCAATTGTAAAGTATCTGTACAATCTTTGTCACTCAGTAAAATAAAATACTGCACAATTAATATTTTACAATTGATTATATGGCACGTGATACAGTGGGAACTTGTTATAAAGAAATCTATTACAATAACAAATTCCTCAAACTCTGTTGGTCTAGTGGTTAAGGTGTTGGACTTGAGACCAGAAGATCCTCGGTTCAAATCCCTGCCTGACTGGAAAATCATTAAGGGCCCTTGGGCAAAGTCCTATTGCTCCCGGTGTGTAGTGAGCCCCTTGTATGGCAGCACCCTGACAACGGGGTGAATGTGAGGCATTATTGTAAAGCGCTTTGAGCGTCTGATGCAGATGGAAAAGCGCTATATGAATGCAGTCCATTCCATTTACTCATAAAGTATAAAATTTTTACAGCCAAGTGTTGATTTTTAAAAAAAATTCTTTATCTGGTTATTAAGCTCTGATGTAACGCGTCACGTGATAAATCGCTTCCGGGTCCAAAGACCTGCAAGTTCACATTTAAAGTTACGTCTGTATGATTAGGGCTGTTACGATTAGGAATTTCTGGAGATGATTAATTGTCAGACAAATAATTGCGATTGACGAATATATTGTCTTTTTGTTGTTGTTGTTGTTTTTCCCCCCTTCTTTATATACTACTATGTTAGTATAATTACACAACTCTGGAAGAACGTTTGGCTTCTGTCAGTGGAGAAACTGGAAATAGTGCAACATTTTTATTTTTATCTTCATTTTACATACAGTCCCAACTTTTTCTGATTTCTGGTTGTTTCTGTTGCATTTCTGAAATTGTTTCTCCTCATCAGACATGTTTTGTGCTTAAACACTACATTCAGCTCAAGATTGAACAAATAAATACCTTTGGAAAATAACAGCTGTTAAAGTTCAGAGTTCTCACCTGCTTTTTGTGATCTGTGCGTCTGAACATCACCACAGCTTCTCCACGTCAGCGTGTATGCATATTTTTTTTCTCAGTTCATTCATATATTCTCATTTTTTAAATACGTTTTTAAAGATATTTGACCATTTATTTCATCTCATGATCTCATAAATTCAGTATACGATGCGCACATGGTGTGAACAGGACGGTAACGTCAGAATCACACCGGGAGAGAAATTTCAGAGAGAAGTTAAGGCAGTTCCACATTTTGGTTTTGTTTAACATGTTCACTCGGGTTAAAATCCTCTCTCTGCTCTGCACTCGCTGTGCACTGATGGTTCTCAGACTGTAACGTGTCGTGCTCTATTCAGGAATCTCCCTCCCCCACCCCTCCCTCGCAGCCTGTTGACTCCGCGCGCACACACAGAGACACACACACCGACAGCTCCTTCTGTAAACTCTGCATTTTAGATGGCTTTGAAGAAGACGCCCACTGTTTTAATTGGCCGTCTTATCCAAACGGCAGGACGGATCGCTCCTCAGCCTCCATGTTATTGTCCTGCCTTAAGATGAGAGCAAAACAGAGTGAGCGAGGCTGCAGCACAATGACATCAGATTCTGAGTCGTTTTATGCTTTGTGGATATAATAAATAATTCACGGTAATTGCGAATATGAAAAATAATCGCGATTGGCAAATATTGTAATAATTGTGACTGCCCTATGTATGATCCCTTTAAGGATCTACAGTTTTAGTTTAGTTTGTGTTTACAGTGTGCGCAAATGTCTCTCCCTCTGTTCTCCGCCTACACCTCCATTAACCGCATTCGTCTGTTTCTAAGGTAAGAATGCGGATCTGGCTGTATCCGCTGTGGTGACCCCGAACAAAACCGGGAGCAGCAGAATGAACAACAGTAACTTCCATCCATCCATCCATTTTCTTCCGCTTTATCCGGAGTTGGGTCGTGGGGGCAGCAGCTCAAGCAAAGTCACCCAGACCTCCCGATCCACACACACCTCCCCCAGCTCCTCCGGGGGAACCCCAAGCCAGCCGAGAGACGTAGTCCCTCCAGCGTGTCCTGGGTCTTCCCGATAGGACGTGCCCGGAACACCTCTCCAGCGAGGCGTCCAGGGGGCATCCGGAAAAGATGCCCGAGCCACCTCAACTGGCTCCTTTCGACGTGGAGGAGCAGCGGCTCGACTCTGACCTCCTCCCGAGTGACCGAGCTCCTCACCCTATCTCTAAGGGAGAGCCCAGCCACCCTGTGGAGGAAACTCATCTCGGCCGCTTGTACTCGCGATCTCATTCTTTCAGTCATGAGCCAAAACTCATGACCATAGGTGAGGATTGGAACGTAGATCGATCAGTAAATCGAGAGCTTTGCCCCCCTACTCAGCTCTCTCTTCACCACGACGGTCCAGTACAGTGACCGCATCACTGCAGATGCTGCACCGATCCGTCTATCGATCTCACGCTCCATCCGTCCCTCACTCGTGAACAAGACCCCGAGATACTTAAACTCCTCCACTTGAGGCAAGGACACTCCACCGACCTGAAGAGGGCAAAGCACCTTTTTCCGGTCGAGAACCATGGCCTTGGATTTGGAGGTGCTGATTTTCATCCTGGAACAGCAACTTTATATATTTTATTATGCACCAGTAAAATATACATGTCTGTTTGTTAATAAGAAAATTATTTATTACAGTAAACAGGACGTTAAAGTGCAAACTTCACTTTCCCTCTGAATGACATGAACAGGAAGCGATCGCAGCTCACAGCAACTCCCATTGAAAATAACGGTGAAACTTACTTACTTAATCACACCAATTTGGCACATCAAAAAATATATTTTTCCAAATCTTTCTAATTCTTTCATAATTTGATTATGTATGATGTATAATTGATTATTTTATGCACCATCCATATCCACCAAAATACTGAAGGTGCTTAAAGAATTAGCAAAATATGGTTCAAAAATACGTTTTGATGTGCTAAATGGTTCAAAGCTATGGCAAATCATTGTATATTGATGGAAAGGTGAGAATTAGAACCTATAAAACAATATAACTTGCCTGTGTTGATTATTAGATTAGATAGAAATTTCACACCTTTGCATTTTCATTATTTTTCAGTAGCAACTGCCTAAAAGCAAAGATCGAGTGTGCAGAACATTTGGTATTTTGTGTTTATGTGCATTGTAAGACCTTGTTTAATCTGGGGTGTCATCCATTCCCTGTTGTCCTTGGGAAGGGTCTTAGGGTGGGGTACTGGGATCTTGTCCTATCCATGGGGTCCTAACACTTGTATCAAAGAGGTGAAGTGATAATTTCAAATGGGCAAAATGTAGATCAGTCTTGTAAACCTTATACTGCAAAAAATAGTGGTCTTCATATTTTATACAAATGAGGTATATGACAATAATTGACCCCACCGTAGCAACACTGGCTTTTTAAGTATTACCATTGAGGTTTATTTTTTTACATTACTATGTTGTAATCTATAATTATTTTCCAACATGGTCTGCTTCACTTTACTTCTCCAAAAATGTAATATGAGATATCATTAGATTACCTGCTAATAATAATTTTTCATCAAATACGTAGTATAAGTTTGCACCCTCTCCCCACCCCACCCCTGCAGATGCAAGAAAAAGACGTTGGCAGTACTTCACAATAATTTGGATAAAGTTCAAAATCAATTTTAATCATCAGTCTGATCTGTGGAAAACATTAACCACAATTCACTTGATGTACCTCAAGAAAACAAATGTTTTCATCAACGGCACATCATCAATTCATGAGCACCCCTCCCCAAGGTGGGGACATTGATCATCATTGGATAATTAACACCTTTTACTGAACTTTTTATAGCTGGAAAACAAGTGACCCATGGAAAATAAAAACAGGTTTAAAGAAAAAAAAAATGTTGCAGGGACTGAAAGTGTCACATGACTGTTGTCCTGTTTTCATTTTGTCTTCCTCTGAAGTGGTGCTCCACACTGACCTTTTTGAGTCAAACTCATACAGTTGAAGGGGAAAAAATGCCCAAACTGTGGTGCATCCACAATGAAATTAATGTACGTACGTTTATATTAAAATGTTCCATGCGAGTTGTTTTCATGCAGGTGCTTTCGGGTGCACTGCAGTGGGGTGAATGCACATAATCCAGGCTGAATGTGCACGTCCAGAAATGTGGAAAAAAATGATTCATTTAATATGTAGCTCATTTTGTCTTTCATGGTGAGAGGGTTTTAGTTAGTGCATGCAACAGGTTGTCATAACAGTAATCGGGGCACAGGTTACTTGTCTGACGTGATGTGCGCTTTTGGTGACAGCTGAGCTGCATGTCTTTGTGCTGAACTGACGTCGGAATGAACAAGCAGCTGCAAGAAAAGTACAAGACAGGTCTCTCTGCCTGATCTCTGCTCAAAGTTTTTAACATGCACAAAACTTTCTGATGATCTCCGCGGACATCAGCTGACGAAGAACTCATTTTGAGCTTTACAACACCTTTATAAAATGAACTTTATTCATAAAAATCACGACACAGAACCCTGATCACTGCACGCTCATTGGCTGTGATATTGAAATGATATTGTTTTTGATAGTTTTTTTTTTTTTCTCTCTCTCTCTCCTGAGTTCATGTCCAAACTCGTGTCACTCCAGTCATGTGTTGGTGGACAATTTGCTTTTCGCCGTGGTCATGGGGTGCTCCGTGAGGTGTTTTTACTTGGCCTGTATGTTATTTGTGTGTTGTCTGGGCTTGGCGACTCTTCTGCGGAAATCAGGTGCAGCTTCATAATTCATGTGACCATTGCGATCATAGCGGTCTGTAAGAGGATAGTAAGTGGACCTTTTAAAGTCTTGGTGGCAGCTGAGTGTCTCTCTGGCGTCATGCAGCATTCGACGCAATTTCATGACTGCACTAGTGTTAATTTCGTCAGACGAGATGAAATATCTTCGTCAATTACTTTTTTTCATGAAGAAAATGAGACGAGGACGACACTATGTTGGTGTTGTAAAACATTATCTAAAGGGCCTTTCACACAGAGCACGCAAATGCGCCACACATCCCTCTAAAACCCATTATTTTCATTGAGAAGCGTCGTGCAAACGCAGTGTAGTGGCGCAATGCACAAAACCCAAGCTTGTGCGATGCTTTGTCGGGAGCGTGCACCACCGTTTGACATCAAACTTACTGTAGTCAAAGTTCAGCTCAATCCAACTTTCACCGCTGCACGCTGTGATGTCAATGTCAGATTTATTTATATAGCACATTTAAAACAGAAATACTGCCCAAAGTACTGCACACACTTCTTCTTCTTTGTCTTTCGGCTGTTCACATTAGGGGTTGCCACAGCAGATCAGTCATTTCCATCTCACCCTGTCCTCTGTATCTTCCTCTGCCACACAAAGCACCTGTATGTCCTCCCTCAGCACATCCATAAATCTCCTCTTTGGCCTCCCTCTTCTCCTCCTGTCTGGTGGCTCCATCCTCAGCATCCTTCTCCCTATATACCCTGGGTCTCTCCTCTGCACATGTCTAAACCATCTCAATCTTGCCTCTCTGACTTTGTCTCTAAACTGTCCCACCTGAGCTGTCCCTCTGATATATTCATTCCTAGTCTTGTCCATTCTTGTCACTCCCAAAGAGAATCTCAACATCTTCAGCTTTGCCACCTCCAGCTCTGCCTCCTGTCTTTTTGTTAGTGCCACCGTCTCTAAACCGTACAACATAGCTGGTCTCACTACTGTCTTGTAAACTTTCCCCTTCACTCTTGCTGATATTCTTTGGTCACAAATCACTCCTGCCACATTTCTCCACCCACTGCATCCAGCCTGCACTCTCTTGTTCACCACTTTACCACACCCTCCATTACTTTGAACAGTTGACCCCAAATATTTAAACTCATCTACTTTCACCACTTCTACTCCTTGTAACTGCACTATTCCACTGGGCTCCCCCCCATTCACACACATGTACTTAGTCTTGCTTCTACTGACTTTCATTCCCCTTCTCTCCAAAGCATATCTCCACCTCTCCAGACGAGATTCAACTTGCTCTCTACTCTCACTACAGATCACAATGTCATCTTAAACATCATAGTCCATGGGGACTCCTGTCTGATCTCATACGTCAACCTGTCCATCACCACTGCAAACAAGAAAGGACTCAGAGCTGATCCTTGATGTAATCCCACCTCCACCTTGAATGAGTCTGTCATTCCAACTGTGCATCTCACCGCTGTCACACTATTCTTGTACATGTCCTGTACTACCCTAACATACTTCTCTGCCACTCCAGACTTCCTCATACAATACCACAGCTCTTCTCTTGACACCCTATCATAAGCTTTTTCTAAGTCCACAAACACACAACGTAACTCTTTCTGGCCTTCTCTGTACTTCTCACTTGCAGGGCGCATTTGGAGCCCAATAGTATGTACTCTGCAAGATGGCGCCTGTGTTTGTTTGGGCTGCTTCTCGCCTGCTAATGTGCTGACTTTTTGTCATGTTTCTGATCGTCTGTGCCGTGATATCAGTTTTGACGGACTGCGACTGTGTCGGTGCTGTAAGGAGTTATGATCGAGGCTCTCTTTTTCAAATCAAAGAGTCAGTGGAATGCCTTTTCAATGACTGGGACAGCTACAAACAAACTTTCCCACCCCCGTTTGTGTGCTCGTCCTTCTCCCAGGAATACCTGTTATTGCGCCGTCCAGGTAATTCCAAAAAGGGGTCCAAGAGGAAATCCTCAAAGCCTCGAGGCTGCAGAACGGGCATCCAGTTTCGGGTAAAATGTGAGGCGAGGTCCGTGGCTCGCTTATACCGAAGCTACAGGTGGCTGCGCCCCGTTTCTCTTCAGCAGGACATGGCTGGTGGTGCTGCTCTGCTAACGCTCTCCACGATCCCTCCATGCAGCAGTGGTTGGCCTTTGCATCACTGTATCCCTGATGGTCGTCTCGCCTGGATCCCTGGCTCATCTCGGCCGTCTTTGTGTACATCCTGGGAGCGACGTGGGTTGTACCGGTACAGCTGGACGTCACATGACCGTGGGAGATGCCTGCAGCCAATCCCGCTGCTTCCTGCTGGTTCGACCGAGGCGTCATCGCTGAGTCGGATCGGATTATTGAATACACGTTCCATCGTAAATAAAGCATTCTCTGTTAATGAACTTTTTGTCAGGAAGAACCTGGATTTCCTTTTCCTCACTGAAACATGGCAGAGGGAGAATGAGTTCATACATTTAAATGAGCTCTGTCTGGCTGGCTGTTTAGTTGTGGGAAAGCCCCGCCCCTCTCGCCGCGGTGGGGACCTGGCTGCTGTGTACCAGGACAAGTTCACATGCAGACATACGAACACAGATCACGTCCCCTCTTTTGAGGTAATTATGATGGAAGTTGGTTCCTCAGATACTTTTTATTGTATTTTGATTTATCGCCCCCCAGGCCCTGTTGGGACCTTTTTAAAGGATTTCGCAGACCTTTTAACATCCATAATTCGATTGGAAAAGCTTTTAATTATGGGGGATTTTAATTTGCACATTGACAATGACACATCAAGTCATGCTGTAGAACTTTTATCAGTGACTGAGGCATTTAATTTTAAACGGCATGTGTCAGGCCCCACCCATAGTAAAGGCCATACTTTGGATCTGGTCTTCACATTGTTTCTGCATGTTGCTGTGTGCGTAGAGGATGTTCTGTTGAGCGACCACTCCTGTGTTCTCTTTGACTTGAGGGTGCTGTCTCAGCCAAGGCCTGTGCTCTCCATGGTAGAGAGGAGGATTATCACAGAGGCAACATCTACACATTTTTGTGATAAGTTTGATCCTCTTCCTTTTAGTAAATGCACTGAAATTGATGGCCTTGTGGACAGCTTTAACGGTCACTGTGCAACTATCTTGGATCAAGTTGCACCACTTAAATTTAAGAATGCATCTCGTGAAAAGTTCTGCCCTTGGATTAACGATGCGATCATGAATCTAAGGAGATCTTGTCGTCAAATTGAACGCTTGTGGAAATCTACAAAACTGGAGGTCCACAGGCTGCATTTGAGATACCTAATAGCCTCCCTAAATAAGATGTTAGAAGAGGCCAGGGCAAACTACTTCAGTCAGCTGATTTCCTCTAATAGAGGAAATCCCAAGGCGCTCTTTGAAACTATTAGAAACAGGTGCCACTAAACTATTGTGGCACCTGCTACTTATGTCACTCCTGTTCACTCTAAAACTACTAGTTATGAATTTCTGACTTTCTTTATTGATAAGGTCAGAGCTATAAAAGACAGATTGCCACAGTCAGTACCACCTTGTCAAGGTCCCCAGCATATGGGATCACCCCCTCAATGCTGGGCATTATTTGCTCCTGTTACACAAGAGGACATTTTATCCATTATCAGCAAAATGAAACCATCCTCTAGTACACTAGATGTTCTTCCTTTTAGACTTTTCATGAATGTATTTGACTCTATTGGGCCATGTGTTGCAAAAATGTTTAATATGTCCCTGTTGACTGGTGTGTTCCCCAGTTCTTTTAAGCATGCTGTGGTGGAGCCACAGCTTAAGAAAGCTGGGCTGGACCCTACAGATCTGAAGCACTTTAGGCCAATATCAAAAACCCCTTTCTTGGCTAAAGTCCTGGAAAAATTGGTCTATGCCCAACTAACTTTCTTTTTGCAGACTAACAACATTTATGACACTTTTCAATCTGGGTACCGTGAGGTTCACTCCTCTGAAATGGCTCTGTTGAAAGTGTCGAGTGACATTATGATGGCCGCTGACACTGGCAAATGCACTGTCCTGGTTTTGTTAGATCTGTCATCTGCATTTGACACAGTTGACCATGGCATCCTGATCAGGAGACGACAGGATCTGGTGGGGATGTCGGGTCCTGTATTAGAGTGGTTTAGCTCTTACCTGGTTGGTAGAACTTTTAGTGTGTCTGTTGATAATGTGATGTCTGAGTCTGCTGACCTTTTGTGGGGTGTGCCGCAGGGCTCGGTTCTGGGACCTATTTTATTTCTTTTGTACATCATCCCTCTTGGCAAGTTGATCCAGCAGTTTTGTGACGTATCCTATCATCTCTATGCTGATGACTTGCAGCTGTATTGCTCCTTTAAAACAACTGAGACCCAGAAACTCAATTCTTTAACCAATTGTCTCACCAAAGTTAAGGAATGGCTCAGTGAAAACAGCTTGCAGCTGAACTGTGATAAGACTGAAATATTGATTGTTGCTCCGGAGGGTGCCATGCCTGCTATCAGGCTGCACCTTGGTGAACTGAATAGTTAAGGGCAGCCTGCGCAATCTTGGCATTATCTTGGATGAAGGGATGTCTCTGGAACATCATACGAAACAGTTAGTTAGGAATTGTTTTTTTCCATATCCGGAATATCTCTAAACTTAGAAAAATTGTGTCTTTTGAAGAGTTAGAGATGATTGTACATGCTTTTATATCTTCGCGATTGGATTATTGTAACAGCCTGTTCACGTGTCTTAATAAGAAAGAACTGGCTCGTTTGCAGGTTGTGCAAAACTCCACTGCACGGCTTCTGACCCGCACCCACAGGAGTTCCCATATTAGCCCAATACTCAAGTCCCTGCATTGGCTCCCTGTCTCGTTTAGGATAAATTATAAAATCCTGGTGCTTACATTTAGAGCTCTGCACGGGCAGGCTCCGGAATACATCAAGGATCTGATCCAACCGTATGTGTCCACCCGGGGCCTGAGGTCCTCCAACCTGAACCTGCTGATGGTTCCCCGTACCTGTTTTAAAACTCGAGGGGACAGATCTTTTAAAGCCGTGGCACCGCGCCTTTGGAATGCGCTTCCCTGCTCCCTTCGCTCGATAGACTCTGTCGATGCTTTTAAAAAGCAACTTAAGACTCACCTTTTTAAAATTGCATTTTAGCTTGATCTTCTTTGAAATGTTTGTATGTGTTATTTTGTATTTATTGATTTTATTTATTGTGACCCTGGTCTGTGAAAAGTGCTATATAAATAAAGTTTACTTACTTACTTCTCCAACAGTATTCTCAGAGCAAACATTGCATCTGTAGTGCTCTCTCGGCATGAAACCATATTGCTGCTCACAGATCTTCACCTGTTTTCTGAGCCTAGCTTCTACTACTCTTTCCCATAACTTCATGCTGTGGCTGATCAACTTTATGCCTTTATAGTTACTGCAGCTCTGCACGTCACCCTTGTTTTTGAAAAAAGGAACCAGCACACTTCATCTCCACTCCTCAGGCATCCTCTCACTTTCCAATATTTTATTAAACAATCTGGTTAGAAACTCTACTGCCATCTCTCCTAGACATGTCCATGCCTCCACTGGAATGTCATCTGGACCACCTGCCTTTCCACTCCTCATCCTCTTCATAGCAGCCCTCACTTCTTCCTTGCTAATCTCTTGTACTTCCTGATTTACTCTCACCACATCATCCAGCCTTTTCTCTCGCTCATTTTCTTTATTCATCAGCTCTTCAAAATATTCCCTCCACCTTCTCAGCACACACTCCTCACTTGTCAGCACATTACCATGCGCAACTTTTACCACCCTAACCTGCTGCACATCCTTTCCAGCTCTGTTCCTTTGCCTGGCCAATCGGTACAAGTCCTTTTCTCCTTTCTGTTCAACTTCTTGTACAGCTCGCAGTATGCATTTTCCTTTGCTTTTGCCACTTCTCTTTTCGCCTTACGCCTCATCTCCTTGTACTCCTGTCTACTTTCTTCATCTCTCTGACTCCCAAAACGTTTTCGCCAACCTCTTTCTCCTTATGGTTTCCTGGACGTCTTCCTTCCACTGTCCAGATGTCATACCCAGTACTGTCCTAGCTGTCTCCCTCACCACATCTGCAGTACTTTTCCAGTTGTCCAAAATTGCTTCCCCCCCCCAACCACTGCTTCTCTCACCTGCTCGCTAAATTTCACACATCTTTCTCCTTCAGCTTCCACCATCTGATCCTTTGTTGAGCTCTCACTCTCTTCTTCTTCTTTACCTCTAAAGTCATCCTACAAACAACCATCCTATGCTGTCTAATGACACGCTCTCCTGCCACCACCTTACAGTCTCTGATTTCTTTTAGCTTGCATTTCCTATAAAGAATATAGTCCACCTGTGTGCACCTTCCTCCACTCTTATGTGTTGCCCTGTACTCCTCCCTTTTCTTAAAGTAGGTATTCACCACAGCCATTTCCATCCTTTTTGCAAAATCAACTACCATCTGTCCTTCCCCATTCCTATCCTTGATACCATATCTACCCAGTACTTCCTCATCACCTCTGTTCCCTTCACCAACATGCCCATTGAAGTCCGCTCCTATCACCACTCTTTCATGCTTGAGCACACTCTCCACCACCTCATCAAACACACTCCAGAAATCTTCTTTCTCCTTCATCTCACAACCTACCTGTGGGGAATATGCACTGATATTCATAATCACCCCTTCAATTTCCAACTTCACACTTATCACCCTGTCAGACACTTGCTTAACCTCCAACACACTTTTAACACACTCTTCCTTTAAAATGACCCCAACACCATTTCTCTTCCTGTCCTCACCATGGTACAACAACTTGTACCCACCGCCGATGCTCCTGCTCTTACTTCCCTTCCACTTGGTCTCTTGCACACACAGTATGTCTACCTTTCTCCTGTCCATCATATCAGCCAGCTCTCTCCCTTTACCAGTCATACTACCAGCATTCAAAGTCCCCACTCTCATTTCCACCCTTCTAGTTTTTTCTTCTCCAACTGTTTGTGGAAACATTCTCCTCCTCCTCTTCGTCGTCTTCGCCCAGCAGTAGCCCAATTTCCACTGGCACCCTGTTGGGCAACAGCACCGGTGGGGGACGTTGTTAACCTGGGCCGCGACCGATCCGGTATGGAAATTCCATTGTTATTCTGCATAGTTGGATTGGCTTGTTTTACGCCGGATGCCCTTCCTGACGAAACCCTCCTCGTTTATCTGGGCTTGGGACTGGCACTCAGAATGTACTGGTTGCACACCCCATGTGGCTGAGTTCAAGTACTGCACACACAAAATATAATAATAGTAATAATAAAACACACAACATGAACAAAATGACTAAGATGATGATCACAGCCAAATTGGAAATCGACTAGCTTGAGTCGAAGGCCAAAGCAAACAAGAGTTTTTTTTAACAAAGATTTGAAGATGTTTAAAGACGGGGGCCATACGAACATTCAAAGGAAGCCCATTCCAGAGTCTTGGAGCCGCCACTGAAAATGCACGGTCTCCCTTGGTTTTCAGCCGGGATCTTGGCACTTCCAGAGTCAGTTGATTGGCCGATCTCATAGTTCAACCTGGAGCATGAACCTACAGAAACTCTGAGAGGTAGGGGGGAGCCAATCCATTTAAAGGAGCTATATCATGCAAAATCAACTTTTGAGTTTTTTACCTTCTTACATGGCTAATTCCTCATAAAAAGTACCCCCAAAGTGGTTTTTAGTTTCATTTATGCTTGTTTGAGCAATCCTGCTGGATCCAGTGGTCTTAGTCTTAGCCCCGCCCGGGGTAGAGAAAAGGAGCCGATTGCCATCGTTGCGTCACAATGGTCTTGGACACACCCCTCCAGGAAGTTATGGTCTGCCGTTCTGGCACAACAACACGCCCACTTTCTCAGCGCGACCTCCGCGAACAAATTACGCTCCGACGTGTAGTAGAAGCTGCCTTTTCACAAATCTTCTCGAGCTATTGTTTAGCTAACGTCATGTCTCATAGGCGAAAATGTGCCTTTGGTTGTGAAAGCTACAGGACTTTATTTAGCCCCCCCAAAGAAGATTCAACTCATCAGAAGTGGTTGAAATTCATCTCTGTAAGCCTGAAACAAACCAGTCAACTATCGGTGTGCGATCGTCACTTCACTGACGACTGCCTGGAAAACCTTGGCCAGTACCTAATTGGATTTACGAATAGATTAACACTTAAAACGGTACGGCGGTACCCACAATAAACCCGGATGGATAGACTGGGGCTGTAAGTAAAAAAAAAAAAAAAAAAGTTTTCTAATGGTATTGCCACTTATCCTCAATACCTGATAGAACGTACGGCTCCGCAATACGGTCATCCATCTTTAGTAAATTGTTGACAAACTGTCGTGGGCGGCGCTAAGCAGCGCGTGCATGATGTCATGAAGTGGGCGGCACCCACACTGGGAGAGGGAGGGTTTTTAGCCAAACTGAGCGTCTTTCTTCCGAGTATGAAAACGAAAGCCCCAAAACTACTAATATTACACAACAAATGAGCACTTCATTGTGCCAAAGACAAGATATGATAAATATGCACATAGTTGACTCTTGGGGGGTGAAAAAAAGCATGATATAGCTCCTTTAAACATTTAAATGGATTAAATGATGTAGCTTTGCACATCCAATAGAAACAAGGCATCAGGCTGAAACATGGAAGATGACAGTGCAGAAATGTGCCAGAGGAACATTAGAACTGCTAATTTCTACACAGCGGTTTTCTAAAGAAAATCCTTACAATGTTTCTGTGTAGGCTCTCAGTTGTCCAGGTGGTTTCCATAGTAGAGAAGCTTGAATCTTCGACTGGACTGGGTTGCTTGACGCGAGGACGTTTCGCTTCAAATCGCAGAAGCTTATTCTTCTCTACAAGAGTCAAGACAGAAGTCAGACCACCAGAGCAAGAATTTTAGCTGAATAAGCTTCTGCGATTTGAAGTGAAACGTCCTCGCGTCAAGCAACCCAGTCCAGTCGAAGATTCAAGCTTCTCTACTATGAAAATCCTTACAATGTTTTTTTTTTTTAATACCTCAAGATTAATTTCTGATCACTATACATTTTAAAGTTAAATGTTTCTTACATTAGAAAACTTGTAATGAAAATAACTGGTAGATTCATTGTTTATATCTGCATTTCAACCAGGAAAACGGACACCTTAAATATAAATATTTTTGATAAACACAACAGGAAATAATGTAACAATGACTGCAGTAGGTCTGTTAGTTAGGATTTCTCAATGTGATATAAACCTCATGGTTAAATTATTTAATTGTCATTTAAACATTTAATTACATCCTCATTGACTATATGATTGCTTTTAATGTTGTACTTTGTTGTTGTTTTTAATGCAGACTTTAAGCTATCTAAAAACATGACTAAATAAATATGGTATGTGAATGACTAAATATGACTAAAACTAAAAAGAATTATTTGACAAAAGACTAAGACTAGATTAAAAACAGGTGACAGAGGTAACACTAGACTGCACAAGGACCAATGGATAGACCCTGTACTTGTGTGAAATGGGTTTTACTGACAACATCAGCATCCACAAAAACAAACTCCTTTTGGATTCCAGGGAAACATCACATGGGCTCGAGGTCAAATCCAGCAAGTCCTGCAGCATCTCCATTGTAAAATTCTGGCTTTTTGGTGAAAATTTCTGCATCAAATAAGAGGCAATACCAGCTGTCATCAAAAGCACTGGAAGTTGCTTAAAGACACCCAGCAGGCAGAGCAGCTCAGGCAGGATGCAATCAGTGGCTTAAAGTAGATCATCAGCACTGCCCTCCCAGCGAAGCTGAACCTCTATTTACAGTTCATCTTACTGCCTCATCTCATGTGGCCAATTTTCATCAAGGTCAGTTTGTTCCATGTCAGTCATCTGGAGAGGCTTTTGACTGCACAGGTAAGGAAATGGCTTGGTCTGCCAAGATGCCTCAGCAGCATAGGATTCAATGGGAATGGAGCCCTGTCGCTGCCCATCTCAAGTCTGTTGGAGGAGTTCAAGTGATGCAAAACAAGAGTGAAGGTTACACTGAAGTAAATTGCACGATTCTGGTAAGAGGAGTTGCTCCAACACTGGCATCTGGGAAAGGGTGGACCACAGTGGCTGCAGTGTTGGATACAAAGTCTGCTTTTCAGCACCAGGACATAGTGGGCTATGTCTAACAGGGCAGATGATGATTTTGGTCTTGCAAAACTCCAGCCTACCTTTCAAATGGCTACTCCAGCCAAACCTCGGCTCTTGGTAATGGATGAGGTGCGCCATCAAGAGGAAGCTGTAAGGTGTGCCAGAGCTATTTCCCAAGTCAGTCAAGCTTGCTGGATGAGATCGGCTGCCTTTGAGAGGAGGAAAATCATGGGACTGAGCTGTGGAGCATGGAGTCCAGACCAAGACCGCGACCACTTCTGATCAAGGGAGTTGAGGTGGAGGCTCCAGGCTGGGCAAACTGATTAGGCAGGCCACCTCTGTGGTTGGTATGAAGCTGGACTCTCTCGTGTTGGTGGCAGAGAACACTGGACAAACTGCTGGACATCACGTATGATGCCAGACACCCTCTGCACACCATCATCAGCAACCACAAGAGCCTCTTCAGCCACAAACTGCTCCTTCCCAAGTGCAGGACCAACAGATTTGAAAAACTTCTTTATCCCTCAGGAGATCAGACTGCATAACTCCTCACTCGGGGGAGGAGGAGTAACAGGAAGACAGAGGAGGGGAAGGAGATGAGCAGTTGTAGCCAGTAAGCCCATAGTTCTGGTATTATTTACTTTTTGCAAGTTATTTCTTGGTTCTACTTCTGATACTCTGTGTGCTCTTACCATGTGTGCTACTGTCCAGTGCTGCTGGAACCTCAATTTCCATTAGGGAGTCTTCCCAAGGAATTAATAAAGTTTTATCTAATGTTTATTGTCAGACCCACTTGTGAGAGCCTGCCTCTTCTAAGTTTGTGTTTGTCTTCTGAACAAAAGTTGCAGAGTTTTCCTGCTTTGGCTGTTATGGAGATAACTTATTTACAGCCCTTCCTATAATGATTGCAAATCAGTTAAGTAACCGGTGCAGTCTTTTGAAGTATGTTTGATTTATTTTTAATCAGGTGTATTGTCGTGTGCGTCCTCTGGGGGATAAAGATGAGGAGTGCTGTATTGATGTTATTAGCAACACTACTATTCAGCTGCACGCACCTGAAGGATTTAAAACTAATCGCAATGGAGAATACAAAGAGGTAACATGCCTGCTATGTTGTTTTTTCCTCCACTGTTGTGCAGTAGTTAAGATAGTCACTTTTCACAGTTCTATTTCTACAGTGAACACTTGCATTGTTGTTGATTAAAAAAAAAAAAAAAATCTAATTAAATGGGTTTTCAACCTATTTCATTTGGTTCTCAGACACAGTATTCCTTCAAAAAAGTCTATGGAGTTGCAACATCTCAGATGGAGCTGTTTGATGATATTGCTGTTCCTCTTGTTGATGACCTCATCCATGGAAAAAATGGTAAGTGCAATGACAAACTGCAAAACTGATTTTAATTACAGTACTACCTTTGAATATCATGTGACTGCATTATGAATGCTGATACTTGGTCAACAGTCTTTAGAGGTGGTGTTTTAAAAATAATGATGTGCAGGAGGGAAATAATTCTAGTCCGACATTTTCAAGGAGCAATAACTGAAATTTATGGATTTCACTGACACGTCACACCACATGAATATGTGCATGCAGGAAAATAATTGGAGTTATGTTTTCTTTTTTAAAAATTCTATCATATTTGTCAGTTACATTTTATTGAGGTTGACCACTTAATCAGGTGTTTCATGACAAAAGATTTAACACCACAGATGTCTATGTATGCAACTACTATGCCAGGCAAGGATGTCAGCCCTGTTTGGGACTTATTCATATCCTTATCCTAATTAAGGAATACAGTGTGAAAATATTAAAAGAATTACATTGCAATAGGTGTGCTACTAAAGTACTCAGCTAGCTGAATGTCTTGCTGCAAATTCAGAGGCTGTGTTGTTTGAGTAGATGCTTAAGGCCCTGTCACACCTTGACGATTTAGTCTGCATATGCTGACCATATTAAAAACACTGGCACACGCTGGCAGTACGTCTAATAAATTAATGCACCTGTCACACCTTGACGATTAACCAGCGTATGCCGACAGCCCTGTTTCCCTGTTTCGGTGGTTTGGGTCGATACTGCACGGTGTGGTGCTCGTTAGAAACAGAGTAGTTTAACATTACTTTTTGTATTTTCATTTTTTAATCTTGGTGGACCATTTTCATTGGGTATAGAATGCTGATGAGTGGACTGGCTGTGGTAAACACTGCCATGAATGAATGGAGTGCTGGGACTCTTTAAATTTTTAAAGCGGCAAGCGGCTGCTTTCAGGTCCCCTGATCAGGTCATCACAGACCTGAATAATGAAACGCTGTGATTTAAACTTTTAAAGCACCAGTCAACCGCTGTCAGGTGTGATCAGACCTGAATGAAGTGCTGATCTGTCGGTGTGGTTATCACCGACAGCACTTTAAAGAGTTACAGCGCACTAATCAGATGTGATCACTCTGATCGTTCAGGTTGTCTGATCACATAGACAGCGACGGCTTTTTAAAAGTTTCATCACAGCGCTTCTGTGTGATCAGAGCACGCGACACTGGCATGAGAAACGCACGTGCAGCAGAAAAACCACAGAGGAACTTGCTTTAAAACTCTACGTTTCCAGCCATGAATTTCAGTATTTCCAGATGTCATTTTCAAAAATCAGGAGCTTTATGTGGATTCCTGTCTGTGATGGTGAATTGGACTGAAATGAACAGGTCAGATTTACTCCATGTGTGAATGATACAGCCGATCTGCATGAGGACTGCAGGCTTCAGCCAATCAATGGCCAGCATTAATGGACGGATTTAGACAAGAAATGTGTGTCAACAATCACATAACTTACCCACAGCTTATGTCCCGCATGTGCGGGACTGATGCTGGCATGCGTTGAAAATTTTCAGCATGCCCAAAATTTTTTGAGGAGCTCAGCTTATTAGGCCATATATCAGCGTGCTTCAACATACTCCAAACTTGTAAAAAACTTACCCTTATTGGACTTATGCTAACATTTTTTTAATACGATTGGCATACGCTGGCTAAATTGTGGTGTGACAGGGCCTTTAAATTTCAGTAACTCATGGTGGCTTAGTGGCATGGCAACCAAAATGCGATTGGGACATCCTTCAGCACAATGATTGGTTTGAAACATTTTGAATGACTGATATCTTGAAGTTAGAACATAGCCTACTGGCTTTTGTTGTGTATGTCTTGGTATAACAGTCGATCATGTGACTAATATATTGAAGTGGGGTTAAGAACCCCAAGCTTGTTTTGTACCTTGAACTTTGTCACATGTTCCAAATAGATCAATCATCTGTTAAAATTGCTTTCTCCTTGGCTTTTAGTTGATTATATTCAAGGCTCATTATCTGCTTTATTTTTGTTGTAGGCCTTCTTTTCACATATGGAGTTACAGGGAGTGGAAAGACGTTTACCATGACTGGTTCTCCAGGCCAGGGTGGACTTTTACCTCGTTCCCTTGAAATGATCTTCAACAGCATAGGCCCATATCAGGCTAAAAGATATGTAAGGAATTTACACTCCCTTTTTAAGGATGTCATTAGCTGTGATAGCCAGACAATTTGTGGAAACTATAGATTTGAAAGCTATAACATCATTCCTGGTTTAGGTTTTCAAGCCAGATGATAAAAATGGGATGGAAGTCCAGAGTGAAGTTGATGCTTTATTGGAGCGCCAAAGGCGAGAAAACACCTTGATTGTTCCTAAAACTCCCTCTTCCAGGTAAATTTCTTAGTGTGAAGTACAGTCTGTTTACTGGAGTATATTTGAGGTCTAATTTCTGATTCACCACTTTCATTTTGTCAGGCAAAAGCTTGATCCTGAATTTGCTGACATGTTTAAGTCAAATGAGGCCTGTAAAGCAGAAGGTGTGGATGAGGACAGCAGCTACAGTGTCTTTGTTTCCTACATAGAGATCTACAACAACTACATCTATGATCTCCTTGAGGAAATCCAGGATGACCTAATAAAACCAAAGTAAGTTCAGTGAAGGTTAAAGGGATTGTTGAGTGTACTGAGACAATAAAATTGTGCTGTGAGTTTTAGAGGTGATTCCCTTTGAAAGGAAAGGGAAATTCTTGTCTTTTCTTTTTGCTAGGTGGAATGGTGGAGGCACACCTGTGCGCCAGAACACTGAGTTCATGTATGTGAAAAGTGCATACTCATACCTCAAGCTAGTAGCCTAATGTAGTCACATGTTTTCAATAAATAGAATGAAAATACTGGAGAATCTCGTCACTGCCGGAGATGTTCTATAGCAGTGGTGTCCAAACTATGCCAGAAAGGGCTGAGAGCAGCCACTGACTTCAGCAGGTGATTTCACTGATTAACATCACTTTGAGCAGGTGGGATGGGTTCATCAGTGCGATCACCTGCTGGAGTCAGTGGCTGCAAAGGAAGCCTGCACCCTCTCAGCCCTTTCTGGAATAGTTTGGACACCACTGTTCTATAGCATTAGGATCACTACTCAAGTTGTCTTGTTATTGCTCCATCGCAGGTGGTGACATAGCTGATTTGTGGCAAGTCTGTCCAGTGGTTATGTGTTAACTGGTTCCAATTGTTTTCTGCACCACTGTTTTTATGTGCATGGTTTATCATTGGTGCAGGTCAACTTCTATGTATGTGTGTGTATATAGTATATAATGAATATGTTTAATTCTCCACACTCATAAAATTGAGTGATTGGATTTGGAAAGATGGCAAGCGACAGGAGTGGTATTGAAGCTTGTTTAGGCAAAAACAATGTGGTTGAGGCTCCCTGAGCAATGCTGCTTTATAAAATTAACAACATAACTATCATGACAATGATTCAGTATTTGTCATTTTTGCCTCTACATCACCACAATTGATTTGAAATTTCACAATCAAGATTTACTTGTAGTGTAAATGTTCAACTTTGAAAGAGATTAACAAAAGCATTGTATTTACTATCAGGAAATTACAGGCTTTTTCATATGGTCTTGCTGTTTTCACAGGCTATACATCAGGGGTGGGCAACTTGTTCCAGAAATGACCAACTGGGTGCAGGTTTTCTATGCAGCCACTGACTCCACCAGGTGATTTCACTGATTAACTGATTCCATCTGCTCACAATGATATTAATCAGTGGCTGCAAAGAAAACCTGCACCCTGTTGTCCCTTTCTGGAACAAGTTGCTCACCCCTGCTATACATAATTCAGTTAACTGATAAGCCATTTCATGACCAGGTGTGGTCTGTTTCCTTGTTATTCAATGACAAAGTAACCAGATAAAAGGTCTAGAGTTGACTCTGTTAAAATTACTTTTGGCAGCTGTTCACTGGAACTTGCAATACAAGCAAAGAGATTATGATTCAAGTGAAAGAGGTCATAATTAGGCTGAGGGAAGAAAAAACAAAAACAAAACAAATCATATCAGACGTACATCAGAAACTTCAGATTGACCAAATCAACAATTTTGTATATTCTTTAAAAGGAATGCACTGGTAACCTGAGCAACACCACAAAGTCTGAAAGACAACTAAAGTAGTTCACAAAACCTTTTTCAGGATGAAGAAAAACCTTCATAACATTGAGCCAAGTCATATACTCTTGAGGACGTCAGCCTACCATTATCCATGTCTACAGTCAAGAGACATTTTATGAATATACTTGAATTTAGTGCTCAAACCATTGGCAACACACTTGAGAAGAGGAAGGCCAGATTAGACTCGAAATGGACTGCATTTAAATTTGTAGTGCTTCTCCATCTGATACAGATGTTGATGCACTTTAATGATGTGTAGCTTTCACCCATTCAGACATACCACTGTGTCTATATGAGTGCCTTGGCTAATGGGGAATCACACCGAGGATCTTCTGGCCACAAGCCCTCATCACTAACCTCTAGGACATTTCACAAGAAAACATCTAAAAAAAGCTAGCAAGTTCTGGAACAAGATTCTTTGGCCACATGAAATGTTAACAAGGTAAACTTGTGCAAGAATGATAAGTGGAGACAGAAAGGAACAGCTCATAATCTGAAATATACCACATTGTCTGTGAAACATGATGAAGGCATGTATGGCTGCCCATAGAACTCGGTCACTGGTGTTACTAATGATTTGCCGATTAATCAAGGTAAAGTCTGTGATCGTGTGCTGCGCTTTGCTGCATCCGCTACACCACAGAACTGCCTTGGGTCCTGCGTGACAGCCACCCAGGCAACTGGGTGGCTGTCATTGTTTCTGGCATCCTCACATGTGAACTTGATATTGGAGTCCGCCGAGTTGATGTGTTCTGTAAAGTCCTCAACCTCCTGTTGCTTGATTTTAACCCGTGTGTCATCGACATATCTGAACCAGTGACTGGGAGGGATGCCCGTGAAAGACGTCAAGGCTGTCTTCTCCACTCGCTCCATGTACAGATTGGCCACAATGGGGGATACCGGAGACCCCATCGCACAACCGTGGATCTGCCTGGGGATCTGGGGAATTAGTACAGGCAGATCCACCCTAAGGACAGGATCCCTACTTACAAACAGAGCAATGTAGTGTATTCTATCAGATGTAAGGAAAACTGTAATGAACACTACATAGGTGAGACTAAGCAACCTTTACACAAAAGGCTATACCAGCACCGCAGAGAGGGCGCCAGTGGACCTCAGTCTGCAGTTCATCTCCACCTTAAAGACACTAACCACACGTTTGAGGACAAGGAAGTTAAAATCTTAGCCAGAGAGAAGAAATGGTATGAGAGAGGGGTCAAGGAGGCACTCTATGTGAAACAGTTGAAACCCAGCCTTAACCGGGGAGGGGGTCTGAGACACGCTTTGTCTCCTGTTTACAATGGGGTACTCAGGTCAAAGCAGTTTCAGTCTTTTGTTCATGGTAATGAGTCATTCACATCATCAGGAGAGTCGTCAAGGGAGCCATCAGGAGAGGCGTCCATCCCATCATTAGGAGGGACAGCTGCCCTGTCATTAGGAGGGTGCTAACTAGAACACAATAGGTGCTAATTAGAGCTATTGTTTAGTCACTAGCCTATAGCAGTCTGCCTCTCGGTAGGAGGGGTCTGGTTAGGTTTAAAACTCCAGTTTTTGTGGCTTCTGTTTATTCTTCTCTACAAGAGGCAAGACAGAAGTCACTACCAGAGCAAGAATTTTAGCTGAGGAAGCTTCTGCGATTTGAAGCGAAACGTCCTCGCTTCAAGCAACCCAGTCCAGTCGAAGAGTCAAGCTTCTCTACTATGGAAACCACCTGGACAACTGAGAGCCTACACAGAAACATACACACAGAGGCTGCCCGGCTGTTATAATATAGATGGCTTGGGTATTGCGAAGACTTTGTGTCTGTCTATTTGTCTGTGCTCAGCATAAGTCCATTCCTATTACTACCAGGGTCTTCAAATTTACAGAGAGCATTCTTGGGACAAAGACCTTGGACAACTTCAAAGATGGCTGTTTAAGTAGTCAAAAGGTCACATTCTTTCTACACACTCTTTCATTAATTACATACTCATACGGCTGAGGATACTTTAGCATTGTGTTCTGTATTTTTTATTTTGCTTAGGAATTCACAATTTCATCACATGCAGTGTGATGAAAAAAACGGGGGGGGGGGGGCTCTTTTATTAGAGGAAGCGTTTATTAGAGTAAATACGGTAAGCTGCAAAGACGCATTGCTAATATTCATGCTTGCTTTCTGTGAGTACTTGTGGGACTACCGATGGAAGTAGCATAATATATTCTGAAGTGTATAAGGCTACCCGTGCTTCCCAGTGTGCACATTTTCAACTTTTCCCTGCTCAGTCAGGTGTGTTCCATTGTTTAATCAGATGTTTATTAGTTGAACACACCTTACTGAACTGAAATGCTCTTATAAGTTCATGGACAAATGGGAAAATTTTCAGTACTTTAGATCCCAATGACCAGGATTGGGGAACACTGTAATAATGATGTAGTGACTGTCATTTAGTACGTAAGACGGAACTGAGGGCAAAAACACCCAGAAACAAGCAGCTGAAGGAGGTTGTAATAATGGCCTGAAAAGCATCTCATGGGAGGAATCACATTTGATGATGTCCATGGGATCAAGACTTCATACAGTCGTTGACTTCAAAGGAGTTTCATCCAAATATTACAGTAATCCTAATAAAACTGTTACTTTGTCCAGTTGTGTTTTCCCTCTGAAAATGGAGCAACTATGTATAAAATTGTCTGTCATGTTTAATATATTTTTGTTAAACCCTTTGAGTTTGAGGTGAAAGCCTACATTTTAATTACATCTTTATTATCTTGTTTCAGCTGCATTTTGGTGGTATAAAGAGGCAAAATTACAAAACTGTCACTGTCTGAAACTGCTTCTACTCAACTGTATGTTAGTTGTCCCTGTAGTGGAAAAGCAACCTCGCATATTTTTGTTGGTTCCTCAAGGAAAAGTTTCAACTTAGATCCAGCTGATGTCTTCGGTAACGGCGAGTCTTTCTTCAGTTGAGAATTCATTCCATGTTGCTAGTAATTTTTATTTTTGGCAGAGTTCCTGAATGGCTGCACCCCTGCTGTCTTGCTTTGTATGGCTTTAAGACTATCACTGTCTGCTTTCCTTGGCTGGAATCCAGTAACCCTCTTCCTTTATTTGGTAGTCCACATCTGTTGAATGACAAAGGTATCGCCATGTCTTTAGTGACTAACATTTTTATCCTGTTGACATAGACCACCTCAATCAAAAATTCTCAGAGAGGATCAGAACCACAACATGTATGTGGCTGGCTGTGTGGAGATTGAAGTTAAGTCTGCTGAGGAGGCCTTTCAGATATTCTGGAGAGGTAAGTACCTTAGATGCCACTGAGGAAACAGAGTGAAATGTAGAATTCATTGACTAGTAGTTGGAATTGTAGATATGACTGACCTGGTGTTGTGGGACTTTGGGTCAGCTCTGACTAGGGAATGTGTAACTTAACTTTACACGGAACAACTTCTAGTAGCTGAAATTACACTTAATATGCTTTGTGTTCGTAAATTATTTTTAATGAATTGCATCTACAATATTTCAGGCCAGAAGAAGAGGAAAGTTGCCAATACTCGACTTAACCGAGAGTCCAGCCGTTCTCACGGTGTTTTCATTGTTAAACTGGCTCAGGCACCACTTGATGCAGATGGAGACAACATTCTTCAGGTCAGCTGCAGTTGAATATGTAGTTTTATGGAAATGGTTATCGGGATGTGAAGTCTTTTATTTATTTATTTCATTCATTTTACATCAGGACAAGAACCAGGTAACTGTTAGTCAGCTTTGCTTGGTGGACCTGGCGGGGAGTGAGCGCACTGGCAGGACAGGGGCTGAGGGAACCCGTATACGTGAAGCAGGTTTGTTGGATGAAGATGCTTGGTTTTCCCTGTATGTGAAATTCATGTTTCTGACATTAAAGAATATAAACTTATTTTAAAATTTTGCAGGTAACATCAATCAGTCATTACTGAATCTACGGACTTGCATTGAAATTCTGAGAGAGAACCAGATGTGTGGAACAAACAGGGTATGTAATAACTTAATAAAAACCTGAAGTAGGGGTCGACCGAGTTAGATTTCTAAGGACCTTCACTGATTATCGGCAAGGTTTGGAGGCCAATGCCGATATTTGCTTGCAGTAAAAAGCGTCAAAATTTAGTGTAACATACTCATAACACAAAACTTTCTTTAAATGTTTTGCAGAATATATTTAATTGACATAAGCTTTCAACATGACCTTCACACAAAAAGTGCAAGGAGTTATAAATAACATTAAGTTGAACAAATAATTACAGCTGGCACAGCTACATTCTGCACACTGCTATCTTCTCTGTTTGTGTGACAGCAGCCTTCAGCACTGACAGGCTGAACTTCTCTGACAAATCAAGTAGTGTTGTGGGCAGGACTTTGCCACAAATGAGAAAACAGCGACTCCTATTTTAAAACTGATATTGACTAATGGCTCCTCAGTGCCTGAAGTAAGTAATTAGCTCTGTTTGATGGGCAATTCTCAGACATCACTTGGTCTATGTGAAGCAGAAGAAATTGAAGTAAGGTTTATAATATAATATAAGAGCCACGACTTGAGGTAATTTGACTTAAATGATGCGGTTTTCATATTTCTCTTATTTCATGTCATTTTATGTTATGCATAGGTCATAAATAATAGTTAAAAAGACACTAATATTTATTGGACATAGCATTTGCTCCCTTCTTCAAAACTGTCTCGCTGTGTTAACTTGTCTGATGGCGCTCTCTGTCTCACTGGATAAAAGCTATTGTGTCAGAGTGTAAATGTGAAGTTACACACAGTAGCTTTGACCCATTTGTGTCAGGCAGAGTTTTTCTGTCATCTTGACTGCTTTTTTGTTTGAAAATTTTTGAGTGGATTGCATTATTTTCTGAAAAAATAATATCACCTCTTTAATAATTGTCTTTTTTTTAACAAGAGCTGAACCTGGACAAATTTCATTAACCTGCTCTTTAAAGAGTAAAACTTGGATGAAAACTTTATGAATCAGTTTTTCACACTTTCTTGTTTAACAGTGAGGCTGTGAGCTGAAGATGATCATTAAGTTGCTCCGCGCTCAAGTCCACTTATCACACAAATGATCATGTGATCGTCTGTAAACAGTGCTTATACCATTTGAAAGTGTTCCATGAAAACTATTACCTTTTGTTGTCATGCAAAAATGAGGGAACTCTCCTCTCTCACACACTCCTCCCTCCTCAGTCCCCTCTCCGTGATTCAGACACCGTCTCTGGGTTTTCTCCTGTTGAGGAAACATAAAGCCTTAAATCTGTAAAATAGTTGCTTTCAGAATGTAACAGCAGCTATGGACACAGGAGGAGCTCTGGATTATTTAATAAAGGATTTTTAGACGATGAGAGACGCTGCTTGCGAAGGCGGAACTTGGCGCCCAGTGAGTTGCTACATGCAGCTCTGTGAAAATAAACTGTCATATCAGCTGGTATTAATGGCCAGTACCGATATCCGCAAAAATGCTGAATATCGTCTAGGCCGATAATCGCCGATAATCGGTCGACCCCTAACCTGAACGTTCATATTCATCAGTGAATTATGTCAGCAATATGTTTTTGTTTCTTTTGTTCACAGATGGTCCCTTACAGAGATTCTAAAGTGACCCATTTGTTTAAGAACTACTTTGATGGCGAGGGCAAAGTCAGAATGGTGGTCTGTGTCAATCCCAAGGCTGATGACTATGAGGAAACTTTAGTAAGTGACTAAACTGCTATGGTCTTTTTTTTGTTTGTTTGATACAGAAATTACAAAATGGAGTAATGTGGAGCAAAATGCACTTTCTTTGTCCAGTTGGTGATGCGCTTTGCAGAAATGACCCAGGAAGTGGAGGTGGCTCGGCCAATAGACAGACCCATCTGTGGCTTCACTCCAGGTCGTCGTCACAGAAATCAGGCCTTTAAAGAGGAACTGTGCCGCAAGTTACAAGAGCATGGTGGGCCAATAGACAGAGGTAATTAGAATTTTTCAAGTAACATGGTGAAACTTTGTTTTTCAGTTCAGCAGCATTTTGTATAAATTTCAGCCTGTTTCATGTTTTCCATTGACTTTTTAATTAGTCTTGAGGTTTGTAAATGTTTTTGTGGTCTGTGCTTCACATTTTGTATGTGGCTTCACATTCCATTTATTAATGATAGCACAACACCACATAATTGTCTCCTTCCTACCAACATTGTATTTCATATATGTACTTAATAAATTCTTGATGGGCCACAAAGTGTGCATAAACATGATCACATTAAAGTCAGAGATTCATAATTTGTGTTAAGAGTGACTCAGAAATTCTATGTACAGTATTAAAAACTCAGTTTTGATTGTCCAATTTCTGCCATTGGTGGGTTGACTGTCTTATGAAATTGTACTTGGATTTATAAAGATGTAGAATACATAATTTTAGCATAACTATACCAACTGTTCTCCAGCAAAGGGCAGATGAAACACTACGTATAAAGGAGGCTTTATCTTTGGTGTGACAGACAGACATGATGACTGTCTACAGGATGAAGCCAAAACCTCCACAGTGTCAGCCGGCTTTAGAACCAAATTTAATTTAATAGAAACCATCTCCTCTTGCCAATTCATCAAAAGCGGCATGGACTGTTAAAAATAATTAAGGATCAGAATGAACATAACAGCCAGTACAACATTTATGTTTCATCTGTGTAGTAGTTTAATGTCAAATGCAAATGTCAATTTTTTTTGGTCATGTTAATGCTCCCTCTGTGTTCTGTAGATGTGGCCTATGTTATGAGCCACCTGGTACACAGCCTGCCCCCCTTACCCTCCTGTGAGCTGACTGACCCCAGTGATGACATCACCCTGCCCAGACTGATTGAATGTCTGCAGGAGAGACAGAGGGTGTGGCAGATAATGATTGAGGAGTGCCACAAAACAGGTGCCTGCTCATTTTAGCTCACCACTTCTGTCTGGGCTCAGCTGCATTTAACTGTTGTTACATTTACTGTTGTGTTTGATGTTGTCTCTCTTTTCCTCTCCACATTATTTTAGCCAACACAATGAAGTCTGTGCTTCAGGAATTGGACTGCAACTTTGTGTCCAAAGACAATGTTATTCAGGAACAAAATGCCAGGTTGTTAGAAAAGGACAGCATCATCGAAAGTAACAAGTCTGAGATTGAGCGCTTAGAGAAAAAAGCGAAGATGCAAGAACACAAGGTGAGAACAAACCTTTATGATTGTTCTTTGTATATTATTCTCTTGGTGTGTAGACTTGAAAGTGTTCTGTGTGGCTTTATGGTAGATTGAGATGTTACAAAAAGCTACAAATATCTACGAGGAAGACAAGCGTTCACTGCAGCAGGAGCTGGAAAGCAGAGAGCAGAGGTTGCAGAGGGAGTTATCTGAGAAGAGGCGCATGGAGCAGCGTATGCACGGCATGGTTACAGACACCCAGCTCAAGTGGAAGAGAGAATGTGTGAGTTTCTCTTCATTTATATAATGCAGATATGTTTACATATGGAACATTTTTATTTGCTGTGGCTTATTTACTGTTGTGGTGGGATTTTGTGTCCTTGCAAATGTTTCTGGTTTCACGGTCTCTACTGAAATATTGTTAATAATACAAACCCTGGCAAAAATTATGGAATCACCGGCCTCGGAGGATGTTCATTCAGTTGTTTAATTTTGTAGAAAAAAAGCAGGTCACAGACATGACACAAAACTAAAGTTATTTCAAATGGCAACTTTCTGGCTTTAAGAAACACTACAAGAAATCAAGAAAAAAAGATTGTGGCAGTCAGTAACGGTTACTTTTTTAGACCAAGCAGAGGAAAAAAATATGGAATCACTCAATTCTGAGGAAAAAATTATGGAATCACCCTGTAAATTTTCATCCCCAAAACTAACACCTGCATCATATCAGATCTGCTCATTAGTCTGCATCTAAAAAGGAGTGAACACACCTTGGAGAGCTGTTGCACCAAGTGGACTGACATGAATCATGGCTCCAACACGAGAGATGTCAATTGAAACAAAGGAGAGGATTATCAAACTCTTAAGAGAGTAAATCATCACGCAATGTTGCGAAAGATGTTGGTTGTTCACAGTCAGCTGTTTCTAAACTTTGGACCAAATACAAACAATATGGGAAGGTTGTTAAAGGCAAACATACTGGTAGACCAAGGAAGACATCAAAGCGTCAAGACAGAAAACTTAAAGCAATATGTCTCAAAAATCGAAAAATGTACAACAAAACAAATGAGGAACGAATGGGAGGAAACTGGAGTCAACGTCTGTGACCGAACTGTAAGAAACCGCCTAAAGGAAATGGGATTTACATACAGAAAAGCTAAACGAAAGGCATCATTAACACCTAAACAGAAAAAAACAAGGTTACAATGGGCTAAGGAAAAGCAATTGTGGACTGTGGATGACTGGATGAAAGTCATATTCAGTGATGAATCTCAAATCTGCATTGAGCAAGGTGATGATGCTGGAACCTTTGTTTGGTGCCTTTCCAATGAGATTCATCAAGATGACTGCCTGAAGAGAACATGTAAATCTCCACAGTCATTGATGATATGGGGCTGCATGTCAGGTAAAGGCACTGGGGAGATGGCTGTCATTACATCATCAATAAATGCACAAGTTTATGTTGATATTTTGGACAATTGAAAGGATGTTTGGGGATGATGAAATCATTTTTCAAGATGATAATGCATCTTGCCATAGAGCAAAAACTGCAAAAACATTCCTTGCAAAAAGACACATAGGGTCAATGTCATGGCATAGGGTCAATGTCAATGAGCAGATCTGATTTGATGCAGGTGTTAATTTGGGGGATGAAAATTTACAGGGTGATTCCATAATTTTTTCCTCAGAATTGAGTGATTCCATATTTTTTCCTCTGCTTGGTCTAAAAAAGTAACCGTTACTGACTGCCACAATCTTTTTTTTTCTTGATTTCTTATAGTGTTTCTTAAAGCCAGAAAGTTGACATTTGAAATGACTTTAGTTTTGTGTCATGTCTGTGATCTGCTTTTTTTCTACAAAATTAAACAACTGAATGAACATCCTCTGAGGCCGGTGATTCCATAATTTTTGCCAGGGGTTGTACACTTGGAAAAACACTCTTCTTCAACCGCTTCTCTGGGCTCGTGTCGCAGGGGCAACAGCTCCAGCAGGGGACCCCAAACTTCCCTTTCCATTGAGAAACATTGTCATATATTTATTTTATTTATTTTTTTAATCTAAAGATTTGTTTTGGTCACTGAAGAGAATGTGGAAAGAAACTGTCATAGTTTGCACAGGGACAATGTAAAATTAATCTAGTGTTTTTCATGCATGTGACCCATTAAAATTTAAACATGCAGTTCATGAAAATGTTGAAAACTACCCTTCCAGTGTTAAAGAAAGTGGGGAAATAAAATTTATTCCTGGATCTGCCCTAAATGTTAATGGGTTCTGTCTTGGGCCATGCCCCACCCTTCCCCCAAATTTGAAGAAAATCGATTCATCCGTTTCTATGTAATTCTGCTGACAGACAAACAGCACTGAAAACATTGCATCCTTGGCGAAAGTAGTTAGTAATAAAAGACTGATCTGTTCTTTTGTTTAGAACTTCAGGTGCATTTTTTCCCCCTCCACATACTGTGCATCCAGAAAATATTCACACTGCTAAACTTTCTACATTTATGTTTCAGCCTTATTCTAAAATTGAGTAAATTCCTTTTTTCATTCAAAATTCTACTCACAACATGCCATAATGACAACATGAAAAGTCTTTTCAAATTTTTGCTAATTTATTAAAGATAAAAAAACTAAGAAATCACATGTGCCCATTGTTCACACCCTTTGCTCAATGCTTTGCTGATGCACTTTTGCCACCAATTACAGCCTCAAGGCTTGGTGCACCTATCTTTGGGCAGTTTTGCCCATTCCTCTCCATCAGGTTGGATGGGGAGCGTCGGTGCACAGCCATTTTCAGATCTCTCCAGAGATGTTTAATCGCATTCAGGTCTGGGCTCTGGCTGGGCCACTCGAGGACATTCACAGAGTTGTTCTGAAGCCACTCCTTTAATATCTTGGCTGTTTAGGGTCATTGTCCTGCTGAAAGATGAACCATCACCCTAGTCTGAGGTCAAGAGCGCTCTGGAGCAGGTTTTCTCCCAGGATATCTCTGTACATTGCTGTATTCTTCTTTCCCTCAATCCTGACTAGTCTCTCAATTCCTGCTGCTGAAAAACATGAAGTCTTTGATATCTTGCAATGCTGTAATGGAACGAAGTAGAATTTTGACGTATCTGTATTTTACTTCATTATTTACATTTCTGGCGACTTTCACTTTTACTCCACTACATTTCCTCAATAAAATGTATACTTTTACTCTGATACATTTCTCTTAAACATCTTGGCTACTCGTTACTACAATTTGAAAATAGAAGAAATTTGATTGGGCAATGCCTGTGGTGAAAGTAAGCCGAATACAGCTGTATACCGGGAAGAGATGCAGTGCCTTCTACCCCTGCTGCATCAAGTGCTGTGTTTGACATAAAACAAGTTTAAAAGAAAAAAAATATATAAAATATGACAGGTTGAATCTGCACCCCCGCTGAGGAAGCAGAAGACTGGAGGGTGAAAACCATCTGCGCTTTAGTCTCCAAATGCGCAGCTGATGCACACACACATGGATCAGCTCCTGTTGGAGTCCAGCGCACAACTGGAGTTAAGGGAAAACGTTCAGTAGTGATAAAACTTGCCAGTGTGGCTTTTTCAAACAGAAAAAAAATCATATTTTCTCTACATTGATTGTGGACGTGCTGGTTCTTATTTAGAAGCAGCATGTCCATAATTTTTTCATCAACCTCTGTCAAAGCCATTTAAAGATGTCAATCATGACTACCGGGACTACTGTTGTTGCGGGTGAGAGAGTCGTCTGCCGTTTAATTCACAGTTTTGTTTTGTTGTGCTTTTATTTTATTTTTTGTTTTCCTGATAATGTGTAGAGTATAGAAAATATCTCTTGAAGAGGAAAAATCCATAAAGTTGCACTGGAGAAGTTGCACCTTTCCTCTGTTATCAGCTCTTTAATATGGGATTATTTATTTATTTATTTGCATTCTTGTCATATGTTTTATTTTATTAGTTATATTATGCTTATTGCTTGATTCCTGAGAAAGTCCTGTAGAAGTAATCATAATATAGTAATAATAATAATGTCATCTCCCCATATGCCACACCAGAGTATAACTCGCATGACCTCCCAAACTGAAAAAAAAAAACTACAAAAAATGTGATTTATACACCAGAAAATATGGTAAATATGAATTGTTTGGTGCTAAAAAAAAAAAAAAAAAAAAATCATTGAAGTGTTGACACTCATTCACTCTGTAATCAAACATTTACTGTTGCTTTGCAGGAGAGACGTGTTAATGAAATGCAGCTGGAGATGCAAAACAAACTGTGGATGAAAGATGAGAAGCTGAAGCAGCTCAAGGCCATTGTCACTGAAAGTAAAACATCGGTTCGTCCCGAACCTCCACCACGCCAAACACAGCCTCAGCGGCCCTCCCGAGAGGAACACACTCCTGCAAAGCGATCGGCCTCGCCCTCTCCTCTTCCTGTATGTTGTTATGCATCTTGACACTTGATGTCTTAACACCAATCCTGGAGAGTTCCATCACTTTTATGAATATTTGTAATTGCAGACATAAATACATACACCTTGGCTATAAACTTTAAAATTCACATATTACTAAGGAGTGGCTTTTGTCTGGACACTCTACCATATGGGCTTATGTCTACTTTATTTCCATATACAGTTATTTAAAAACATTAGTTAGAAGATTTATTTTGGTTTTTATTCAGTATGTAAAATCTTCAATGGTTCAACATTTGCATACACCAAGGTTACTGGCTCCTTAAACAGCATTGAAGATTACAGAAATGGATGGATTTGCTTTTGAAAAGCTAAGGCATAATTCAGATGTCTTTTAAAACACTACATTTCTTCAGCCACGATGGGGAACTAAAATATTTTCAGACGTTTTCCAAACTCAGGATGCTTTATGTGGATACATTTTTGACAGGCTGCAGTGATGAATCCCGACTGAAACAACGTAACATGTAAGATTACGACTTTATATTTACTCCGTGTGTGAATGGTTTTAATATCTGTAACAGTCTGAACTGTTCGCATGAGGCCTGCAGCTTTCAGTTGTGTAGTGCAGCCAATCGATGTATTTCAACTTATAAGTAAACTTAACAAGAAACGACAGTCGCATAACTTAGCTACATCGTATGGCTCACATATGCAAGATGTATCAGCCATACGCTGGCATATGTCGAAAGTATTGTACATGCCCAAATTTTTTCAACCTACTCGCCGTATTACAATGTATGTCCGTGTGCTTCATCATGCTCTTAACTTACACAAAACTTACCCATAACTTATTAGACGTACACCATCGTTTTTAATACGCTCGGCATATGCTGGCTAAATTGTCATGGTGTGAAATGGGTGATGGGTTAAGGGTCGGACCATACAAACCTTATAGCATTGTGGAAGGAAGTCAAAATTAACACAAAGGCGTTAATGACCTTTTGTTTAGAAGACCCACCAGAACCTCAGGATCACAAATAAGGAACTGATGGAGTTGGAGGCATCAGATACAAATGTGATACCATTCACCTTTAGTAGACCATCACCATGGGCATAGTTTAAGGAGGTAGTCATCTACACTCAACAAAAATATAAACGCAACACTTTTGGTTTTGCTCCCATTTTGTATGAGATGAACTCAAAGATCTAAAACTTTTTCCACATACACAATATCACCATTTCCCTCAAATATTGTTCACAAACCAGTCTAAATCTGTGATAGTGAGCACTTCTCCTTTGCTGAGATAATCCATCCCACCTCACAGGTGTGCCATATCAAGATGCTGATTAGACACCATGATTAGTGCACAGGTGTGCCTTAGACTGCCCACAATAAAAGGCCACTCTGAAAGGTGCAGTTTTGTTTTATTGGGGGGGGGGGGGGATACCAGTCAGTATCTGGTGTGACCACCATTTGCCTCATGCAGTGCAACACATCTCCTTCGCATAGAGTTGATCAGGTTGTCAATTGTGGTCTGTGGAATGTTGGTCCACTCCTCTTCAATGGCTGTGCGAAGTTGCTGGATATTGGCAGGAACTGGTACATGCTGTCGTATACGCAGGTCCAGAGCATCCCAAACATGCTCAATGGGTGACATGTCCGGTGAGTATGCCGGCCATGCAAGAACTGGGACATTTTCAGCTTCCAAGAATTGTGTACAGATCCTTGCAACATGGGGTCGTGCATTATCCTGCTGCAACATGAGGTGATGTTCTTGGATGTATGGCACAACAATGGGCCTCAGGATCTCGTCACGGTATCTCTGTGCATTCAAAATGCCATCAATAAAATGCACCTGTGTTCTTCGTCCATAACAGACGCCTGCCCATACCATAACCCCACCGCCACCATGGGCCACTCGATCCACAACATTGACATCAGAAAACCGCTCACCCACACGACGCCACACACGCTGTCTGCCATCTGCCCTGAACAGTGTGAACCGGGATTCATCCGTGAAGAGGACACCTCTCCAAGGTGCCAAACGCCAGAGAATATGAGCATTTGCCCACTCAATTCGGCTACGACGACGAACTGGAGTCAGGTCAAGACCCCGATGAGGACGACGAGCATGCAGATGAGCTTCCCTGAGACGGTTTCTGACAGTTTGTGCAGAAATTCTTTGGTTATGCAAACCGATTGTTTCAGCAGCTGTCCGAGTGGCTGGTCTCAGACGATCTTGGAGTGAACATGCTGGATGTGTAGGTCCTGGGCTGGTGTGGTTACATGTGGTCTGCGGTTGTGAGGCTGGTTGGATGTACTGCCAAATTCTCTGAAACGCCTTTGGAGACGGTTTATGGTAGAGAAATGAACATTCAGTACACAAGCAACAGCTCTGGTTGACATTCCTGCTGTCAGCATGCCAATTGCACGCTCCCTCAAATCTTGCGACATCTGTGGCATTGTGCTGTGTGATAAAACTGCACCTTTCAGAGTGGCCTTTTATTGTGGACAGTCTAAGGCACACCTGTGCACTAATCATGGTGTCTAATCAGCATCTTGATATGGCACACCTGTGAGGTGGGATGGATTATCTCAGCAAAGGAGAAGTGCTCACTATCACAGATTTAGACTGGTTTGTGAACAATATTTGAGGGAAATGGTGATATTGTGTATGTGGAAAAAGTTTTAGATCTTTGAGTTCATCTCATACAAAATGGGAGCAAAACCAAGTGTTGCGTTTATATTTTTGAGTGTAAATATATGTAAGTGACTCAGTCAAAATGTCAAATTGCGAAGAAAAATTTATTTAAATATTGTGTAAGTTTTTAAAAATGATTTTATATGGAAGTAATGTAGACATTATAACTGACTTCAGACATGTTTTTATTAATGGAATATGTACAGTTAGGGAAAATTGAGTTTGAAAGTTTTTAGACAAGTATGTAAACTTAAGTCCATAACTGTTTCACTGCTAACCTGCCACCAAATAGAACTTTTGTGAAGCTCATGATTTTTTTTAATGACTATGTAAGAGGATCCAGTTTTGAGTAATTTAATATTTTAGATGTTAACAATGGGATGCATTTAAAGCAGTTTGAATTTTTTCTCCCTATTACATGCAGTGGGGTAAATTAACAATTTTATCACACAGTAAATGTTATAATATTCACAAAGGGGAGCTATGTATTCCCTACTAGAACATTTGTGTATGACTGCGTTCTGTATAGAAACTGTTTGTATAAATAAGCACTTTCCACTTTACTTTCCAGTGCTCTCAGTTACCCCGTGTCAGACCAGTGCCAGGGTCACAGCCAGTCAGTGCAGCTCAGGCTGAGGTAAACCTCAGGCTTGTCTCCCCCAGCAGCCACATATCTGTGGCAGGGCCCGCAGTCATCCGGAACAGGAGGAAAGCTGTGGTTTTGGCTACAGACAAAGAAGAAACCCTGTCTCCATCCCCTGCTTTTGATTTTGAGATAGATGAAAGAATTTACAGGGTCAGTGTATTAGCCACAAGCAGCAGCATGAGATATTAGAGTGAAGCATCATCTGTAATTAGCTCTATATGTGGTAATGCTGATTCAAGCGTCTGACTTTATTGGCCATATTAAAGCCTACACTGGTAAGAACATTCATATCTCAGTCTGTCTACTTGACAGAAAAGTGACTAGAAACCACACAGAAAATGTTGATTGTTTGTTTTGTACGACAGCATTTTAGGGCCACATTGAGGTTTTTTTTTTTTTTTTTTTTAAGACTTCCAGAATAAAGTCGTAATATTACGAGAATAAAAGACAGAATTTTACGAGAATAAAGTCAGAATTTTATGAGGAAAAAATTTATTTGTAATATTATGAGAATAAAGTTGTATTTATACAAGAAACAGTAACTGCAGACTGCCAGTTCCATCCATCTCCTTCACGAAAGAGGCGATTTTGGGAGCTACTAATCGCTGGAACTACAGGTGAAGGTGGTACCTCCTGTGGAATATGCAATGAAGACACGCACATCCAAAGCACATAAAAAGGTGTGCAGGACCAAAACAAATATCAAAGAGAAAAACCAAATGATCCGCACAGCCACAGCGCTGCCAGACAGAAAATTTTTATTTAACAGAAAATGAATGTAACGTTTTGGGCAAGAGTGAATCTGATGAAGGGCTCTTGCCCGAAACCTTACATTCATTTTCTGTTAAATAAAAATTTTCTGTCTGGGAGCGCTGTGGCTGTGCAGATCATTTGGTTTTCCTCCTGTGGAATAGATTCATTTTCTTGCATATTCTTTTCAAAGTTCTTATACTAATAATGTGCAGCAGATGGGCCAAAAGATAAAGTATTTCGGGAGGTGGTGGCGTAATGGTTTGCACGTTGGCCTGAGATGCCAGTGATCCGGGCTCAATTCTCGATTGCAGTCATGCTCCCAACTGGCACTTTCAACAGGAGTGCTAGGGAGGAGTGAGAGACGTGCCGTGGCCCATTTTGGAAACAAGCTTCGGGTTTTTGTTGGTTATCCACGTAAAAAAAAAAAGAACCTCTAGCTCTTCCTTATTTGTAAAACCTATACTGAAGTACAACAAAAAGCACTCCACAGATCTCATTTTGAGATGCAGTTTTTCTCTCATAAAATTACATCTTTATTGTTGTAATATTGTGACTTTATTCTCGTAATAATTATAAGTTTTGTTTTTTTTTTTCTCATAAAATTACAACTTTTTTCTTGTAATATTACGGGGGTTTTTTTCATAATATTACAACTTTATTCTCGAAGTTTTACCTCTTGGAGTTGAAATGATGGAATCAATATATGATCAAAGTGTAGACTTTTGGCTTTAATTCAAAGGGTTCAACAAAAACGTTGCTTTTATGATTAAAGATTTGCAGTCTTTTTTCACACATCCATCCATCCATTTTCTTCCGCTTTATCCGGAGTTTGGTTGCGGGGGCAGCAGGTCAAGCAAAGCCGCCCAGACCTCCTGATCCACACACTCCTCCCCCAGCAAATCCAGAGTAACCCTGAGGCTTCCCAAGCCAGCCGAGAGACGTAGTCCCTCCAGCGTGTCCTGGGTCTTCCCCGGAGCCTCCTCCCAGTGGGACGTGCCCGGAACACCTCTCCAGCGAGGCATCCAGGGGGCATCCAGAAAAGATGCCCGAGCCGAGGAGCAGCGGCTCGACTCCGAGCTCATCCTGAGTGACTCGGGAGGAGCTTTTTTCACACAGTCCCTCCATTTTAGAGAGTATAATTAGACAAACTAAATATAATTATTAATACAACACATCACTTTTACAGATCGTATTCTTTTAGACAAGTCAGGTTATGGAGACTTGAACATTTCCAAGTCACTGAGTATATATTGAATTCAGTTTACGTCAATCATTTAGAAATACATACAGTATGGTACCATATGGTGAATCTGTCTGGTGTAACCCAGTAGGTAGTGACCATGCAGCAAGGAGACTAGTGAAGGAAGCTGCTAAGACACCCATTAAGTTACATATTTTTGTCTGTGATTGTTGAAACTGTGTAGTGCACCTTTTATGGCTGAGATGCACAGTATAGCTATTAGATATTTGAAGCTTGGGCTTTATGTGGATTTTTATTTCTGTCTCTGTTCCACTTTTGGGAAGAACAGTTTTAACTCCTACTTGTTTGCTGGCTACATGTGACCATGACTTTCCAAAGACATATTAACATTTAATGCAGTCATTTGAGTCTGTATGTTATATGCATTTTTATGAGATATTTAATTTGGCATTCATTTTGTTTACCTGACTAGACTACGACCCCAGTGCGGCCACTGCATCGCCGTTCCCGCTCAGCTGGTGGGGAGAAGTGGGTAGACCACAAGCCCTCTTCAAGCTTGGATTTGGGTACAGTTTTGCAGCCTGTCATCCCAAATTCCATCCAGGTGTCTGCTCCTAATGAGAAAGTCCTGTCCAAGTGTGACAAATATATGTTAACACACCAGGAGCTAGCCTCTGATGGTGAAATAGAGACCAAAATTATTAAGGTAAGCAATGGAAAATGTTATCCATTTGAAGCTTCTCTCCTTTAGCACATTTAGGCCCTAAACAGTTTAGAACCTGCTATAGATAAAATGCATTTCCAGTGTTGTCATCCAGAGCAGTTGCAGTGCTCCTCTTGATGGAAATTCTAGGTTATACAGGGAGCTGAGAAAGGGCTGTGATTGCCCTGAGAGTGGACAAGGAGGCGTTTCTTAGAGGAATCTAATCAAGTGACTCGCCATCTGTGGTCTTTGGCTTGCTTACAGAGGAATCCAAATACTTTGTTCCTCCAAATCTACATCTCGTTCCACTGCAGTAATGGTGGAAGAGGGTTCATTTCAATTTAATTTATGTAGCAGTAAATCACAATATAACTTTCCCAAAAGCGCTGATTCAGTTCTGACAGATGCATCTGCTGTACTTTCAAATTGGGCCAGCACTTGAGCAGTTGCTTAAGGTTGATCCTCCTGCTGGGGTGTTAGACATCTCCAGTGCCAGGGTTCTTGTGGTGGTTTCTTTAGTCAACTGTGAACCACCAAATGTTGGGAGATGAGATTGCAAAGGCCGTGAAACAGCTTATGGCAGGGAAAGCTCCAGGGATCTGTGGCATTTGAACTGAGTTTCTCCAGGTTGATGGAGATGTTCTCTTAGCATTGCAAACAATCTTTATTTCAGTATAGGAGAGTGGTATCTCTGTGGACTGGAAGGAAGGGCTTGTCCCAATCTGAAAAGGAAAGTGTGATTGTCATCTGGAGGGGTATTAATGTGCTCTCTCTGCTGGGGAAGGTACTTACAAGGATTATTCATAATAGGATTCAGTTTCAGGTACTTATCATGCCCAAGAAGTCAATGATCAACTGCATTGTAGCCCTGCAAGTACTTGCAGAACACAAGCGTGAATATTGGCAGTGCCTCTTTGCAGCCTGTGATGATTTTCGCACTGTTCAGTTGTTTGGGCTGTTCTCTGACACATCCTGAGACTGGGATCTCCAAGAACTGGGAAGACTGGGAACTGAGATCCCCAAGAAGTTACTGGACGTCGTGGCCAGCCTATACACAGATACTGTGTATGGGGTGGAGGTAGAATTTGAGATATTTTTCCATTGAGATGTGTTCTGGGTGCTTCACTGCTCAATGCTTGCAAGGACTGGGTGTTGTGTAGGATTGTGGAAACCAGCAACGTAGGTGCTGTTTGCAAGGAAAGGTTTACTGACTTCAACGTCAGACTATGCTGTGATCTTTGCAGAATCATTGGATACCCTGATTGCAGCAATTAAAGAATACCCAAAGACTAGGATCACTCAGTTTCAGTATCACTAATCTCCCACATTCACACTTGGGGAAAATGAATTATCTCCAGCAGAGTTGTGCATTTCACTTGCTGCCTGCCAAAACACCAAAGACCGAAACGATCTGCAGTAGCTCTCGGCTCCCCCCCTATTTGAAATTGTACTTTATGGAGATTTCAGGCTGTGCAGCCCAGCTATGACTCCGCATCTTGCCCATTCTATGCTATAATAGGGGAAACCTTTGTAAAAGATTTAATTTGGGTGACAAGGTTAGTGATACATGTCTTTGTTTCTTCAGGGTGAGGTACTTAAAACTCGAGGAGGTGGTCAGGCTGTCCAGTTCACTGACATAGAGACATTGAGACAAGAGCTTACCACCATTCCAAGGTAGCAGTCCACACTCAATCTGACATTTTTCTCATGTTTTCATTATGTTCTAACAGTTTTACACATCATTTTTGCTTTTGAAGCCGCAAGAGGAAATCCTCGGAAACCCCCACCGATGGTGTCCAAACAGATGGTGCCGGGGTCAACATTGAGGAGAGGGTAGGATTAAAATTGTAATCAATCTCTGATTTGATCTCCTATCACGTGTGTTAATATAGAACATACTGTAAGTGTTGGGGTCATGTAATAGGTCCCTGGAAGCTGGAGGTGACCAGCCTAAGAGAGCGTTGTCTTCGTTTTCTGTGCAACAGCTAGTTAGGACATTTTGTTGTTCTGATCCTCCCACATGTCTACATAATTTACAGCCTAATATTTGTGATAATCGTAGTAAGATTATCACAACATTTATTTGTAGAAGTGACCCTTTTTTGTATATTATTCAATCAGTTTTTGTCACAATGTGATACCAGTCTATGGCCATATTATTGGCCATGTATTCGCAAAATATCTTACTCCACAATTTTACTGAAAAAAAACCAAACAAAAAAGCTAATGAAAGGCACCCATTTGGTTTTGAAATGTCAAAAGTGAACATCAGGATGTTCACATTTTTGACCTGCAGATGGCAACAGAGAACAAGGCAAGAAATCAGTGTCATTAAAGCTGTAAAATTTCACAAAACAGGAAATGTAGTTTCTACCAAAATCGAAGCATTATAATGTCAGTTTACTGTTAAAATGTTGCAAAATTACAGCTCATTTTAATGAAGAGAACATTCAAAGGATTCAAAGGAATTTTATTGTCATATGCACAGAAGAACATGTTCCCTGCACAATGAAATGTGTCTACTGCATTTAACCCATCCTAATTGCCGGTAGGAGCAGAAGTCGCCATTAGGCGCCCGGGGAATTCCGGGCGCCTAATGGCGACATATTTACCTCAGGGGAGTTCCATAGTGAATATTTTCTTTTCCGTCTTAAGCTGTCTACAGGAGTAACTGCGTGTGTGCATGCGCAAGGTTTTGACATTACTTATGACCTGACCCACTTGCATAACGTGTGTTCCCAAGGTGTGCACGCTAACATATGGTTTAAAAAAAAAAGAAGCTTGTTTTTAGATTCAGAAGTGTTTATTGCTAGCTAACATTTACAAAGTATATGAGAAACACAAGATTTATACAGAAATAAGTGATTTATTAGTGTTTTCTGCCATCTTGATTTATTTTGTTCAGCCAGCTGATGTCATGCTACCTTTCTTGACATCATTTAGCAGTCGCAGTGTCCTTCTCAGTATCCCACTTGCAAATCAGGGGAATCCCCTATGTGATCATTTATGCTGCTACCAAATGCAGGTCATGCCATCTAATCACTTGAAATTCTGAAATTCTCTTCTTCAAGGGGAGAATTTCTAAATTGTTTCCGGACAGAGCTATTTTGATCATATTAGCAATATCGTATTATAAATCCCTTATTTAAATGCTGAGGAGTAAAATTATAGTGGTGCCAAAGAAAATTATTTTTGGATTAAATATTTAAAAAAATCTTAGAAGCCGTAACCCTATTCAGGAGTTTTGTGGTCCATTGGACCCCATGACAATTGCTTTCTCCATATTATGCTCACTAAAGTCCTGAATAGGGTTAAAGTTGCAAAAGGGTGCATGTTTTTTGTATCAATCACTGACTGCACCGGGGGCCTGTTTTGAGTTTAAGCCTGAAATGAGAGAAAGTGAGTTTGCTGTTTCAGAAAGGGAAGTTAGTCACACCTGAGAAACCTGAGACTAGTCTCCCAGTTCCCGCAGCTGGAAAAACATCCCCACAGCATGATGCCTCCACCACCAAGCTTCACTGTAGGGATGATGCCTGGATTTCTCCAAACATGATGTCTGGCATTCACACCAGAGAGTTCAGTCAATGTCTCATCAGACCAGAAAATGCCTTTTGGCAAACTCCAGGTGGGCTGCCATGAGCCTTTTACTATAGGAGTGGCTTCCATCTGGCCACTCTACCATACAGACCTGATTGTTGGATTGCTGCAGAGATGGTTGTCCTTTTGGAAGGTTCTCCTCTCTCCACAGAGGAATGCTGGAGCTCTCCCCCGATCACTCAGTTTAGTTGGGCGGCCTGCTCTAAGAAGAGTCTTGGTGGATCAGCACATCTTCCATTTACAAATGATAGAGGCCACTGTACTCATTGGGACCTTCAAAACAACATTAATATTTCCTTCACCATATTTGTGCTTCAAGACCATCCTGTCTCAGAGGTCTACAGACAATTCCTTTGACTTCATGCTTGGTTTGTGCTCTGACATGCACTGTCAAATGTGGGACCTTTCCAAATCATCTCCAGTCAACTGAATGTATCCCAGGTGGACTCCAATTAAGCTGTGGAAACATCTCAGGGATGATCAGTGGAAACAGGATGCGCCTGAGCTCAATTTTGAGCTTCATGGCAAAGGCTGTGAATACTTATGTACGTGTGATTTCTTAGTTTTTTTATTACGTCTGACAAGATGTAATAAAATCAATGGTGTTTATTTTTTATTTGTCTGTCTGTTGCATGATTACATCAAAACTACTGCACAGATTTTGACAATTTTCACCACAGATAATAGACCATGGAAAACTCCACTGCATTTTGGAGGTGATCCAGATTCTTGATCAAGATTTCACTTTTTACAGGCTTTGAAGGATTACGTCAGAACTATTTCACAGCTTCTCACCAAATTTGCAACACAGATAGATATTAGGGTATGGAAGACTCCACAGAATTTTGGACTGGAGGCGATATGGATTCTGGCTAAGGATTTTTTGGGAGTGATCTGGATCGATATGAAGGTTCTACAGCAGAAAGATGTGACATCACAATGAAAATCCCAGATCAGGAAGACACTGTTCAATCAGACCATTCTGGATCAGTATGCAATTATTGCATTGTGTTGAGGAATCCGGATCCAGGTCAAGTCTGGGTCATGATATGAATCACTTATCTTTTGAGTCCTCATCAACCCTTGGCGGATGTCAGCAATCTCTGTTTGGTCTTGCTTTAAATAAATTTGCCAACATTTAAAAAAAACAAACAAAACTTTCATGTTGTCATGGGGTGTTGTGTGTAGAATCTTTTAGGGAAAAAATAATTTTGTCTATTTTGGAATAAGGCTATAACATAAATGTGGAAAAAGTGAAGCTATGTGAATACTTTGTGGATGCACTGTAGGTAACCTCATCTGCCCATACATCACAAGCTTCGCCCATCATGGATGCGCTCGTATCCCAACAGAATCATTGTGTTGCCTTTGTTTTTTGCCAATGGTAGTTCTCAACATCGCCACTGCATGTAGAGTGTACCTCATTCTGAAACAGTTTTTAAACATTTTTGTATTGTAGTTCCGTTAACTCTGCCTTTTTCTTATGATAGTGCTTCACTCGGAGTGAGCCTGCTCTGAATTGATTAAACTAAATCAGATCAGCTGTTTTGGAACTGAAAGCTCAGTTTCCCCGTCTCGGAGTAAATCAACGCTGAGGAGTTCGGAGCTAGATTCAGTTTCTCTGAAGTCTTTTCTCAAAAGGGTCCCCTTTGAGTTCAGTGATGAACTCCCTCTGTACTCAAAAATGGTGTGAATTCATCTGGTGGAGTCTTTCTTTGCAGTGAAAAGCTGCGTCTTCTGTGTGGGACATTCACGGCATGTTTGGAGCTCACTGCTCTGGAAGGGGTTAAATGGATACACCATGTTCTCTAAATTTAAACTGTAGTCAAGAGCTTTTTTCTCCCTGTTTAAAAAAAGATAAATAAGATGATGGCATGTGTCATTGTCAGAGAAACATCAACATTCTTACAGTTGAGTGATTTCAGCTGTTAAAAAATTAAATGTCTCAATCCATCTTGAAGTTATTTCTGTTTCAAACTAATTATGAAGTCTTCATTCTGCCAATTAGAATCTCTCACACACAAAAGCACACATGCAGCATCAAGCTTGTTGCAATGCTGTGGATGATTGTCTAATTGTCACCTGTTTGTATGCCTTACTTTGTGACTTATTTATAATTTATTGATAACAGCAGATTCACCAGGTTTTTAGCATTTATGAGTGAATGAATAAATAAATGCTTAGATTGTGTTTCTGATCGTAAATCCAGTCTTATTCAATTTGGTATCCTTCAGGTTAATAACCTCCACCATTTCAGAGTACATTTGAGCCCTAATTTATATATTCTTCTTAGTGCTCTTTGGCTTTGGAGATGAAGGCTGGATCAAATATGGGTCCTGGTTATGAGCATCAAGGAATTAACAAGTAAGTCGTCTTTCTGGGTTACTTGTGAAACAGTTGATTGTTTGGGAATGAACTGAGAGGACACAATGTGACTTTCTTCCTTGTTGCAGGCGCAGAAAACCCTGAAAGCAGCTGCTGCGCTGATCACTCCGCACCTCGCGGTTGTGCAATAGTCTGTACTTTATGTTCAGCACAAGTGATATTTAAGTTTTTTTTTCTTCACTTTTTGTTTTAAATATGCAAAAGTGTATATACATGGGTCACCAAAGACTTTGTAAAATAGTTATTATTGTTCCCATAAAAACATGTTAACTTGATCCAGTAAATAATGGATGCTGAGTCAGCGGTCTGACTGCTGACGTTATTGTGTTTGCATGTTTGTGACGTAGTTACACAACGTGAACTGCCACACAGAGTAACTTGATAAGTGGAGACGTCATGGTATTTGGTTTTGTCATCTGTATGGTATTGAGATTCAAGTTGTTTGAATAATCTGTTGTTTTTGATATTTCTTTTTCTTTATATGTGACATTTGCTTCTTTCACTCTTCAGCCTGCTTTCACTGGAAATGCAGGAATAAAATCTTTTTGAAGCAAGTCAGTATAGATGTGTCAAGCATCATTTCTTGACACTTGATGGCAGCATAGGACAGCGCTACAATATAGACATTAAACACAGTGCAGCGTGGCTGAGGCAGCATTTATTGTTCAGAGTGCCTGTCAAGTTGAGACGCACCTGAATTTTATTTATTTGCAACAACAACAAAAAAAAAACATAGTGAACCCTTCAAAACTAGAATATAAACATGTAGTTGAGCCATGATCGAAACGGCTCAGAACACATTCATTTTCATTTAAGAATGCGTAGAACATTGATTTAATTTAAATGCTTTTTATATGTATTATTTAAAATGCAATTCCTTGTGCTTTGTCCAAACATTTTCACTGTAAAAACAAAATCTTACCATGTGTATTTTTCTAATTTCAAGTCAAAATATGTTTAATATAACAAGAATTGCTTCAGGAAAATTTCAGTAAGATACAAGTACTTGTTCTTAGACAATACATCCTAAAAATCTTAAGTGAAACACTTTTGGAAATATCTTGCTTTGTCATATCTTTGAAAGTTGAAACAAGGTTTTTGTTATGTCACCATAAGAAGTCCTTATTCCACAAAAATATTAATTTAGTAATATTAACTTCACTTTAAAATGACCTATCCATATTACAAAAAAAAAAAAAAATCTTCCAGTGGAATGTGAAAATTCACATATTTCCCAATGCAATGTTTTAAAATTCAGATAAGACTCAATATTTCCAAGACTCCTTCACTTCAAATTTTTAAGGAGTAGTGCCTATTTTACTGAAGTGACTGTTTTATATTAAATGTAATTACTTATTTTGACTAGAAATTAACAGGTACTTTGTAAGATTGGGGGGGGGGGGGGGTTCTCTCTCTCATGGGAAATGTTGCAAAAAATATTCGCACTGGTGTTAAAAGAAGTGTTCAGGAAAGGATATTTCTTGACACATTTAATTGTGGAGTATCAAGTGGAAGTCTAATCAAACCCAACATGTACCCCAAGCCTCCATGTGCATGCAGAGGAGTACCTTCATGAACATTACTGTGGGCCCTCATATCCACTGGATGTGCTGCTTCAGAAAAGGTCAGATTTGAAAATAAAATAATGGTACCAATATTGTGACATTTTACCTGTCTGCTGGAGGATCTGATAATTTGTCAGGGAGGCAGGGGTGGTGGCCAAGTGGTTAGAGTACTTGGCTTCAGTGCAGAAGGTTCCTGGTTCAGACCCCACCCCTGCCACATTTCTCCATGGAATGTGGAGTTGTCAGGAAGGGCATCTGGTGCAAAACCTGCACCAAATCCGTATGTAGAGTCACATTGGTTCTGTGGCTACCCCAAGTGAATACAAGGAAGCAACCGAAGGGTCTTTTTTCCCCCTCTGTGCTTGAGTTGCAAAAATGCCTTTATAAGCTCCAATAGTCGTTTAGTTAAGGACAATTTTTCCGCCTTTCCTGTGAAAATGCACTTTTTGCAGCATTCCTGGAAGGGCAGAAAATACAGAACCACAGCTGTTTAAAGAACAGATCAGCAATACCTAACACAGTTAACAGAAGTGGACATTATTTTGAAGTGATACTTAAAGTCTGTTGCAAAAGTGTTGAAACATTCCATCATAGACAGTCTGCTTTCAGTTAATTCTGTGAATTTGGGTTTTGGGGATCATGCTCGATTAGATTTTCATTATGTTATACAAGACAGCCAGTATATAAATCCATATTAAATTAATGTGGTTGGCTGATTTTGGGCTAAGCTGGCTGAGTTTCCAGGGATTGAAAAGCTCCACAATGTTCTGGCCTTCAGTCGAGCGGTTTGTTCTCAGTCTCATTCTCTTGGTCCAGTCCCAAGTATTATATTGCTTTGACGGTGGTCTGCCAAAACAGGCATGAGGACCAATGCTGCTATTTGTGTTATTGCTACTCTTGGCTGTGCTGAAGCAGCGAATTACTGAGGGAACAACAAACTGATCCGCATCGGGATTGTGAGAGTGCTCAACCTGTCACGACGGCAAAACTAGATCTTACTGAGATGTCAGCACTCAGGTTCACCATCTCACATCAACTCCAAATCATCAGTCTAATGAGCACCTGTAGTGGAACATTCATCCAAGCTTTGAGTAGATGGTTGAAACCTCATCTAGCAGCAGCATGGCTGAGTTTCAATTGGAAAGCACTGGAGAGTGAACGTGGAGCCTCTTGGAAAGGGTCAAGAGCCCAGAGAAAGCAGTGGCCATTAAATTCACTGCTATGAGAGACTGAGTGCTTGGTGTTTTTTTTTTTTTTGTTTTTTTTCTCTTCTTTTTTTGACCAGGCTGTGTTTCATGTGCTGCACCTTTTATTTGTGGGTTCTCACTGCAATTCCTTCACAGGCAAGTTATTCCACTAATTTCAACCATAAATTAAAATTGCACGTAGGCCCTAATGAGCTTAAAGACAATAGCGTTCATCCAACTAAATAACCGTATAAGAATATGTTCTGCATGAGCTCCAAGCTTAAAATTATTGCATTATTATCATCAATGTTATTAAAGTTGCTGGAGGGACTTGTAATGTTCTACTTGAATACACAATCAGACCATCTGAGATCTTTTTTTTTTTTTTTTTTTTTTTTTTTTTTAAAGGAGCAAGCCTAATCACAATAGTTTGACTCTTCAGTTGAATGAAGCTGATAGTCCTTCAGCTTTTTTTTGGGGGGGGGGGGGGCGTGGGTGAGTGAGTGCAATTTCCAAAACAAGCTTGAGATAATGATGTTCATAACGTTGTAGTGCATGTTAGCAGTACAAATTCTCAGGCGGTCCATGACAGCAGCTCCAGCAATCGATAATGCTGACACCGTCACAGAATCAATAAACGGAGTGGGTTTGCGATTGTCCTGGATCAAAACTAAGATCCAGGCTGTGAATAACTTACTTGATTCAACCTTCCCAAATGTACAGTACATCAGGAAAGTATTCTGTGCTTTTTGCACATTTTGGTATGTTACAGCCTTATTACAATATGGATCAAATTAATTTTTTCCCCTCAAAATTTTATACACACCCCATAATGACAATCTGAAGAAGTTATTGAAATTTTAAAATTTATTAAAAATAAAAAAAACTAAAATCATATAGGTACATCTTGAGCTTCTTTCCCATGAAGCTCAAAATTGAGCTCAGGTGCATCCTGTTTCCACTGATCATCCTTGAGATAATTTCACAGCTTATTTCAAATGATTGGAAAGGCATACACCTGTCTACATATAAGGTCCCACAGTTGTATGTTAGAACATAAACCAAGCATGAGGTCAAAGGAATTGTCTATAGACCTCAGACAGGATTGTCTCGAGGCACAAATCTGGGAAGGGTACAGAAACATTTCTGCTGCTTTGAAGGTCCCAATAAGCACAGTGGACTCCATCATCAGTAAATGGATGATGTAAAAAGTTTGGATCCACTAGGGCGCTTCCTAGAGCTGACTGCCCATTTAAACAGTGATCGGGGGAGAAGAGCCCTAATGAAGGAGGTGACCAAGAACTCGGTCACTCTGTCAGAGCTCCCGCATTCCTCTGTGGAGAGAGGAGAACCTTCCAAAAGGACAATCATCTCTGCAACAATCCACCAATCAGGCCTGTAAGGTAGTGGCCAGATAGAAGCCACTCACAGCTCATGGCAGCCCACTTGGAGTTTGCCAAAAGGCACCTGAAAGAGTCTTAGACCATAATAAACAAAATTCTCTGGTCTGATGAGACAAAGATTGAACTCTTTGGTGTGAATGCCAGGCATCATGTTTGGAGGAAACCAGGCACCATCCCTACAGTGAAGCGTGGTGGTAGCATCATGCTGTGGGGATGTTTTTCAATAGCAGAAACTGGGAGACTAATCACGATTGAGGAAAAGATGAACGCATCAATGTACAGAGACATCCTGGATGAAAACCTGCTCCAGAGTGCTCTTGACCTCAGACTGGGGAGACGGTTCCTCTTTCAGTACGAGTGACTTCAGTACAACTCTGTGAATGTCCTTGATTGGCCCAGCCAGAGCCCAGACCTGATTCTGAGTCAAGATCTCTGGAGACATCTGAAAACTCGATGGAACTTGAGAGGTGCTGCACAGAGGAATGGGCAACACTGCCCAAAGATACGTAGTTGCGCCAAGATTGTAGCATCTGAAAACTCGAGGCTGTAATTTCTGCCAAAGGTGCATCAACACAGTATTGATCAAAGGGTGTCAATACTTATATGTACATGGGATTTTTTTTTTTTTCTTCATTTTTAATAAATTTGCAAAAAAAAATACTTTATTCATGTCGTCATTGTGGGATGTTGCAAGTTGAATTTTGAGGGGAAAAATGAATTTCATCCATTTTGGAATAAGGTTGTAACATAACAAAATGTGAAAAAAAGTGAAGTACTGTGAATACTTTCCAGATGCACTGTATGTGCGTGTGATATAAGTGTTTAACTTGTCGAAACATTCACATATCTTTGCAGGGACATTCATGTCTCTTGGTCCTCTGCCTTTGTTGTTAAAAGACACCTGGGAAGATCTTATGGAGTCATGAGGTCGCTGGACAGATGTATGGCAATGTCTTTGCAGGAGACCAAAGGTTCAATTCTTTAGGGTCCTGGTGGTTCCTGTTTCACTGTGGTTGAGAGACTTTGACACTAGCCAGTGACCTAAGACAACAGTACCTTTGGTGCTAGGTCTCTTCAGAGGATCATTAGGTATCATTAGAATGACTTTGTGTCAAACGAGTGGTTACTTAGGTGAAGAGTACCTCTTGAATGCCCTAGCATCAGTTTTGGCTATAACATTTTGGCCATGTGGTGTATTTCTCTAGGCATGATCCAGCATGCAGGTAACTAAATGTTGAGGACCCCAGTGGCTGGAAGGCCAAGGGGACTGGGCACCTTTGTTTCACCTTGCTGTGGCAGACAGATGTTTGCTTTTGAGAGGTAGGGGTGAACCAAATGTCTATACCTGGGTGGTTGCAATCCAGGGCCTAGGGCGATACCACTACATGCTCCCAGACTTGTTAGGCCTCTTGTCCATCTAGTGGAACCGCATGCGTGCCAGCGTCTTTTTTTTTTTAATTGGTCCACATAACACGGTGTATGTGGCCGCATGCAACCTACTCCATTTTGCTGATTACACTTAAACTCCATCAGAAAAAAAAGCCCATCATATAGCTTATTTGACAAACTTGGTTCTTTCTGAGAGTGAGTACTTTTTTTTTTAATCACTGTGCATTATAAGCTGGTTAATAGTTTATTGTTGTCATAACAAATTCCATATGCAGGCCTTTTTAACCCCACTGAAACCACTAGAATGAAGCATTTGTGGACTATATGGACATGGGACCTTAGCAGTACAAGCTGTTTTATGACCATCTCCTCATAAGTACTTTGGATGGAGCTGAATGTTCACAGCCTCTGCCTGCTTGTGTGACTCAGACACAATCCAGCTGTGAAAAATGGATACAAGTTGAAACAGATATGAACATATAAATATCCAGAAGGACTCGAGGTGGCTTTAAGAGCCATGTGAAGTATGATGGTGGTTTAAATTGCTGTGACTATTTACTGACTTAAAGGGCTTGCTGAAACACGTATTGGACACAGCTATGAATTATAACGCTTTCTGCATTCATTAAGACATCTAAAGCTAATTGGTTGCAAAGAGTAAACTGGGTCGTTATGCAAATATTACATCTTCATAAGTCAGGGCACTCGCTGCCTGCCAGCTACTAAATGTGTCAGGTCACAGAGGTACCTGAGTGTACATGAAAAGAGTTTGGTTTTCATCTGTTTACACGTATGTGACCTGACAAAGTTGTCCGATTCGTAAGTGCACGTGGTCCCTTCTGTCTGTTGTGTGTGTGCTCTGGTTTACGTCCAGGCCATCCAAAGGGTCAACATCTGACCAACCTGGATTGTAATCCTGCTCTGTCCCTGAGGACACGGAGAGGGCCTTTAAATTGGCCCAGCATATGTGTGCAGATCTGTGTGTCCATCCATTGAAATCGTCACTGTGCAAATGTTTCAGGTACTACAATTTTGAAAAAAGTTTTTTTTTTTTTTAAATGTCCAAACATTTCTTTTCCAACACTAATTAGTTGAAGACACTAAAGCTCACTTCTTACTTATATGCATATGCACTGTGGAAAGTCATTGTTTCAAACCTTGGAAAACCTTAGAGGGTCTGGAAGGCTGTCGATGATGAAGACTGAACGGTCCGCCCCTAAAAAAAATTGGTCTGCCCTGCCTCCACTGCGCATGCATGGTTTCTGAGCTGAGCCTCTCATCTAAGAGTTTCTTTACCCAAAGCGATCACATGGATTAATGGGATTATTAACCATCAGATGACAAGGTAAAACCTCTTACATTCTAAAGTCAGTTTTAAGCAGAAACGAGGCGAAACTTGGTGACGCTTTGAAATGGCTGACGCGCAGTGAATGCATCAGCTAGCAGCTCGCGTAGCCACAGCGCTCTGATCGCTTCCTCCGTCTTTTATGATGAAATAATGCTGAGTTTATTGGAAACGATTGTTGTACAAAAGCTTCAGACATCTGTCGCTGAGATAGATGATGAGTGGAGTGCAGTTTTAAGCAGAAACAAGGTGATAATCCGTGAACCGTGGCTAATGACGCATGCGCAGTGACAGGGTGGACCGATTTTTGCGGGGGCCGTTCAGTCGGCGACACCAGGTTATTCTCTAATCATTGTAGTCTTATTTTCACCGTGGTGAGATTTCCAAAATATTTGAAAATTCCTTTTCTCCATCAAAACTTTGACACACTTTGGTAATCCTTTGCACTTCCCTGGAGCCTGTAAAATTGTAGAAGCACAAAGGTATTACTAAAGTTATATGGCAGCTTCTTCAATCTCCATTGTCTCAAAGCAAAGAACAAAATGTTCACAACTGCCGTCATGGAACTCCAATATACGCCGATGACAATGCTGCCCCTGCCACCATGCCTGAGGGTCTCCAAGCCATCATGGACTTTTTCCTGCAGACATGAAATGTTTGTTTTTCTGTCAACATCAAGAAAACCAAAATGCTGACGTTCTTTCTAATGAATGTTCCCAAAAAAAAAAAAAAAATCCCACTCAACAACCTCATCCATGGAGAAGCATCAGAGCATGTCCCTTTCAGAATCAGCCACAAGAACCCTTTCACTGGAGATGTCTAACATTCCAACAGGAGGATCAGCCTTATACAACTACTCAATAGCGGACTAATTGGACAGTACAGTGGGGGCACCTATCAGGACTGAGCTGTCACCCACCAAAACTGTGGTGGTACGGGATGTAGATTCTGACGAATTTTGTGCTTTGATTAATCTCTAAGCAGGCTGAGAGTCACCAGACCACAGATGGTGAGTCATCTCATCACAGAATCATCTGACAATCGCGACCTTGTCTATTTGCAGCGCATCCACAGCCCGCTTTCTCAGCTCCCTGTACAGCCAGGAATTTTCATCAAGATATGCATAGTGAATCCTATGGACAATACGAGTGCTTTCAGATATGAAACACCTCCTACTATTGTCCTTGGTGATCCCAATAGAGTCCCTAGCAACTTTCAGGGTCTGGTGTCATAAAATTCTGTCCTTTCATTTGGATCACCAGTTGTGTCCTTGTCTGCGAGTCCTCCAGCCAGACTGCTCACAAACTCTCACAAAATAGTCTGTTCCTTGAAATCTGGCCAGATGTAAACTTGGACACTGAACCTGTTCATGGTGATTTAGTGAATCCAAACTTCTCAGAAAAGGGAACATCTCCTTGATAAGGGTGAAGAAATGTGATGATCTGGATGAGATTTTCTGTATTTTCTGTTTCCACAGGTGTTATTGAAATCAACCTGTTGTGATTTACTGAAGCGGAGAACTGAAGTCTGTTTGATTCCCTCAAATCCAAGTTGTCACTTTGAGCTTTGGTTGTAAAAATTTGTTTCTTCTTGTTGTGGTTACGCCTCAGCGTTGACGTCTGACAATGAAAATAAGACGGGGCTGATTTATTTATTTATTTTTAACTGAAAATATTGAAGACCATTGTTGTGTAGGCTCATTATAGCTAAATTGGGCTGAATCGTGGTTTTCCCTCCCTGTCTGTTCTTGGCAGATGACTAAGTGCTTGCAGCTGTCAGTAGAGTGTGTTCTCCTGACCCACGATATGCGGCTTGGCTGTGCTTTCACTGGCTGCATCCTGACTGCGGTGACAGTCCGCCATGACTGATTTCCGTTGACTTGCTTTCATTGTAACCACAATGTGTCCCTCATAAAAAAAAAACCTTTTTTTCTCTCCCCCCTTTTAAACAGGCAGTTGATCTCATCTTACTGGCGTTGCATCAGGACTGGCCTTTGCGTGCAGTTGGCTGATTATTTAAAACGATGCTCTGAGCAGTTTTCTGATGAACTGAAAGGAGAGAAGATGCTATAAACGACTGTGCTGTCAATGCTTCAGCGCGGCATGATGGATGATGACTAAACGCTGGTTGTGGTGTAGATTGACTCAACTTTCTCACATTGTGTGATTGCTCTAGTTTCAGTCCTACCACTAAAGGCCTCTTATTAGCCCGCCAAACAGGCATCTGCAAGTCGTCATTTGCCACAGAAGGAAGGAGAGTGGCATTTCAAACCGTTTTTCCTGCCAATCTCCTCATGCAAATTAGTCGCAGTGAAACCGGCTTATCTGTGAACAATCATAGGTGGCATTTAGAAGAGGGTGAAATAGCGCTGCATGATTTTCATATCCGCGTGAGGCTCTGCCACGTCGCTAACACACAAACTCCAACGCAAATGCAAACACAAAAGCCTCCTTGAACGCACACATCTGCTGTTTATCTGCCACGCCGCCGCTCTTATCCTGCACCGTTCACATTGCACTTAGCAATTACACACGCAGCGCTTTAAAGAGTTGTTTAATTCATTAGATATGGCTAAGTTGCAAAGTTCATTCATTCTAATCGAACTATTATCACACAAGGCCAGGTGTGAGTAAAAAAAAAATGAGATTACAGCTTCCATGTGCACAAATAAGATTAGCGCACTGGCTGTCACTGCTGTTGACAAGGTGAATGGGATAGTTGTTCCAAAAGGCAAAACACTGGCTTCATATAAGCCATGAAGCGTGTTATTTTCATGGTGTGATTAATTTCCATTCAGATTTGCATTTGAACTCTACCTGAGGAACACATCTGCATCTGCTGTATGAGATACTAATGATCCAGCAGCGGCTTAATAAAGTGGAGGGAGAATTCAAATGAGGCTCAACCTGCCTGCAAGGCCGGTTCAAGCAAACACCAGGACAGCTGGAAGAGAAATCATTGTGACTAATGGTTTCAGTGCGAGACAGGAGCAGGACTGCGGGTGCTTGTTTGACTGCACTAACAACAGGCTTTGTCTTTTTATAGCATTCAGTGTAACTGTCATTCCTGTAACATCGCCTTTGACTTTGTTTGCTTTTCTTTTGCAGCTATATATATATATATATACAATTTCAATGAAGTTGGGAGTTTGTTTAAAATGTAAATAAAAACAGAATACAATGATTGTTAAAAAAAGTGGAAATTACAGTTTAAGCAACAGGGTTTTAAAAGGAATAGCCAGTACCATCTGTCCCAATTCCAATGAAGTTGGGACGTTGTGTAAAATGTAAATAAAAACAGAATACAATGATTTGCAAATCCTCTTCAACCTATATTCAATTGAATACACCACAAAGACAAGATATTTAATGTTCAAATTGATAAATTTTATTGTTTTTGTGCAAATATTTGCTCATTTTGAAATGGATACCTGTAACACGTTTCAAAAAAGCTGCGACAGTGGTACGTTATCACCTTTCCTTCTAACAACACTCTACCTCAACACACTAACAACACAAGCGTTTGGGAACTGAGGACACCAATTGTTAAAGCTTTGTAGGTGGAATTCTTTCCCATTCTTGCTTGATGTACAGCTTCAGTTGTTCAACAGTCAGGGTCTCTGTTGTCATATTTTGCGCTTCATAATGCGCCACACATTTTCATTGGGCAACAGGTCTGGCCTGCAGGCAGGCGAGTCTAGTACCCGCACTCTTTTACTATGAAGCCACGCTGTTGTAACACGTGCAGAATATGGCTTGGCATTGTCTTGCTGAAATAAGCAGGGACGTCTCTGAAAAAGACGTTGCTTGGATGGCAGCATGTGTTGCTCCAAAACCTGGATGTACCATTCAGCATTGATGGTGCCATCACAGATGTGTAAGTTGTCCATGCCATGGGCGCTAACATACCCCCATACCATCACAGATGCTGGCTTTTGAATTTAGCGCTGGTAACAATCTAGATGGTCTTTTTCTTCTTTTGTCCAGAGGACACAACATCCATGATTTCCAAACAGAATTTGAAATGTGGACTCATCAGACCACAGCACACTTTTCCACTTTGTGTCTGTCCATTTCAAATGAGCTCAGGCCCAGAGAAGGTGGCGGAGTTTCTGGATGTTGTTGATGTATGGCTTTCACTTTGCATGGTAAAGTTTTAACTTGCACTTGTAGATGTAGCGACAAACTGTGTTAACTGACAATGGTTTTCTGAAGTGTTCCTGAGCCCACACAGTAAGATTCTTTACACAGTGATGTCTGTTTTTAATGCAGTGCCGCCTGAGGGATCGAAGGTCACAGTCATTCAGTGTTGGTTTTCAGTCTTGCCGCTTATGTGTAGAAAGTTCTTCAGATTCTCTGAATCTTCTTATTATATTATATCTTCTTATTATATTAGGGACTGTAGATGATGGAATCCCTAAATTCCTTGCAATTGAACGTTGAGAAACATTGTTCTTAAACTGTTGGACTATTTTTTTAACGCAGTTGTTCACAAAGTCGTGATCCTCGCCCCATCTTTGCTTGTGAACGGCTGAGCCTTTTGGGGATGCTCCTTTTATATCCAATCATGACACTCATCTGTTTCCAGTTAGGTGTTCTTTGAGCATTCCTCAACTTTCCCAGTCTGTTGTTGCCCCTGTCCCAACTTTTTTGAAATATGTTGCAGGCATCCATTTCAAAATGAGCAAATATTTGCACAAAAACAACAGTCTATCAGTTTGAACATTAAATATCTTGTCTTTATGGTGTATTCAATTGAATATAGGTTGAAGAGGATTTGCAAATCATTGTATTCTGTTTTTATTTACATTTTACACAACGTCCCAACTTCAATGGAATTGGGGTTGTATATATACGAGGTCTATTAGATAAGAAACCGACACTTTTATTTTTTATTTTTTTAACTATATGGATTTGAATGACGTGCGATTACACCAATCATGCTTGAACCCTCGTGCGCATGCGTGAGTTTTTTCACGTGTGTTGGTGACGTCATTTCCCTGTGGGCAGGCCTTGAGTGAGATGTGGTCCCGCCCTCTCGGCTGAATTCCTTTGTTTCACACGCTGCTCGAGACGGTGCGCGTTGCTTTATCAAAAATTTTTCTGGACCTGTGAGGAATATCCGAGTGGACACTATTTGAGAAATTCAGCTGGTTTTCGGTGAAAAGTTTAACAGCTGATGAGAGATTATGGGGTGTTTCTGTCGCTGTAAGGACTTCCCATGGAGCGGGATGTCACGCAGCGCTTCCAGGCGCCGTCGTCGGCTTGTTTCGACCTGAAAACATCCAAAATTTAAGGCTTAATTCACCCAGGACGTCGTAAGAGAACAGAGAAGATTCAGAACAGGCCGGCATGAGGACTTTATGCGGACATTCCACTGTTTAAGGACATTTTGTAATGAAAGACGTGTGCGCAAATTCGCCGAGTCGTTTCCGTGACGACTCGGCGAATCTGTGTGCGCCGCGACAGGAAAAACACCTCCGTGTTGAAAACCATTTGTAAAATTCAGGCGGCTTTTGATGGCTTTCAACAAGTGAGTAAGTGATAAATTGTTTAACAGCTTGGGCATGTTCCAACTTGCCCGTTAAGTTTTCCAACGTTGGTGTTTTTCCTGTCGCAAACCGTCCGTCGCGGTCGGGTCCGGCCCGACATGCGACTCTGCCCGCACGTTCTTTCATTACAAAATGTCCGTTAACAATGGAATGTCTGAATAAACTCCTCATGCCGACTTCTTCTGAAAGTTCTCTGTTCTCTGACGACTTCCTGGGTCAACAGAGCCTGAAATGTGGAAATTTTCAACTTGAAACGGCGAGACGTTGCCGCCTCGAAGCGCAGATTGCCGTCAGGCGCCGTGGGCCGTCCTTACAGTGACACTATCAGACCAAAATCTTGCAGAAAACCAGCTGAATTTATTGAATGGTGTCCACTCAGTTGTGCCTTACAGTTCTGAAAAAAATTTTGATCAAACAAAGCAGCAGTCTCTGAGCCATTCCTAAACAATGAAAAAACGATGAGAGGGTGGGCCACTCCTCACTCAAAGACTGCCCATAGGCAAATGACGTAACCGACAGGCGTGAAAAAACTCTCACATGCCCACGAGGGTTCAAGCATGTCTGACGTATTCACACGTGATTCAAATCCATATGGTTTTTGAAAAAAATAATAAGGTCGGATACTTTTCTAATAGACCTCGTATATGTATGTATGTATGTATATATATATATATATATATATATATATATATATATATATATATATCTGTATGTATGTATGTGTGTGTGTGTGTGTCTAATTTATTTATATTGTGCCAAATCATATTATTCACTGAATCTTGAAATTAGTGGGTGTCTTTGTGCTTTGTGGCTTCCCTCACTAGTCTGTCATGCACAGTTACAGGTTTTGATGACAGCCTGTTCTGATTCATCGTCCTGTGACTCATTCTTTCCACATTTGAAATCAACTGTATGTAGACCTTTGAACTGCTCTGTTGTTAGTGAAATAATGAGAGAATATCACTTAAACTGCCGTGAAACAGCTCAGCTCTCAATAGCTATTTAATGTTTGGTACCTTAAAAAACGGTCACACCAGTCACCCAACTTAGATTTATAGTGCATCCAGAATGTATTCACAGAGCTTCACTTTTCACACATTTTATGTTAGTCTTATTCCAAAATTGATGAAATTCATTTTTTTCTCTTTCAAAATTCTACTCACAACACCCCATAATGACATGATTTATTTTATTTTTTTTGTAAATTTATTAAAAATAATTTAAAAACCCCCGAGAAATCACGTGTAGATAAGTATTCATACCATTTGTTCAATACTTTGTTGATGCACCTTTGGCAGCAATTACAGCCTCAAGTCTTCTTGAATATGATGCCACAAGCTTGGCACACCTATCTTTAGGTACTTTTGCCCATTCCGCTTTGCAGCACCTCTCAAGATCCATCAGGTTAGCTGCCATGTGCCTTTTACTAAGTCAGACACTCCTTAGTAAACTGTCTGCCTGTCACTCTTCCATATAGGCCTGATTGGTGGATTGTTGCAAAGATGGTTATCCTTTTGGAAGGCTCTCTTCTCTCCACAGAGGAATGCTGGAGCTTTGACAAAGTGAGCATTGGGTTCTTGGTCACCTCCCTGATTAAGGTCCTTCTCCCCGATTGCTCAGTTTAGATGGACAGACAGCTCTATGAAGAGTCCTGGTGGATCTGAACTTCTTCCATTTATGGATGATGGAGGCCACTGTGCAGAGAGATTCACTTCTCTCTGCAGTGACGTTTATATGACTCTGGGACCTCCACCTTTGAGGTCAAGCGATGCCTAACAAGAGCTTATAGAGTCATGATTTCTTCAAAATCAGTTCAAGACCCAAGATGAGTAGGCCAACAAACTGACATGACCTTGACCTCAACAACTGACCTTCAACAAACTTGATCTCACCTGAATAATTTCAGAACCCACCTACATATACATGCCAGGTTTGGTGCAAATTAGAGTTGGGGTGGGGGGTTGAAATTTTGACCTTCAACCCCAAGCACTTTGACATTCCCCAAAATTAATTCTTTGAGCACATTTCCAGAGTTCACATATCCACATGCCACATTTGGCGGAATTCAAACAAAGGAGCTGACATATTGACAAAGCTTGCTCAACGTACAGTTAAAGTGACTCTTGGGTCACTCTGAGGTGAGTGGTTTACACTGCCACCTCTTGGTCAGCCCATGTTTGAACATGCTATACTTATCCTGTAGCAAACACAATGCCATGTCACCTCCCCTCAGGGCAGATATTCTGATTTATTCTTCCATTTTCTTTCACCAGAAAATGGTTGTGCAGCTGTGGTGACTGCAGAACACTCAGGCCTGATGGGTAGTGCATGCTTTTGCTCTTATCCATTCTATCTTAGCTGGCAGAGAATACTAAACCTCCCCTGCATCCCTCTTTTCTCACAGGCTGCTGCATGAGCAATACCTACTTCAAAGGCTCTGCAGAGATAGTGGCGTTCTTTGAAGCGTGTTTGTGGAGCTAGATTTGCAGAGCTAACACAGTCCACACAGAACCCCCCCCAAATAAGTGTGTTTGGCTAGCATCCTCTCTGTTTGGAGAAGAACTGAGCGAAATCTAACGGAGACCAGGAACGGGCCTGTCTGCCTCGTCTTTTTCGTCCCTTTGAGCGGCTAAATGCTTCTGCGGTGCCAGTGCTTTTGCTCATCCGACATACGCTCCATTGCATGCCAGCTCAAATATTTATCTAATATCAAATTGGCTGGAACGTTTGTGGAAGCAGCAGAATGCCAGGAAACCAGGACGCAACATAGCTGGTGTCATGACTCACGCTGCCAAGTGCAACTATGCAGGGTAATAACTGAGCGGAGCTGGAGTTATCTGGTAACAGATAAACAAAAATACTGATTATCTTACACTTAAAACACAACCAACATCCCTGGAAAGCTATTAATTATTTACAAAAGTGCTTCCCGGCTCCTAAATGGGAGAAAGATGCATTTGGGACCCTGTGCTAAGTGCTTACAGAAGAACTGGAGGTGGGGGGTTACATTTACAGTAAACACAAAACCACATGAAGTGAGAGGAAACCACCAGCTGGAAATATTGGAACATCATAGTTTAATCATCTAAATTCTATGGTAGCTACATTTCAAAATGAAGACAATAGTAATTGCAGAAAACACAAATACCAAACACCTGCATCAATTCAACAACAGGTAGTTGCATCAATGAACATCTTGCAAATTGAAGCAAAACAAAAAAAACAAAAACAATTGTAAACATAGAGAATAGAGCTATAACCTAGAGCACATGTAAAAATTTAATGTGATGTGTCTACTTCAAATTCAAACAATGTGCACAGAAATCGACACTCCATAAAGCTCCACAACACAATGGAAATAGGAACAAACACAAGAGGATTCTTCCAAATAGATTTTGACTGACTTCTACTGTTCAATGCATTGCAAATAAAATAATATATTGTGGGAAAAAATAGCTTGTTTATACAACAGCATTTTAGGACCACACTGAGTTTGGGTTTTTTTAGATTTCAAGAATAAAGTCATAGCATTACGAGAATAAACTTATAATATTATGAGAGAAAAACCGCATCTCAAAATGAGATACGTGGAGCACTTTAAGTTGTACTTTATTATAGGTTTTACAAATCAGGAAATACTTCATCTTTTGGCCCATCTGCACCACATTATCATGCGTATCAGAACTTTGAAAAGAAAATGTGTCTATTATGGAGGAGGAACCACACAGACTTTGCCTGTAGTTCCGGCGATTGGTAGCTCCCGAAATCGCCTCTTTCATGGAGGAGGAGATGGCTAGAAGTGGCAGTCTGCCAGGTATCGCTTATATACAAGTTTATTCTCATAATATTGCGTGTTTTTTCTCATAAAATTACAATTTCATTCTCATAATATTACAACTTTATTTTCATAATATTTTGACTTTATTTTCATAATATTGCAATTTTTTTTCAAAATTAAGACTTTATTCTTATAATATGACTTTATTCTCATAATATTATGAGTTTTTTTCCCATTAAAATTACGATTTTTTTCTAATAAAATTACAACTTTATTCTTGTAATATTATGACTTTATTCTCGTAATATTACGAGTTTTTCCCCATTAAAATTATGATTTTTTTTCTCATAAAATTACAACTTTATTCTTGTAGTATTATGGCTTTAATCTCAAAGTCTAAAAAAAGAAGGAAAAAAACCCCATAGGCCCTAAAACGCTGTCATATGTTTAACCCTTTAATAGCCTCACATTTTTCAACAGCATGTAGTGGATAGTTGACTGTTAAAGGAGAAGTTTGACATTTTTTTTAAACCTAGGGTCTATTTTTATATGTTTTGTGGATCATCTTTTCACTGGGAACACAAATTTATTTAACTGGGACAAAATTTGTTTAGAATGCAAACACTGCCACAGGCTAAATTAATGTTGCTGGATGGGGCAATAAGAAACACTCAGAGGAAACCACTGCGTTGCCACCGAACAAGTGAAAATGCTAGTCGAAATGCCCTTTTGAGAGGACAGTTTTGCTGCAGAGGTAAATGTGCACATGCTCACCTCACTAAATGCAAAGAAACTTTTTAAGACGGCTGATTATATAGTTAGCCGCTTACCTTAGCATCATAGCTGTCATGTAGTGTTGCTGTCCACTGAGGCATTCACAAGATGACTCGGAGGAGGGCCTGGCCGTGTCATACAGAGTGTTTTCCACTGCACGGAAACGTTCGTGCAACCAGACACTTCTAATGACATTTTCATCTGTTCAGTTTTGCCAAGAAGTAGTTTACTCTTAGTTCTAATTGCCCCATCCAATGAAATGAATAAGACAGCTAGGTAATGCTTGCTTGTGGTTGTGTTTAAAATAACTAATAATATGGTTAAGTATTTTTTTTTTTTCGCAAGTGAAATGGTGATTCCCAAAACATCTAAAAAATAGACATAAGTTGAAAAATGTTAAATGTCTCCTTTAAGGTGGTGAATGGCTGGTCTACAGTACTGTAAACATAAACCCACATAAAGTGAGAGCACAGTAAATTTTACAGAGTAAATTTACTCTGTTGGGATAACATTTAGTCCCAATCCAAATATAGTTAAATATACTCTATCACAGTGTAAAATCAACTCTTATTGGAGTAGAAACACTTGATTTGACAAGACAGTAGAGCTAATTTCACTCTATAATAAAGTGTATTTCACTCTATTTAGACTGGGACCAAATGTTATCCCTGCAGATTGTTTTTCTCAGCAAAATTTACTGTGAGGCAGTCATCAGCTGAAAATGATGGAATGGCACAGCACAATCATCCCACACCATTTAAAACCCAAGTCATGAATGAGATGTCCTCTAATATAAATTAAAGAATAAACAGAATGCTTGCATTTTTCGGATGCCTTTTGGCAGGTAATTGCACTATTTGGCATACACAGTGCGACGGTTTGACTCTTCAGTCAGCTGTGACTCATTTGAAATTGAAATTTGGGGGGAAACGCTGACATCTCTGTTCCCTCCCGACACCGGGGGCACCACTGAATTAGCATCCCCGCCTCCCTCACTCGCTCTCAATCTCGCTTCCGTTCCCATTTGCATTATGGATGGTTCATTTAGCTTACATGACCGAATGAATACATAACCCCGGGCAATTCAAAATACCTCCAGGGCCTGCAGGGAGAGAATGAAGCCACGTAAGCAGAAAAGAGTGCAACGCCGCCATCTGCAGCAGTGTTTTACTCAGCATTTCCTTTCAGGTGGCTGACGAACGTGTCCCGGGTCTTACCCAGATGTCTGGACTCAACAAGGTGTAGCAGTCAAACACGGTGTGTAATGATTTACAGGAACATAATGAAAATTTATGACCGGATTTTACTGCAGACTAGAAGTCTGAAATGTGTGAGAGATAAAGCGTGGCAGAGTGAGTGAGTTTGCTTATCTGTGTTCTTTGTGTGTTTTATGGTGGCGTCAAACTGTTAACATTATAGCAACAACTTGTAACCACAGATAACAGTTTAATACCTACGTTCAGATTCTAATGTGCTTTGGTACACAAGCCTTTTATTATGCCTGCTAAAAACAAATGTTTGGCAGGGTATCACCCTGTCTGTCTGCCTCTCAATGAGTCTTTTAGATGCAACTCCTCCGAAATCATTTGTTGGATTTCAGTAAAACATCACATGTTCAAAGCACAGCATATGAAGATCGGCTGGAAGGAAAACAGTTCTGGTCCAAAATCTTCAAGGGGAGATATGTATAATTTTGTTTTTGCATGATGTCTAAAGTGAGTAGTTCAGTGGATGAGTAGTGGGCCTAATCCCGCTCATGCTACCTGTCTGTGTCCTTAATCTGCATTGTCTCAGTCCACTCAGATGTAAAAATACGTACCGGCTTTGGGTGAGGAAGTAACTTGTATCAGACTGGTGGGAAGATTCAGACTCATCCACTTCATGCTATGGAATCTGGAGATAAGAAACCGGCACCCACAGGCATCAGGGCCTATATAGTAGGGGTGCCGGAAAAAATCGATTCACGTCCGATTCGCGATTCTTATTTATTACAATTCTGAATCGATCCAAAATGTCCAAGAATCGATTTTTAAAAAGCATTTTTTAAAACATTTTCTTGCTTACTCGCTGCGTGTACTGTTTGTCAGGCAACGGCTTCCGTACTACAGCGTACCCGCGAGGGGAGGGTCCAGCATGCTTCAAACATTCGTGAGCTGTAGCTTAGCATGGCGGATGAAGAGCTAATTCAGCCAGCACCGTCTTTGCTGAAGGCAAATGTTTGGGCGCATTTTGTATTTTATTATTTGCTGCGTAAAAAGGAGCTTGACATGACTTATGCAGTGTGCAAATTCTGCAAAATGAAAGTCAAGTACTTCAGAAACACTTCAAATCCGCAAGCCCACATGCTACGCCATCACCCGGAGCTAAAAGGAGCGGAGCAGCGGTCTCTGCCGACTACTGACCAGCGCTTCGCTAAACTGCCAGCCAACTCTGAACGAGCATAGCAGATAAGTAAATTCACATCTAGAATCACTTGATTAACCTTGTAAAGCTGCATTTTCTTAAACATAAACATTTTTTAAATAATATAACTATTTCTCAGAGCTCTTTGAATCGAAAATCGATTCTGAATCGAATCATCACCCCAAGAATCTGAATCGAATTGAATTCTGAGTTGTACGATTCACATCCCTACTATATAGGATGCATTATATGATACTTCCCTCATAAGACAACTCTTCTTAAACTGGTTGTGTTGTGTGTGCATTCCTCTTGCCCTGTCTGTGTCTTTTGTTTCTGGATTTGTGTTCCAGCTGTTGTCTGAATACTGTTTATGTCTGTGGCCAACACCCCATTTTGGTTTTCTGTTTGTGTGTGCGCCTGTGGTCAATGTTTGAGTCTCTTGGGTGTTTGTGTTGGCATGTCTGTCTTCTTTGTGATCTGTCTGCTGTCTGTGTGTCCTTACACTCCTCCGTTCCGAGTCCATCACATCTCAGTGTTTGTGCTCCTGTCATGTCTCTGTGTTCCTCAGTTCTCCAGGTTTTTGTGGTTTTTGTTCATCTGTGTCATTACTTAGCTGTCTGCAGATTGTTACCTTACACAGTTCTTTATTCAGTGCTTGCATTTGTCTCTTGGGTCGTCATTTGATCAGTGTCTAAGTTATCATTTATCATGCAGTCTTTTAGTTCCACTGTTGTTTTTACATTTTGTGTTCCTTTAGGATTTCACGTGCCTTTGTCATTTCCTGTCAGCTGTGATTTTGCACCTGTTACTCTTTTGTTTTACTGCTTTTAAGCCACAACTGTTTGTCTATCTGTTGCCAGTCAATTAATGTTTCGTTGATGTGTTGTGATGTTCTATTCTCGTGGTCTCTGTGTTGTAAGTACCAGGTTTGCTTCATCGTGCACCCTGTTTTCCGGCTGTCATTAGTTTTGTCTTTGCTATCACACCCCTGGTTGTTCTGCGCTTTGTGTTTTAGTGTTGGACTTTTTGTTGAACTCACATCTCTGCACCTGCTTGTTTGATTTTTGGTTACTCACCTGGATTATTAAAGCACCTTGGATTTTTGTAACACACCCCTCTGTGTCCTGGCTGTCTGCTATTGGGATTCAATTTGACTGTGATTAAGCTCATATCGTAACAGGTTGTGCTAGGTTTTGGAATTTAATAAAACTTCACACAATGATAGCACTCCATATGAAGATGTGCATGAAGGAAAAAAAAAATCCAGTCTGATGTCTTTAAGGGGAGATAATTGGATTTTTGCTTTTAAATAATGCATCATATGATATTGATATTATAAGCGCAACTCCTCATAAAGCCACCTTATAGATTACAGTGAAACTTCACACATTAGTAACATACCATGTGCAGAAAGGAGAATATTTTTGATCTTATGTATTCATTGAAAGATAGGGGAATTTTGTGAATAATTGATGCATAATATGATAATAATGAACTTTGTGGTTAGCATAGCAAGAAGGTCATGGGATCACTTCCCACTCAGCTCTTATGTGTGTGGACTTTGCGTGTTCTCTCTATATTTGTGTGAGTTCTCTCCGGGTGCTCCGGCTTCCTCCCACATCCACACATACAGGTTAGGTGGACTGGAAACTTTAAATTGTCCGTAGGTGTGCGTGTGAATGTGTGTTTGTCTATATGTGGCCCTGCGACAGACTGATGTCCTGTCAAGGGTGTACCCCGCCTCACGCCCTATGACTGCTGGGATAGGCTTCAGCACCCGTGACTCTTAGATTGGAATAAGCGGTTGAAGATGAGGGAGTGAGATTTACTAACACCGTTATATAGTACATGCATGTTTACTAGTAAGGCAGAGCAGGGGGTATTAGTTTTGTAAGCTTGACCACAGATCTCTAGCTTTGGCTGACGGCACTTTTTTTGTTTGCCACAGCAAAAAGTCCATTTTTACATCCTTTACACTACAGCATCTGAAATCCACAGCTTTGCCCACATGCAAGACTGAACAATTTCACAAGACATTTCCCAAGTGGCTGTTATTGTGTAGTAGTGATAAAAGCCACAGTGTGACAAAACATTTGCTCAAGGGCCAGATTACACCTTTAAAGCTGACATCTGCGGCCGCCAACCGTCAGCTGTGGTTGTGCTGCTCTGCTTTACATTAGCAGCACAACTCGGGTCCGGACAGGCCCGCGGCTCTTATCTCAATCATGTTCTAATTCCAGTCAAACAGTTGTGTGTTTGACTCAATAGAAGCTGTGTTAGTCAGGAGAGTCAATATTAGCAGAGCACACAGAGTGGGAACGGTGTGTGCGATGGGACACATGCTTTAAGTGTGCTTTGTGAGTGAACCTTGACCAGTTGCTCCAGTAATAATAATGATAAAAAGAAAAGAAAGCACACAAACGTCTGCTTACTTTTGCTTCGGTGGTGTTTGTGTTCAATATTTCTTTTATCGCCTGTTTCGATGTGAATGTTATTGTTAGACTCAAAGTTTGTGTGCAGTCTTTCTCGCCAAGGGCGCTGCCGGGTGCAAGTTAACCTCGACATGCGTGAACAACTCTACATTTTAATGTTTCACTAATGTTTGTTCAAGTCCATTCAAGGCCACCTTTAACAGCCTGATCATGATATACTGTAGTCAGTGTCAGCTGATACACAGCACATGACTTACTCCATGATGTGGGTAGCAAACAGTGCAACAGGTCGTGTGTGTGTGTATATATATATATATATATATATATATATATATATATATATATATATATATATATATATATATATATATATATATATATATATATATATATATATATATATAAAAACCCCTGGCAAAAATTATGGAATCACCGGCCTCGGAGGATGTTCATTCAGTTGTTTAATTTTGTAGGAAAAAAAAACATCACAGACATGACACAAAACTAAAGTCATTTCAAATGGCAACTTTGTGGCTTTAAGAAACACTAAGAAATAAGGAAAAAAAATTGTGGCAGTCAGTAACGGTTACTTTTTTAGACCAAGCAGAGGGAAAAAAATATGGAATCACTCAATTCTGAGGAAAAAATTATGGAATCATGAAAAACAAAAGAATGCTCCAACACATCACTAGTATTTTGTTGCACCACCTCTGGCTTTTATAACAGCTTGCAGTCTCTGAGGCATGGACTTAATGAGTGACAAACAGTACTCTTCATCAGTCTGGCTCCAACTTTCTCTGATTGCTGTTGCCAGATCAGCTTTGCAGGTTGGAGCCTTGTCATGGACCATTTTCTTCAACTTCCACCAAAGATTTTCAATTGGATTAAGATCCGGACTATTTGCAGGCCATGACATTGACCCTATGTGTCTTTTTGCAAGGAATGTTTTCACAGTTTTTGCTCTATGGCAAGATGCATTATCATCTTGAAAAATTATTTCATCATCCCCAAACATCCTTTCAATTGATGGGATAAGAAAAGTGTCCAAAATATCAACGTAAACTTGTGCATTTATTGATGATGTAATGACAGCCATCTCCCCAGTGCCTTTACCTGACATGCAGCCCCATATCATCAATGACTGTGGAAATTTACATGTTCTCTTCAGGCAGTCATCTTTATAAATCTCATTGGAACGGAACCAAACAAAAGTTCCAGCATCATCACCTTGCCCAATGCAGATTCGAGATTCATCACTGAATATGACTTTCATCGAGTCATCCACAGTCCACGATTGCTTTTCCTTAGCCCATTGTAACCTTGTTTTTTTCTGTTTAGGTGTTAATGATGGCTTTCGTTTAGCTTTTCTGTATGTAAATCCCATTTCCTTTAGGCGGTTTCTTACAGTTCTTTTACAGACGTTGACTCCAGTTTCCTCCCATTCGTTCCTCATTCGTTTTGTTGTGCATTTTCGATTTTTGAGATATATTGCTTTAAGTTTTCTGTCTTGATGCTTTGATGTCTTCCTTGGTCTACCAGTATGTTTGCCTTTAACAATCTTCCCATGTTGTTTGTATTTGGTCCAGAGTTTAGACACAGCTGACTGTGAACAACATCTTTTGCAACATTGCGTGATGATTTACCCTCTTTTAAGAGTTTGATAATCCTCTCCTTTGTTTCAATTGACATCTCTCCTGTTGGAGCCATAATTCATGTCAGTCCACTTGGTGCAACAGCTCTCCAAGGTGTGATGACTCCTTTTTAGATGCAGACTAACGAGCAGATCTGATTTGATGCAGGTGTTAGTTTTGGGGATGAAAATTTACAGGGTGATTCCATAATTTATTCCTCAGAATTGAGTGATTCCATATTTTTTCCCTCTGCTTGGTCTAAAAAAGTAACCGTTACTGACTGCCACAATTTTTTTTCTTGATTTCTTATAGTGTTTCTTAAAGCCAGAAAGTTGCCATTTGAAATGACTTTAGTTTTGTGTCATGTCTGTGATCTGCTTTTTTTCTACAAAATTAAACAACTGAATGAACATCCTCCGAGGCCCGTGATTCCATAATTTTTGCCAGGGGGTGTGTATATATATATATATATATATATATATATACAGTGAGGAAAATAAGTATTTGAACACCCTGCGGTTTTGCAAGTTTTCCCACTTAGAAATCATGGAGGGGTCTGAAATTTTCATCTTAGGTACATGTCCACTGTGAGAGACATAATCTAAAAAAAAAAAAAAATCCAGAAATCACAATGTATGATTTTTTAAAAATAATTTATTTGTATGTTACTGCTGCAAACAACTATTTGAACACCTGCCAACCACCAAGAATTCTGGCTCTCACAGACCTGTTAATTTTTCTTTAAGAAGCCCTCTTATTCTGTACTCTTAACCTTATTAATTGCACCTGTTTGAACTTGTTACCTGTATAAAAGACACCTGTTCACACACTCAATCAATCACACTCCAACCTGTCCACCATAGCAAGACCAAAGAGCTGTCTAAGGACACCAGGGACAAAACTGTAGACCTGCACAAGGCTGGGATGGACTACAGGACAACAGGCAACCAGCTTGGTAGAAGACAACTGTTACGATTATTTATTAGAAAGATTAGAAAGATGACTGTCAATCTCCCTCGGTCTGGGATTCCATGCAAGATCTCACTTTGTGGGGTAAGAATGATTCTGAGAAAGCTCAGAACTACACAGGAGGACCTTGTCAATGACGTGAAGAGAGCGGGGACCACAGTCACAAAGATTACATTAGTAACACATGATGCTGTCATGGTTTAAAATCCTGCAGGGCAGCAAGGTCCCCCTGCTCAAGCCAGCACATGTCCAGGCCCGTTTGAAGTTCACCAGTGACCATCTGGATGATCCAGAGGAGGCATGGGAGAAGGTCATGTGGTCAGATGAGACCAGAATAGAGCTTTTTGGAATCAACTCCACTTACCATGTTTAGAGGATGAGAACAACCCCAAGAAAACCATCCCAACCGTGAAGCATGGGGGTGGAAACATCATACTCTGGGGGTGCTCTTCTGCACAGGGGACAGGACGACTGCACCGTATTGAAGGGAGAATGGATTTATTTTTTATTTTTTAGATTATGTCTCTCACAGTGGACGTGCACCTAAGATGAAAATTTCCGACCCCTCCATGATTTCTAAGTGGGAGAACTTGCACAATCGCAGGGTGTTCAAATACAGTGGTCCCTCGTTTATCGCGGGAGTTATGTTCTAAAAATAACTCGCGATAAGCGAAATCCGCTAAGTAGTCAGCGCTACAGACACACGCAGAACTCTCCCTTCACTCACTGCCTCCGGAGGTACGGATGCAGGACCCGCAAAGAATCCAAGTCCTCTCTCGGTGGCCACGGAGCTCTGCGGCTGCGGTCAACATCTGTATCAAAACAGTGAGCGTAGTCTCTGTACCTGTTGCCAGATTTGGCACAGCTTCGCACAGCAGACAGGAGGGCGGTGTGAGTGGCCCGCTGCTGCGTTTACCGAGCCCGCAGACTCAGTAAGCACATCAGAGGCAGTGAACGACCGGCCCGCCTGATAAGGACGCAGAACACAATGCGCTGTTAAAAAAAAGCATGCAAAATTGCACTAAAAAAAATCTGTGAAACTGCGAGGCCGCGAAAGGTGAACCGCGTTATAGCGAGGGACCACTGTACTTATTTTCCTCACTGTGTGTGTGTATATATATATATATATATATATATATATATATATATATATATATATATATATATATATATATATATGAATTTCATGAATGTACATGTGCATATGTGTGAGGGTGAGCTGTATTTCTTTGTGCAGGGTGCAATAGATATAATGAGAATAGTGATAACATTGTGATAACATTGATAACTCCACATGATTATGAGGAGTTGCATCACTGTCACCTGGTCCCCAAACCACAGGAGTGGCCTCTCAGCATGCCACGGCAAGCAGAACATGGCACAGAACATCCTGCCCCTGTGGGAGAGAACACACACTGTAACAGGACCAATGCCATGCACGACCAGGAGGCAAGCGATAACCACAGCAACCACGGACCAGCCACTCCAGGACAGACTGCACCTAACTAGTCCACAAGCAAGAGTGTAGCCTCACCGCGAGCATGAGATACAGGACAAAGGCCCCCAGACAAAGCACCAAGTAGGATCCAAACCCTGGAGAGACAGCCGGCCAATCCAGCCCACTATACTCTTGCCCCCAGGACCACCCACCGGAGGCACCCCCACACACTGCCTTTCCCACCAAGGTTGAGGTCTCTGCACCACACCAAAGAAGGCATACAGGGTGCCGGGCACGTATCTACTCCAGCTGCATGGGAGCAGACCCCACTGCCCAGAAAGTGGATTTGAATCACGTGTGATTACATCAGACATGCTTGAACCCTCGTGGGCATGCAAGAGTTTTTTCACGCCTGTCGGTTACGTCATTCGCCTGTGGGCAGTCTTTGAGTGAGGAGTCGCCCACCCTCTCGTCGATTTGTTCATTGTTTAGGAATGTCTCAGAGACTGCTGCTTTGTTTGATCAAAATTTTTCAAAACTGCAAGGCACAACTGAGTGGACACCATTCGATAAATTCAGCTGGTTTTCGATAAAAATTTTAACGGCTGATGAGAGATTTTGGTCTGGTAGTGTCGCCGTAAGGACGGCCCACGGCGCCTGACTGCGATCTGCGCTTCGAGGCGGCAGCGTCTCGCCGTTTCAAGTTGAAAACTTCCACATTTCAGGCTCTGTTGACCCAATAAGTCATCAGAGAACAGAACTTTCAGAAGAAGTCGGCATGAGGACTTTATTCAGACATTCCATTGTTAACGGACATTTTGTAATGAAAGAATGTGCGGGCAGAGTCGCATGTCGGGCCGGACCCGACCGCGAGGGGTCGCGACAGGAAAAACACCTCCGTTGGAAACCTTAATGGACAAGTTGGAACATGCCCAAGCTGTTAAACAATTTATCAGTTACTCACTTGTTGAAAGCCATCAAAAGCCGCCTGACTTTTACAAATGGTTTTCAACACGGAGGTGTTTTTCCTGTCGCGGTGCACACAGATTCGCCGAGTCGTCACAGAAATGACTCGGCGAATTTGCGCGCACGTCTTTCATTAAAAAAATGTCCTTAAACAGTGGAATGTCCGCATAAAGTCCTCATGCCGGCCTCTTCTGAATCTTCTCTGTTCTCTTACGACATCCTGGGTGAATTAAGCCTTAAATTAGGATGTTTTCAGGTCGAAACAGGCCGACGACGGCGCCTGGAAGCGCTGCAGGACGTCCCGCTCCGTGGGAAGTCCTTACACCGACAGAAACACCCCATAATCTCTCATCAGCCGTTAAACTTTTCACTGAAAACCAGCTTAATTTCTTGAATAGTGTCCACTTGGATATTCCTCACAGGTCCAGAAAAAATTTTGATAAAGCAACGCGCGCCGTCTCGAGCAGCGTGTGAAACAAAGGAATTCAGCCAAGAGGGCTGGACCACATCTCACTCAAGGCCTGCCCACAGGAAAATGACGTCACCGACACGCGTGAAAAAACTCACGCATGCGCACGAGGGTTCAAGCATGATTGGTCTAATCGCACATCATTCAAATCCATATAGTCGGTTTATTACCTAATAGACCTCGTACATTGATTTGCAAATCCTCTTCAACCTATATTCAGTTGAATACACCACAAAGACAAGATATTTAATGTTCAAACTGATAAACTTCATTGTTTTTGTGCAAATATTTGCTCATTTTGAAATGGATGCCTGCAACACGTTTCAAAAAAGCTGGGACAGTGGTCTGTTTACCACTGTGTTGCATCACCTTTCCTTCTAACAACACTCAATAAGCATTTGGGAACTGAGGACACTAATTGTTGAAGCTTTGTAGGTGGAATTCTTTCCCATTCTTGCTTGATGTACGACTTCAGTTGTTCAACAGTCCGGGGTCTCCGTTGTCATGTTTTTCGTTTCATAATGCACCACAGATTTTCAATGGGCGACAGGTCTGGACTGCAGGCAGGCCAGTCTACCACTTTTTACTACGAAACATGTGCAGAATGTGGCTTGGCATTGTCTTGCTGAAATAAGCAGGGACGTCCCTGAAAAAGACGTTGCTTGGATGGCACCATGTGTTGCTCCAAAACCTGGATGTACCTTTCAGCATTGATGGTGCCATCACAGATATGTAAGTTGCCCATGCCATTGGCACTAACACACCCCCATACCAGGGTCAGACTGGGAACAAATTTCGGCCCTGGCATTTTTCCTCTGGACCAGCCCACTATTGGCCCGACGAATCCACCCCCAAACACGTACACCCACCCGTCCATACCGAACCCCCAATGAACAAATACTATGCACCTAAACACCATGAACACACACCTAAACACACACTTTCACTGTCATTTCACCTTGATCATAGTACAAAACGTGGACCCGGCGCCACAAGGGGGCGTCCTGATAACATTAAAGACAATTACATATTTTGACGAAATTACAAGTTTAAATGACTATATATATCCATCCATCCATTTTCTTCCGCTTTATCCGGAGTCGGGTCGCGGGGGCAGCAGCTCAAGCAAAGCCGCCCAGACCTCCCGATCCACACACACCTCCCCCAGCTCCTCCGGGGGAACCCCAAGGTGTTCCCAAGCCAGCCGAGAGATGTAGTCCCTCCAGTGTGTCCTAGGTCTTCCCCGGGGCCTCCTCCCAGTGGGACGTGAACACTCGGCTGCAAACCGCCCCAGTGCACGCTGAAGGTCCTGATTTGACGAAGCCAACAGAACCACATCGTCCGCAAACAGCAGAGACGAGATTCTGTGGTTCCCAAACCAGACCCCCTCTACACCCTGGCTGCGCCTAGAAATTCTGTCCATAAAAATAATGAACAGAACCGGTGACAAAGGGCAGCCCTGGTGGAGGCCAACGTGCACTGGAAACAGGTTTGACTTACTACCGGCAATGCGAACCAAGCTCCTGCTGCGGTCGTACAGGGACCGGATAGCCCTTAGCAAAGGACCCCGGACCCTGTACTCCCGGAGCACTCCCCACAGGGTGCCCCGAGGGACACGGTCAAACGCCTTCTCCAGATCCACAAAACACATGTGGACTGGTTGGGCAAACTCCCATGAACCCTCGAGCACCCGATGGAGCGTGTAGAGCTGGTCCAGTGTGCCACGACCAGGACGAAAACCACACTGCTCCTCCTGAATCCGAGGTTCGACCATCGGTCGAATTCTCCTCTCCAGTACTCTGGAATAGACCTTACCGGGGAGGCTGAGGAGTGTGATCCCCCTATAGTTGGAACACACCCTCCGGTCCCCCTTCTTAAACAGAGGGACCACCACGCCGGTCTGCCAATCCAGAGGCACTGTCCCTGATCGCCATGCAATGTTGCAGAGGCGTGTCAGCCAAGACAGCCCCACAACATCCAGAGACTTAAGGTACTCAGGATGGATTTCATCCACCCCAGGAGCCTTGCCACCGAGGAGCTTTCTAACCACCTCGGTGACTTCGGCCTGGGTAATGGATGAGTCTGCCTCCGAGTCCCCAGTCTCTGCTTCCTCTTCGGAAGACGTGACGATGGAATTGAGGAGCTCCTCGAAGTACCCCTTCCACCGCCCGACAACATCCCCAGGCAGGGTCAACAGCTCCCCACCCACACCGTAAACAGTGCTGGTGGAGAGCTGCTTCCGCCTCCTAAGGCGTCGGACGGTTTGCCAGAATCTCTTCGAGGCCGACCGATAGTCCTCCTCCATAGCCTCCCCGAACTCCTCCCAGACCCGAGTTTTTGCCTCTGCGACCGCACGGGCTGCGGCACGCTTGGCCTGCCAGTACCTGTCAGCTGCCTCTGGGGTCCCACTTACCAACAAAGATAAGTAGGACTCCTTCTTCAGCTTGACGGCATCCCTTACTTCCGGTGTCCACCACCGGGTTCGGGGATTGCCGCCGCGACTGGCACCAGAGACCTTGCGACCACAGCTACGAGCAGCCGCATCGACAATGGAGGTGGAGAACATGGTCCACTCGGACTCCATGTCACCAACCTCCCCCGGGATCTGGGAGAAGCTCTCCCGGAGGTGGGAGTTGAAGACCTTGCTGACAGAGGGTTCCGCCAGTCATTCCTAGCAGACCCTCACGATACGTTTGGGCCTGCCATTTCTGACAGGCTTCCTACCCTCCCAGCGGATCCAACTCACCACCAGGTGGTGATCAGTCGACAGCTCTGCCCCTCTCTTCACTCGAGTGTCCGAGACATGTGGCCGAAGGTCAGATGATACGACTACAAAGTCGATCATCGACCTCCGGCTCAGGGTGTCCTGGTGCCACATGCACTTATGGACACCCTTGTGCTCGAACATGGTGTTCGTGATGGACAAACTGTGACTAGCACAGAAGTCCAACAACTGAACACCACTCGGGTTCAGATCGGGGAGGCCGTGCTTCCCGATCACCCCCCTCCAGGTCTCACTGTCGCCGCCCACGTGGGCATTGAAATCCCCCAGGAGAACAATGGAGTCCCCAGTCAGAGCGCTATCTAGTACCCCTCCCAGGGACTCCAGGAAAGTCGGGTACTCTGCACTGCTGCTCAGCCCGTAGGCCGAGACAACGGTGAGAGACCTGTCCTCGACCCGAAGGCGTAGGGACGTGACCCTCTCTTTCACCGGAGTGAACTCCAACACTTGGCGACTGAGCTGGGGAGCAATAAGCAATGCGACCCCAGCTCTCCGCCTCTCCCCGTGGGCGACGCCAGAAAAATGAAGCGTCCAGCCCCTCTCCCCGAGTTGGGTACCAGAGCCCAAGCTGTGCGTGGAGGTGAGCCCGACTATCTCTAGTCGGTATCTCTCAACCTCCCGCACAAGCTGGAGGTTGGTGAACCCACAGGAGGGCGGGCCCACGTCACTCTTTCGGGCTGAGCCCGGCCGGGCCCCATGGGCTAAGGCCCTACCACCAGGCGCTCGCGTGCGAGCCCCAACCCCAGGCCTGGCTCCAGGGTGGGACCCCGGCTCCGCCATACCGGGCAACGTCACGGTCCTTGATCATTTACTGGTCATGGAGGTTCTGAACTGCCCTTAGTCTGACCCGTCACCTAGGACCTGTTTGCCTTGGGAGACCCTACAGGGAGCACAAAGCCCCCAACAACATAGCTCCTAGGATCATCCCGGTATGCAAACTCCCCCACCACGATAAGGTGGCAGCTAGAGGGGGAGGACTATATATACGAGGTCTATTAGATAATAAACCGACCTTTTTATTTTTTCAAAAACTATATGGATTTGAATGATGTGCGATTAGACCAATATAGGTTGAAGAGGATTTGCAAATCAATGTACGAGGTCTATTAGGTAATAAACCGACCCTTTTATTTTTTTTTAACTATATGGATTTGAATGATGTGCGATTAGACCAATCATGCTTGAACCCTCGTGCGCATGCGTGAGTTTTTTTCACGCGTGTCGGTGACATCATTTCCCTGTGGGCAGGCCTTGAGTGAGATGTGGTCCAGCCCTCTCGGCTGAATTCCTTTGTTTCACACGCTGCTCGAGACGGCGCGCGTTGCTTTATCAAAATTTTTTCTGGACCTGTGAGGAATATCCGAGTGGACACTATTCGAGAAATTAAGCTGGTTTTCAGTGAAAAGTTTAACGGCTGATGAGAGATTATGGGGTGTTTCTGTCGGTGTAAGGACTTCCCACGGAGCGGGACGTCCTGCAGCGCTTCCAGGCGCCGTCATTGGCCTGTTTCGACCTGAAAACATCCTAATTTAAGGCTTAATTCACCCAGGACGTCGTAAGAGAACAGAGAAGATTCAGAAGAGGCCGGCATGAGGACTTTATGCGGACATTCCACTGTTTAAGGACATTTTTTAATGAAAGACGTGCGTGCAAATTCGCCGAGTCGTTTCCGTGACGACTCGACGAATCTGTGTGCGCTGCGACAGGAAAAACACCTCCGTGTTGAAAACCATTTGTAAAATTCAGGCGGCTTTTGATGGCTTTCAACAAGTGAGTAACTGAGAAATTGTTTAACAGCTTGGGCATGTTCCAACTTGCCCGTTAAGGTTTCCAACGGAGGTGTTTTTCCTGTCGCGACCCCCCGCGGTCGGGTCCGGCCGACATGCGACTCTGCCCGCACGTTCTTTCATTACAAAATGTCCGTTAACAATGGAATGTCCGAATAAACTCCTCATGCCGACTTCTTCTGGGTCAACAGAGCCTGAAATGTGGAAGTTTTCAACTTGAAATGGCGAGACGCTGCCGCAGATCGCCGTCAGGCGTCGTGGGCTATCCTTACGGCGACACTACCAGACCAAAATCTCTCATCAGCCGTTAAAATTTTTACCGAAAACCAGCTGAATTTATCGAATGGTGTCCACTCAGTTGTGCCTTACAGTTTTGAAAAAATTTTGATCAAACAAAGCAGCAGTCTCTGAGCCATTCCTAATCAATGAAAAAATCAACGAGAGGGTGGGCCACTCCTCACTCAAAGACTGCCCACAGGCGAATGACGTAACCGACAGGCGTGAAAAAACTCTCGCATGCCCACGAGGGTTCAAGCATGTCTGATGTAATCACACGTGATTCAAATCCATATGGTTTTTGAAAAAATAATAAAGTCGGATACTTTTCTAATAGACCTCGTGTGTGTGTATGTGTATGTGTGTATATATATATATATATATATATATATATATCAATCATCATGAGGTTTATCTCACAGAAATCCTACTTTACAATCACACTGCAGTCATTGTTAAATTATTTCCTTTTGCATTTATAATAAACATTTGTATTTATTTATTTAGTGTTTGTTTTTCTGGTTTAAATAAGATATAAATAATCTACCAGACTTCAAAAAATATACAAGTTTCCATGTTATTTTATTTGTCTAAAAATAAATGTCTGAGGTTCCTTATGTTAAACAAGAAATTATCTAATCTGAAATAACAGGTTGTTTTAATACAGATGAAAGGTTTCTAAAGAACCATTTATTGATTTATTTACCTATTTTAATTACAAGTGTTCTAAACTCTTTTTTTAACAGTAATCAGAAATTTTGAGGTAACAACAACAAAAAAACATTTCCAATGATTTTTCTTCAGAAAACTGCTCTCTAAATGAGCAGTCCTGTCACACGTTAATGTTTTGTACAGATCAGTGGTTTCTGCACCAATCGGATTGGTCCAATCAATCAATCAATCAATCAATTTTTTTTTTATATAGCGCCAAATCACAACAAACAGTTGCCCCAAGGCGCTTTATATTGTAAGGCAAGGCCATACAACAATTATGTAAAACCCCAACGGTCAAAACGACCCCCTGTGAGCAAGCACTTGGCTACAGTGGGAAGGAAAAACTCCCTTTTAACAGGAAGAAACCTCCAGCAGAACCAGGCTCAGGGAGGGGCAGTCTTCTGCTGGGACTGGTTGGGGCTGAGGGAGAAAACCGGGAAAAAGACATGCTGTGGAGGGGAGCAGAGATTGATCACTAATGATTAAATGCAGAGTGGTGCATACAGAGCAAAAAGAGAAAGAAACAGTGCATCATGGGAACCCCCCAGCAGTCTACGTCTATAGCAGCATAACTAAGGGATGGTTCAGGGTCACCTGATCCAGCCCTAACTATAAGCTTTAGCAAAAAGGAAAGTTTTAAGCCTAATCTTAAAAGTAGAGAGGGTGTCTGTGTCCCTGATCTGAATTGGGAGTTGGTTCCACAGGAGAGGAGCCTGAAAGCTGAAGGCTCTGCCTCCCATTCTACTCTTACAAACCCTAGGAACTACAAGTAAGCCTGCAGTCTGAGAGCGAAGCGCTCTAATGGGGTGATATGGTACTACGAGGTCCCTAAGATAAGATGGGACCTGATTATTCAAAACCTTATAAGTAAGAAGAAGAATTTTAAATTCTATTCTAGAACTAACAGGAAGCCAATGAAGAGAGGCCAATATGGGTGAGATATGCTCTCTCCTGCTAGTCCCCGTCAGTACTCTAGCTGCAGCATTTTGAATTAACTGAAGGCTTTTTAGGGAATTTTTAGGACAACCTGATAATAATGAATTACAATAGTCCAGCTAGAGGAAATAAATGCATGAATTAGTTTTTCAGCATCACTCTGAGACAAGACCTTTCTGATTTTAGAGATATTGCGTAAATGCAAAAAAGCAGTCCTACATATTTGTTTAATATGCGCTTTGAATGACATATCCTGATCAAAAATGACTCCAAGATTTCTCACAGTATTACTAGAGGTCAGGGTAATGCCATCCAGAGTAAGGATCTGGTTAGACACCATGTTTCTAAGATTTGTGGGGCCAAGTACAATAACTTCAGTTTTATCTGAGTTTAAAAGCAGGAAATTAGAGGTCATCCATGTCTTTATGTCTGTAAGACAATCCTGCAGTTTAGCTAATTGGTGTGTGTCCTCTGGCTTCATGGATAGATAAAGCTGGGTATAATCTGCGTAACAATGATAATTTAAGCAATACCGTCTAATAATACTGCCTAAGGGAAGCATGTATAAAGTGAATAAAATTGGTCCTAGCACAGAACCTTGTGGAACTCCATAATTAACTTTAGTCTGTGAAGAAGATTCCCCATTTACATGAACAAACTGTAATCTATTAGACAAATATGATTCAAACCACCGCAGCGCAGTGCCTTTAATACCTATGGCATGCTCTAATCTCTGTAATAAAATTTTATGATCAACAGTATCAAAAGCAGCACTGAGGTCTAACAGAACAAGCACAGAGATGAGTCCACTGTCCGAGGCCATAAGAAGATCATTTGTAACCTTCACTAATGCTGTTTCTGTACTATGATGAATTCTAAAACCTGACTGAAACTCTTCAAATAGACCATTCCTCTGCAGATGATCAGTTAGCTGTTTTACAACTACCTTTTCAAGAATTTTTGAGAGAAAAGGAAGGTTGGAGATTGGCCTATAATTAGCTAAGATAGCTGGGTCAAGTGATGGCTTTTTAAGTAATGGTTTAATTACTGCCACCTTAAAAGCCTGTGGTACATAGCCAACTAACAAAGATAGATTGATCATATTTAAGATCGAAGCATTAAATAATGGTAGGGCTTCCTTGAGCAGCCTGGCAGGGATGGGGTCTAATAAACATGTTGATGGTTTGGATGAAGTAACTAATGAAGATAACTCAGACAGAACAATCGGAGAGAAAGAGTCTAACCAAATACCGGCATCACTGAGAGTAGCCAAAGATAACGATACGTCTTTGGGATGGTTATGAGTATTTTTTTCTCTAATAGTTAAAATTTTGTTAGCAAAGAAAGTCATGAAGTCATTACTAGTTAAGTTAATGGAATACTCAGCTCAATAGAGCTCTGACTCTTTGTCAGCCTGGCTACAGTGCTGAAAAGAAACCTGGGGTTGTTCTTATTTTCTTCAATTAGTGATGAGTAGAAAGATGTCCTAGCTTTAGGGAGGGCTTTTTTTATAGAGCAACAGACTCTTTTTCCAGGCTAAGTGAAGATCTTCTAAATTAGTGAGACACCATTTCCTCTCCAACTTACGGGTTATCTGCTTTAAGCTACGAGTTTGTGAGTTATACCACGGAGTCAGACACTTCTGATTTAAAGCTCTCTTTTTCAGAGGAGCTACAGCATCCAAAGTTGTCTTCAATGAGGATGTAAAACTATTGACGAGATACTCTATCTCCCTTGCAGAGTTTAGGTAGCTACTCTGCACTGTGTTGGTATATGGCATTAGAGAACATAAAGAAGGAATCATATCCTTAAACCTAGTTACAGCGCTTTCTGAAAGACTTCTAGTGTAATGAAACTTATTCCCCACTGCTGGGTAGTCCATCAGAGTAAATGTAAATGTTATTAAGAAATGATCAGACAGAAGGGAGTTTTCAGGGAATACTGTTAAGTCTTCTATTTCCATACCATAAGTCAGAACAAGATCTAAGATATGATTAAAGTGGTGGGTGGACTCATTTACTTTTTGAGCAAAGCCAATAGAGTCAAATAATAGATTAAATGCAGTGTTGAGGCTGTCATTCTCAGCATCTGTGTGGATGTTAAAATCGCCCACTATAATTATCTTATCTGAGCTAAGCACTAAGTCAGACAAAAGGTCTGAAAATTCACAGAGAAACTCACAGTAACGACCAGGTGGACGATAGATAATAACAAATAAAACTGGTTTTTGGGACTTCCAATTTGGATGGACAAGACTAAGAGACAAGCTTTCAAATGAATTAAAGCTCTGTCTGGGTTTTTGATTAATTAATAAGCTGGAATGGAAGATTGCTGCTAATCCTCCGCCCCGGCCCGTGCTACGAGCATTCTGACAGTTAGTGTGACTCGGGGGTGTTGACTCATTTAAACTAACATATTCATCCTGCTGTAACCAGGTTTCTGTTAGGCAGAATAAATCAATATGTTGATCAATTATTATATAATTTACCAACAGGGACTTAGAAGCGAGAGACCTAATGTTTAATAGACCACATTTAACTGTTTTAGTCTGTGGTGCAGTTGAAGGTGCTATATTATTTTTTCTTTTTGAATTTTTATGCTTAAATAGATTTTTGCTGGTTATTGGTGGTCTGGGAGCAGGCACCGTCTCTACTGGGATGGGGCAATGAGGGGATGGCAGGGGGAGAGAAGCTGCAGAGAGGTGTGTAAGACCACAACTCTGCCTCCTGGTCCCAACCCTGGACAGTCACAGTTTGGAGGATCCAAGAAAATTGGCCAGATTTCTAGAAATGAGAGCTGCTCCATCCAAAGTGGGATGGATGCCGTCTCTCCTAACAAGACCAGGTTTTCCCCAGAAGCTTTGCCAATTATCTATGAAGCCCACCTCATTTTTTGGACACCACTCAGACAGCCAGCAATTCAAGGAGAACATGCGGCTAAACATGTCACTCCCGGTCCGATTGGGGAGGGGCCCAGAGAAAACTACAGAGTCCGACATTGTTTTTGCAAAGTTACACACCGATTTAATGTTAATTTTAGTGACCTCCGATTGGCGTAACCGAGTGTCATTACTGCCGACGTGAATTACAATCTTACCAAATTTACGCTTAGCCTTAGCCAGCAATTTCAAATTTCCTTCAATGTCGCCTGCTCTGGCCCCCGGAAGACAATTGACTATGGTTGCTGGTGTCGCTAACTTCACATTTCTCAAAACAGAGTCGCCAATAACCAGAGTTTGATCCTCGGCGGGTGTATCGTCGAGTGGGGAAAAACGGTTAGAGATGTGAACGGGTTGACGGTGTACACGGGGCTTCTGTTTAGGGCTACGCTTCCTCCTCACAGTCACCCAGTCAGCCTGCTTTCCCGACTGCTCGGGATCTGCCAGGGGGGAACTAACGGCGGCTAAGCTACCTTGGTCCGCACCGACTACAGGGGCCTGGCTAGCTGTAGAATTTTCCACGGTGCGGAGCCGAGTCTCCAATTCGCCCAGCCTGGCCTCCAAAGCTACGAATAAGCTACACTTATTACAAGTACCGTTACTGCTAAAGGAGGCCGAGGAATAACTAAACATTTCACACCCAGAGCAGAAAAGTGCGGGAGAGACAGGAGAAGCCGCCATGCTAAATCGGCTAAGAGCTAGTAGCTACGCTAACCAAGCGGATTCCTAAAAACACGCAAAGTGAATAATGTGTAAATAATTTAGAGGTAATTCAACAGAAGGAGTGCTTTAGTTAAGGCACCAGACAGGCCATGAAGCAGCACAGGTAATGCACGGCAACAGTGCTAAAAAATAAAATAAAAATCCACCAGACAGGCCATGAATCCATTTTGTAGAGATCAGTGGTTTCTGCCACGAGTCTTCCGTGTTTTGGCCCGACGCATCGTTCCTATTGGACAATGCCAAAGTACATCACAGCTCAGAGTGTCGAAAGCTGGCGCACCTCATCTCGACGTTATGCAGGAGATCACTTGACTGAGCGTCTATACGTTCAAATAATAATGAAAAAAAAAATACTGTCATCACTCTTCACTCTTAGTCAGTCTCTTACAACGGTGCAGCGTAAATACACGAGCTTTCCAGGAGCGCACGTCTCCTCCGGTGCGCACTTTTTTTGGGGGGGGGGAGCGACCCCGCCCCCGCCCCCTGTGGTAAACTCATCGCCCCCTTAATATTTTTTTTTTCTGGCGCCGGGTCTGACAAAATGGAAGCAAATGCACACAAGCGGAAAAACGTTTTTGTGTCTCCAAAGTGTGTGTGTGTGTGTGTGTGTGTGTGAGTGAAAGAGTGAGAGCGAGAGAGAGAGAGAGAGGGGTAATGTGTAACTACTGCTAGGATTCACACAGCAGCAAATTAAGGAGCTGAAGTCCGTAGCTGTTGCATTTAAAGATTAACAAAAGTAAAGCTAGCAAGTTAATTAAGATAAAAGAAACGATTCCAACCTTGTATCAGTAGAAGAGCAGAGAGAAGTCCAGGCGCCGAGGACTCAATCCATTCACGGGGCGGGAGCGGCCGCCTGCTCTTCCTGCAGTCTGATTGGCCACCCTGTATGCTTCTCCATTGTCATTGGCTGTTGGTCATGTCAATCATTGTGCTCGATGTAAGTCTCTGTTGTGTGATCAAACGGAAACAAAACTGAAACCTAGAATAAGACTGCGCCCTGTATGAAACACTACAGAACTTTTATTTTGACACAAATTCAGGAAGTGGCTCTGCAGCTGCGCCGATTAAATGCTGTAGCTTCACCGATCACGGACTTTCCTCGTGTTGACAGCAGCGCGCGGTTCGAGAACACTGTATATTTCCATAATCTCTATAAATATGGGAGGGCCGGCCTGCGCACGTCTAAACGTGCAGCGGCCCACCAGGCAAATGCCCAAAATCACAGATTATCAGTCCGAGCCTGCCCCATACCATCACAGATGCTGGCTTTTGAACCTTGCACTGGTAACAATCTGGATGGTCTTTTTTCCTCTTTTGTCCAGAGGTCATGACATCCATGATTTCCAAAAACAATTTGAAATGTGGACTCAGGGTGGGTCGAGGTGTCAATGTTAGGGTTAGGGGAAGGAGTAGAGTCAGGTTATGGTTAAGGTTAGGGTTGGGGGCAGGAGAAAGGTTAGTAATAGTGAGTTAAAAAAACCTTGTCACGAAAATTTGAATCATTTCGTGACAGGAGGACGAAAAAAAAAAACGTGAGACTGGGCTGAAATTAGCTACGTATATGGTGCCTGTCCGCCCATCACACATTCAGCATACTCTAATGCACACCACTGGCTGAGCTTATGGCAGGCTAAAAGTAGACGCTCTCGTTTTGGCCGAACAACTATCCAGTTTCTGTATATTCTGTGTTAGTACGTACCCGCAACCGATGTGCTTGATGAATTCCTGTGCAAAAAGTAGTTCCCAGATAATTGTGATATATTCCTGTGAGATAATGAGTATCTCATCTAAATTTATTCTAAAATTTACCAGTAATAAAATTACAAAGATAACTGAAGTTTTAAGAGTGGCCGTAATAAATGCTTAAGAAACTTAAAGTTTATGAGCAACTTCACCTGTTATCGCTCAAGCACATTGTAAACATTGACACGATGGATTTTGATGCGAAAGAGAAAGATGCGATTAGAATGTTTTGATTACCATTTACAGTTGGCGATGAAAGACTTGGGTGTTAACTTAAGGTTAAAGTCTGAACAAGAAGCTGCACTGAAAGAGATCTATCTGGGAAGAGACACATTCTGTATGTTGTCGCTCCAACGAGAGCGGTACGCTGAGCAGCGCGCACATTCAGCTAATATCGAGCAGCAGCTGGAATCTTAGCAAAGAGTCGGTGGTGCCTGATTGTGCGTGTTAGCTAGAATAACTAGATGTAAACAAACCCCAGCACTGTATTTTAAGGTTATTGCTAACGTCAGCACAACGCTGTGGCTGTGATGTGGCAGCACACTCCTCTTTAAATGTGCTGACGTGAGAAAAAGCAACATTAGCTAATGCACTACTTAAAGACCATAATCGCTCTTTCCCCTCCTGTTAATGAATGCTAATTAGAAGTCTGGAGCAGTTTCTGGCATTTGCTGGCTGCTCCTCTAATGTGCCGTATTGTTCCAACTCGGCACTAATGCTGCTGTGCCAGCTATTAAGTCAGATAAGCTATTCATCTTTAGCATTGCAAGCCAAAAAGCCGCTAATAGCTTAGCCACAAAATTGTTCATTTCCATGGTTTCCTTCCGTTGTTTGTGTGTTGGCTGTCTGCTAAATGTGTGCAGTGTGTTAAATGGGCAGATATTCTCTTTTTTTTTTTGGTCCGGTGTCACCTTCTCCTCTGTGTGCCGTGCACTGTCCTGTTTCTTACATGCACTTAGCCCCATCAGCACCAAACATTTTGTTCCTGGAAACAGTCTGCTATTTTTGTGGGCAGCAGTACGCAGTGTTCTAATGTGTCTTTTAATATTAGAACTAACATAGTAAACGCTCTCAAAATGTGAACCCTAATAATGTGATGCAAAACATGAAACCACAGGGCTGTAAAACAAAACATTTACAAGAACTGGCAAACACATGCCATTTTTAAATTCCAACTTCACTGCACTGGATTCCTGTTAATTTTACAGCTGATTTAAAAATTGGCCAATTACCACCTACCAGTCCAGGCAACAGCTGTGCAGCTATTCAAAGCAAAAAGAGCACATGATATTAGGAATAAAGCAAAAGTAAAAAAAAAAAAAGAGAATCTTCTAGATGTAACACTTTTGTAGTTCACAAACATAATACAATTAGAAGGATTACCTGAAAAAGTAGAAGGGACACTCACAGACTGTAACTCTCACATATTACTCCTGTTTTACACCAACTGTGTGGCATGCGCGTAATGGCTGAGCTGCTCAATGGAAAGTATTCACAGCGCTGCACTTTTCCCACATTTTTTTATGTTACAGCCTTATTCCAAAGTGGATGAAATTCATTTTTCCCCTCAAACTCCTACACACAATAGCCCATAATGACAATGTGAAAAATGTTTTTTTTTTTTTAGGGTTTTGCAAATTAATTAAACATAATAATAATAATAATAATAAAAACTCCTTAAGAAATCAGATGTGCATAATTATTCACAGCCTTTGTCATTAAGTGGTTACTGGGATGATCAGCTGTAATTACATGTGTTCCCACACGAGGGCGAAGCTACTGAATACTGTGTTAAAAATATAGCAGAAGAAGAAGAAACAGCAAGAAATGTAATGCTAGCAGCTGCAGGTTTGGTGATTAAAACGCCTGCCATTTTTCTCTTTTCTGCAAATACGTATATGTATTTATGTCTCCATATACATTTCTACACGCTTTACTTTTTCTTGTTCCCCCCTTTTAATATTATATTTAAGTAAATATTGGAGGAGTGGGGTACAATTAGTTATACCTAACAGCTAACGTTAGCTTTTCTAGCCGGCCTTAACGTTCATTGTAGCTTACAAAATAGTTGATTCCTTTGTGTTTGATAACAATCTTCTCCTGTGATGTCTTATCCTTCTTATGTCTTATTACTTATTATATTATATATAGCTTTTTCTTGAGCTGCTTGGGTGGGTAGGGAGAGTTCCCATAGGATAAAAAAGCTTTTTAACCTACCATCCCTGGTTCTCAAGACCAGCCACCTAAGTGGCTCTACTCTACTCTTTTCTACTGTCCTATTTTACTCTTCCTTTTTAGATATTTCTGGCATAGTTCCACCTTAGAATTGGAATATAATATATAAGATATACCTTACTGAATTTTCATGAAACTCAAAATTGAGCTCAGATTCATCCTTTTTCCACTGATCATCCTTGAGATGTTTCTACAGCTTAATTGCCACCTGGGGTAAATTCAGTTGATTGGACATGATTTGGAAGGGCACACACCTGTCTACATATAAGGTCCCACAGTTGACAGTGCATGTCAGAGCACAAACCAAGCATGAAGTCAAAAGAATTGCCAGTAGACCTCTGAGACCAGATTGTCTTGAGGCACAAATCTGGGGAAGGGTACAGAAACATTTCTGCTGCTTTGAAGGGCTCAATGAGCAGATCCATCAGGACTCTTCCTAGAGCTGACGCCTGTCTAAACTGAGCGAACGGGGAGAAAGGCCTTAGTCAGGGAGGTGACCAAGAATGGCATGGGCACTAACACACCCCCATACCATCACAGATGTGTTAGTGCCCATGACATGGGCACTAACACATCTGTGATGGCACCATCAATGCTGAAAGGTACATCCAGGTTTTGGAGCAGCACATGCTGCCATCCAAGCAACGTCTTTTTCAGGGACGTCCCTGCTTATTTCAGCAAGACAATGCCAAGCCACATTCAGCACGTGTTACAACAGCGTGGCTTTGTAGTAAAAGAGTGCGGGTACTAGACTGGCCTGCCTGCAGTCCAGACCTGTTGCCCAATGAAAATGTGTGGCGCATTATTAAGCGCAAAATATGACAACAGAGACCCCGGACTGTTGAACAACTGAAGTCGTACATCAAGCAAGAATGGGAAAGAATTCCACCTACAAAGCTTCAACAATTAGTGTCCTCAGTTCCCAAACGCTTATTGAGTGTTGTTAGAAGGAAAGGTGATGTAACACAGTGGTAAACATACCACTGTCCCAGCTTTTTTTTTAAATGTATTGCAGGCATCCATTTCAAAATGAGCTAATATTTGCACAAAAACAATAAAGTTTATCAGTTTGAACATTAAATATCTTGTCTTTGTGGTGTATTCAATTGAATATAGGTTGAAGAGGTTTTGCAAATCATTGTATTCTGTTTTTATTTACATTTTACACAATGCCCCAACTTCAGTGGAATTGCTATTCCTTTTAAAACTCTATTGCTTAAACAGTAATTTGCCCTTTTTTAAAACAAAATTTCCAGATTCCAGAATGGCCTATCATTTCATGGAGGGTCAATCAAGGTCAATGCTGTAGCCCTTAATGTCTTCATGCCCACGGGTAACAAGCAAAAATGTCGTTTCAGTGAAATTCATTCAAGCAACTATCATGATAACAAAATATTCTGTATTGTGGGTTTCCTGGTGTGTACACCTCGCTGGGTGAGGTTGATACCATGGCAACTAGCAAGTTTTGCTCGGTCTGTCCATCATGTACTTTAAATGCACTTACTCCACTTGAAGTGGAAATGGGCTATTCCACGGTCAAGCTCGACACACTTAAAGTAAAGCTGTGTAAATGGGACTAAAGTGGCTGAGTTTGCTTATTTCAAGGAAGGTGTTCCAACAAACCAGGAAGGGAGGTTTGGGAGGAATCAAGCAGCCCTCACTAAATGACATCAGGGTAGCATTAAGCTGTAAATACATGCAAAACTCTCATGCTAACTTTCAAACAGCCAAATCAAGACACTCCCAAATTAGAATGAAAAGTGGAAGCAGCGTTCATGTCATATCCTTTTAAATCTCTTTGCATACAACAAATATTTGATCATGAAACGGTAGTGTCAAGAAACAAATTAAGGACTTTGTTTTGTCATGTCTTCTAAGCTTTTATCTTTTCCTGCTTCCAAGATGTTTGAATATATGAAGTAGGCAGAGGACAGATCTGGAACTTGATCCAGGAGCGTACACAAATGCACAGCTGCTCTGGAAATTAACACCTTCCCTATGAAAGAGATTTCACACTCGTTTCCCTACTGGTTTACCCTCAGCGCTGCTGCACCAGCTGATGCATGATGAAAAGATGTCATGTCAGAAAGTGATTAGTTTACAGGCCGTGCACGAATGGCAGTCTTACGGCTGTATGGTGTTGCATTACTCTGTGGCAATACAGTGTGAGGAATGTGAATTTTTAGTGCTGTGTGTCGTCATAATTTCTTTAACAAAAACAAAATGAGGTTTGCCATTTCCCTTGACAGTTTGGTGTTACATACCCATAGGCTAATGACTTTTCCAGATTGTGGAGGTTTGCAGGAAAGTCTACAAGTCACGTAGTGTTGAACATCTCTCCGTGTCGCTTCGTCCTCATTTTCTGCATCTTTGTTGATAACAACAAACCAGCTACATGAGCACCCTCACCCCATCCATACATCTCCTCTCTAACCATTCTCTTCTTCTTGCCTGGTGGCTTCACCCTCACCATCTTTCAGCTGATATACCCTCAGTACTCCTCTGCACATGCTCAAACCATGACCCGTTCTGATCAAGGGAACTGAGGTGGAGGCTGTGGATTCCTACAAGTACCCCGGGCTGTGGCTGGACAGCAAACTGGACTGGACAACCCACACCAACCACCTGTATGGGAAGAGACAGAGCAGGCTGTACTTTCTGAGGAGGCTGCGGTTGCTTAACATCTGCAGGAAACTCCTGTGGATGTTCTACCAGTCCATAGTAGCCGGCATCCTCTTTTACATCGAGGTGTGCTGAGGGGACAGCGCTTCCAAGAAGGACATATCCAGTCTGGAGAAACTGATCAGGCGGGCCGGCTCTGTGGTTGCCATGAAGCTGGACTCTCTGGTGACGGTGGCAGAGAGGAGAACACTGGGCAAACTACTGGACATGAAGGACGATGTGAGTCACCTTCTGCACACCGTCATCATCAACCAGAGGAGCCTCTTCAGCCACAGACTGCTCCTTCACAAGTGCAGGACCAACAGACTGAAAAACGTCTTTGTCCCTCAGGCCATCAGACTGTAGAACTCCTCACTCAGGGGGAGGAGGAGTAACAGGAAGACAGAGGACGGGAATGAGAGGAACAGTAGTGGCTAGTAAACCAGTATTGCTCAGTATGTCTGGTATTTATATTTGTGTATTTATATTTATATTTGCAAAGTGTTTTTTTTTTTTTAACTTTCACTTTTGAGTCACTGAAAAACATTTGGAGTAATATTTACTTGATAAAACCTAGGCAAGTTTTTCCACTCAGAAATTCCAAGTAAATTTTACAAGGGAATTCTTAAGTAAATTTTACTTATATTGCATATATTAGTTTTTTTCTAAAAGAATAATTCATGTAACATTTACTAGCAATTATCAGTTTAATATTTTCATTGAATTTTACTCTGTCTTTATTCATAAAAAGTAAAATGTTTTGGCTGTTCCCCTTGTTTTCACTCAAAGTTGCCACAGCAGAACCAGTTTGGATCTGCATGTTGATTTGGCACAAATTCTACACTGGATGACCTTCCTGACGCACCTCCACATTACATGGAGAAATGTGGCAGGGGTGAGGTTTGAACCGGGAACCTTTTGCACTGACTTGGCCACACCTCTGCCTTCTATGGATTGTTAAATGTACTTAAATTTGTCAGGCAGTGAGACACAAGAAATTGTTTCGAAAAAAGATGGATCAAGATGCATCGATGGTTGTTTTATAATGAACATATTCATGAAGTAATGATCCAAGATCTGCTGTGGCGAGTGAAAACAAGAGCTGCCAAAGGGACTTAAAACTCCGTGCAGGGGTGCTGGACAAGCGGTTATTGCACTTTGTTTCAGTGCAGATGGTTCCCGGTTCAAACCTCACCCCTGCTACATTTCTCCATAGAATGTGGAGGTGCGTCAGGAAGGGCATCCAGTGTTGAATTTGTGCCAACTCAACATGCAGATCCAAATTGGATCTTGACACTTGCACAAATTTGATCCCCGCACTGCTGCGCAATTCATAGTGCCAATGCGACCCGCTTTGTCCTGTTTGACGCCACGTTATATAAAATAATCATTTCGTAGCCGATGGCGCATTGGCTCCCAGAACTTGGCTGATGAAACCATTTCTCATCACTCCCAGAATCACAGAGAAATGATCTACAGCTGCAGCTTGTCTCGTGTGCGTCATGTGGTGGAGAACGCATTTCGAATATTCTCAAAGGTACTTATTTATAATATATATATTGTAATTGATTGGTAAAACAGTTGCATTTTCATTCCTTCTTATGACTTAGATAATGTATCTGTAAAATTATGTTTATTATAGATGCAACATCTCGTCATAATAGTTCAGATGCGCTGCACTGTAGCAATGAGAAGCACTGACTCGCAGTGACACAGTGCTTTCGAATAGATTGCGCAATGTTCACATCTAGTTCACAAAATTAATGCATGCCAGAGATTTTGAACATTTCTAAATTTTCTTTGCGCACTGCCTTGCAGCCGCGCACAGCTCACACAGTTTACAACAGTTTACAAGGAGTTTACTCTCCGGCACGCCAGATTGTGTGCCAGTGCGGGAACCAACTTCGTGCACATTCGTGTTAAGGTACCTTTAAAGGACTTAGTCTATGATAGGGAAGTGTGGGATGAGCTGCTTGGTGTACTGCCACTGTGACCTGGACCCAGATAAATGGCAGAATATGAATGAATGATTCTTCATCATCGCTACTCCATACAACTCACCACTACTCACCATTCCATCACTCTTCTTAGCCACTGGCCATTCAAGATGATGGAAAGTAGCCACTTTCCATAAACTCCTCCTCCTTAAAAAAACCCATTCAGAGTCTAAAAAAGGCAACTAACCGAGAATGTGGCGGGCCTTGTTTATCCTGTTTTATCCATGCGTTTATCTTGTTCCATCTTCAGAAAGAAACTTTTTGTGTACTTGGGTGGGGGATCAGAGCATTAATATTTAGTTTCATAACTGTAAAATGGACAAGACACACAATTTTAATCACTGGAAAGATGTAATCCTCAGTGCAGCATACACTTTTTGTTTTTTTTTTTGTTTGTTTTTTTGCGGGCACTACAGTATGGTCCTAGTCAATACATGTGCTATGGTATGCATGTTTTGACTCATGCAAAACTTCAGTAAATCAGGCCTATTATGTTGAATATTATTAATTTGTTGGTTACAACTGAAGCTGTTTCAGCACATTTGAAATTTGCAGAGATTAAACTCTCTTTTTAAGACACCCAACCTTGATTCTGGATTATTTATCCAGGCTAATTATAGATTAGTTTAAAAGTTACTGTTCTTGTATAACCACACTGTGATGGCGTACATAAGCAAAATTACAATAAAAAAAGCATCACTGTCCAAATACTTATGTACCCGACTGTATATTGTGTTATTTCCCCAATCCCAGAAGGAAATGAGTAGCACTGGTGTCTCTTCCTCCACCCTTGGCTGCTCCAACACTGTTGCTATCAAACAATTTAGCGTGTTGTGGAATGTGACTCAACGAGAGAGCAAAGCGAGAACAGGTCTTAATGAACCACGAACAGCCTGAGGCCTGTGGGGCGCCGGCGCCTCGTATAACAGTCACTATCATTATTATTATTATCATTCCTTCTTCTGTGCTCTCATTTCTCAGATAGTGCAGCTGTTCCGAAAACAACCGCTTGTTATCTGAGGTGTGATCAGTGTGCGTTTGCTCTGTTGAATTCTCACAATATTTGACAGAATAGAGTCATACAGGTGTGAGCATTCCTCTGCAGAGGGATGGTAATCGCGTTCTGTGAATGAGAGCAGGAAACAAGCACATTTTGAGGCTCAAGTTTCAAGAGATAGGATCATGTGTGAACCAAAGGTCAAAAAAATACTCCAAGTGTCTATCCATCATCTTTAGGATGGGAAATGGGCCGTGCACCCACCCACAATGTGACGCCATTAGATCTGTTTCCATATAATATAAATGAAAGAATATTTCTCTACAAATACACTTGTAATGTGGTTTTCCCAGTATTTGGTAAAGCCAGAGCTTATCTCCTCTAACATGCATTGAGTGAATAGAGAAATGAGCCCACCCGCTGCACGTTAACATGCTAACTTCACAAAACAATAAATGTAACTCACCATATTAAAATGGTATATAATAAGAAATTATGCATTAAAATTAAATTTCTAAATTGTGATGCACTAGATCAATCCAAAAAGCAACGAGACTGACCACAGGAACATTTAACTTTGCTACCAATGCTACAAATGCTATGCTAACAACATCTGATTTCTTCTTCTGAGCGACTTCTATGCTGTGCTTTCTGCGACTGTATGTGGTACCACCCTCGGGGGTGAACAATGGCTGCAGCACAACAGAAAAAAAACCTGAAGAAGGATTTCAGGAACCATGTATTTGAAGGTAAGCAAAGCCACTTTTGGCTTATTCTAATTTATCATGGAAAATCAAATGGCACCAAATAGATTTGTTCCATAATAAGAAATATCATTCTTGAATTGTGTCATGGCCCCTTTTTTGTTGTTGCCTACATTGATATCACATACCCACAATTCCAGGCTCAAGACATGTGCTCCACACTGAAAATGGAGGCAATGACTAGAATTGTCATGGAAACACTTTGAACTCGAATGGGATACTCAGTCTCCATGTTAAAATTCACGGGCTGCTACTGCAGTGCAAAGGAAGTGAGTCTTGTTACATTAAGTAGTGACTGGGTTAATGTCATGGACATAGTAATGCTAGAACTTGGATGTTTGTGGTCTAGAGTCTGTTAGATTTGCTAGGGCAAGACTGATTGAAATACTTAACTGCTCAGAACTTGTTTACTTGACTGTGGACTTGTGTCTCAATATTAGTGGTTCTCTGCTTGTCTGACGCATCTAGAAACTCAATTGGTACTTTAGTGGTTTGTATTAGTTGTCCATCTGAACAACAGCTAAATCGTATTTACAGTGGTCTGATATTATGATTAAATCTAGGGATGTCCCGATTGGAATCAACCTGATAGAGGGTTTTTTTTAACAGCCAATCAACCCTGCAGTGCATGTTTTAAAAGTACATGAACTCCTTAATTCACTTTAACCCTTTATTATCCTCACATTTTTCAGTAGAATGTAGTAGATACCCCGTGACCCTGATCCTAGATAAGCGGTTGAAGATGTATGTATGTAGTCGAGGTGGGCGGATCGATCCTAATATCGATACCAATGCTGGTATTGATATTGAACGATCCTCGTGTAAAAAGATCGATAAGCTTTTTATCTCTCCCGCACGCATTAACTGCTGCGTACGCAGATTCATCAAAGTCTACTCTCTGTCTGTAAGAGCAGCGCTGCACTGTGTCACACAACACGGAGTAGCACACCCTTGTATTGTGGTTTGTCAGCCCTCTACCTCAGGAGATTTTAAGTTGTGTTGAGTGATATTTTTTAAACAAAAATGTTGATTGTGATAAAGTATTTTGTTGTCACGTACAATGTTTGGCGAAATTCTATCCTAGGTCTTTTGGATCCTTTGGATCTATGAAGCTTAAATATGAAAAAGTATCGGTATTGATATCGGCAATACTGGGCCTGTATTTACTTGGTATCGGATCAATACCAAAATTCCCAGTATCGTGCACCTCTAGTATGTAGTAGATATCAATATGCTCTGCCAAATAGCTGAGTTCACCATTAAAGGGTTAAATAATATGTGTATTTAATATGTCTACAAGTCTGTTTTATTCACACAGATCAACAGTGTTCGTCAGACTTGGTCTTTTTCATAGTGTGGTACAGATGCAGGGAAAAAACGGGCAGCGAACCCATTTTGCAAGTTTGAAAAGGATATTAATTCCTTGTCTTTAAATACACAATGCCTGTTTTATTCAGAATAATCATCAACAATGTGCGCCATGAATGTACAGATTGCAGATTGACAATAGCAGATGGATGATGCATGTCCAACGTAAATTTGCACTGCCATCATAATAGCCCGGATGTTCTGGCAAACCTGTATATCTAGATGCATTTTGGATCATTTTCTGAGGGAGGGATACACACCAGTAATACCAGTGAAACACTGTGCGTTAAGTTGTTAATACAGATTTTGAAACTTCACCTTAGATGGGTTAGATGTAGCAGGCTATAGGCCTGTAGTGAAGTTCTTTTTTTAAGTTTAGGCTTTAAATCATTGATGTGATGTCGGCTTTGAACAAAAAGTTTCTTGGCTGGATTTTGGGTGAAAAACAAAATGATCCCCCATTAAGTTTGATCTGGCGCCAAGTTTGATCCTCTTCATCCCTCTATATAGTAACACTTCCTGGATGTGACCTCTGACAAGGATCATCCTCAACTTTATTGCACTTTTTTTTTAAGTCTTAATTGCTACCTGTCACAACAGGAATCTTCTTTCTTTTATGAGGCCCATAATAGCCAAGGCGCGTCAGTTTTCACTGTGGTGTAACTCATCTGTGTGAAAGGGTGGATAAGTGATCTGGCAGATGAATGATAAGTGGAGAACTGTGTGAGTTAATGAAACTTGTGGTGAATTCTTTGTGTTTTTCAGGGTGGTGCTGCGCTAAGCCATTTCGCCTTCAGCGCAAAGGGAAGCAAAAGCAAGACGAAGCAGCGTGGAACCTGACAGGAGGTGTGTGCCGACATTCTCTGCTGCGTCACGCCCCAGGTGTGAGCTGCTGCCCTCCCCCCGTGTTAGAACAGCGGCGTGAGCGACGGGCTGATCCTGGCATTTCGAAGAGAATGATTTAGATGGCAGCTGTTCCCCCAGTGTTTTTACCATCATGGTCACATCTATCACCTTATACAATTCTATTTGCACAACCTCGAGTGTACAGTGATGCAAAGGTGTTTTTATGGCGCAGTTCGCTAGGCCAATCAAACAGCATGGCCTCATCAGAAAACGGCGTGACACCACCGACAGCAGCAAAACTTTCCAAACTGCTGAAGGATTCTCAACAATGAAACTTTTACACAGTGCATCAGTATCATTTACATAAAAAATACCCAAACATTTCTTCCTATGTGAGTTCCTTAAAGTGAGAGAAGTGGATTCCAGCATTGTTTGATGGCTGAGACCTCTACGTCAGCCTGCTCGGAGAGTGCAGCCTTGTTTCACGCCGGCTCTCAAATAGTGCCTAGAATTTGTGAGCAAGTTCGTGGTTGTCATTAATAACAGCCTAGGCTGAGTTGACAGCTGCTGATTGGAATGAAGAGCTGCGCTGCGGCAGACAGCTACAAATTTCCCTGACAGCCAGGTCTCCATTACGGGGCGTCAGCTGCCAAAACAGCAGTCATCAGAGAAGGAGAGAGGAGCGAAAACACGCTTTTCTCACCACCGACAACTCTGCTGTTGAAAAACTCAAACACACAAACGCGGCTTGCTCTATTCTTGCAACAGATTTGCTCTTTAAAACAGTGCCGTTAATCCAGCAGGGTCATTTAACACAAAATAGTACCGGTGTGTAATTGGAGTTTTCTAGGATTAATGGTGATTGCAGCTACAGCAAAGCTCGATGAAGATAATGTAGACATGTCTCACCAGGTGCTATGATCAGCAGTGGAAAAATCTAAATTTTATCAATGTGCTTCTTGCGAGGCTCAAACTGTCTGATCATATTACAGTGTTTGTTTGAGTGAGGAGCATCCCAGCAAGGCACAGTATTTTTTCTGGGTGAGGAATAAAAGTAAAATCCTGTGGCCTTGAAACATTTGATCCATGTAATGACAGAGGGCTTTGGTACGGGTCAATCTGTCAGCGCTCTGCTTCCACTGATCCACAGTGCACACTGCACTTGCAAACATGCTCATTCAGATGCTGTGTCACTCATGTACAGTTTGGTATGGAGTTAAATTTGTCTCATTAATACCTCCAAATGCACAGAGGGTGATCTACAAATAGCCCTAGATTTGCACACGTGTTTTGCGATCCACAAACACAAATTTCTGATTTGTAACTTGTGTGTTGATTTTACAAATAAATGTGTATTTGAAAATATACCCTTTTTTCAAAAAAAAAAAAAAAAAAAAAAAAAGCAGTTATTTGCAAAACTGAAAATTCTGTTTGTGATGTTGGGAAAGTGTAAGTACACGGACCCACAACAGGGGGCGCAAATGAACGGACAATGGAATAGATCAAATAACAACACTTTACTGTTGTGAATGTGCACAACAAATACAACCGATTACAACAATGGACAAAAATCAATTCACAAAAGTGTCGTGTGGGCAGGCTCGAAGATAGGAGACGCCTCTCCAAAGTAGAACCGGAACCACACGGTTTCCTCCGCCACCAGACCCCGGGAATACTGGAGCCGCCAAGTCCCGAACTCCCAGGTGGCCACTGCCTCCGCGTGTCGGACGTGGTACTGCTGGCGAGGAACAAAGAACAATTAAATGAGGGCGCGTTTGCACCCAGGAATCCGAACGGTAGGAAAGCTACCTCCCCCTCTCGTTGGAAAAGTAATCTTCAGAACAACGCACAAATCCAAAAGGATACAATCCGTCAGCTGAGATACGTTACCTTCTAGGTAGAAACGATATCTCGGCAAAGAGGTGGAGATGACGTTCTGCTGTTATACCGATGCTGATCTGATGAGTGGTGACAGCTGTCATAGGTGATGAGTGTCAGCTGTCACCCCGGCTGCTCCTGTGAGGCGGCAGCGCCCTCTGGTGCCTGGAGCCCGCACTCCAGGCAGGGTGCCCTCTGGTGGTGGTGGGCCAGCAGTACCTCCTCTTCAGCGGCCCACACAACAGGACCCCCCCCTCAACGGGCGCCTCCTGGCGCCCGACCAGGCTTGTCCGGGTGGCGGCGGTAGAAGTCGGCCAGGAGAGCCGGGTCCAGGATGAAGCTCCTCTTCACCCAGGAGCGTTCTTCAAGTCCGTACCCCTCCCAGTCCACCAAATACTGGAAGCCCCGGCCCATCCTGCGGACATCTAAGAGCCGGCGCACAGTCCAAGCCGGCTCGCCGTCGATGATCCAGGCAGGAGGTGGTGCCGGCCGGACCCGGAGTACAGAGGGGTGAGGTGTGATGGGGCTTGATCCGGGACACATGGAAAACAGGATGGATCCGCAGTGAGGCCGGAAGCTGAAGCCTCACTGCGGCTGGACTGAGTACCTTGATGATTTTAAATGGACCGATATACCGGTCCTGCAGTTTAGGGGAGTCCACTTGAAGGGGAATGTCCTTAGTAGACAACCACACTGCCTGCCCAGGCCGGTACGTAGGGGCCGGGGTTCGCCGACGGTCTGCATGGGCCTTCGTCCTCATCCGGGCCCTCAGCAAGGCAGAACGGGCGGCACGCCACACCCGACGGCACTTCCGTAGGTGGGCCTGGACCGAGGGCACACCGACCTCTCCCTCAACCACTGGAAACAAAGGAGGTTGGTACCCCAGACACACCTCGAAAGGGGAGAGGCCGGTGGGTGACGACACCTGGCTGTTATGGGCATACTCGATCCAGGCCAGATGGGTACTCCAGGCCGCCGGGTGCGCGGCTGTCACGCAACGCAGGGCCTGCTCTACCTCCTGATTGGCCCGTTCTGCTTGCCCGTTGGTCTGGGGATGATACCCGGATGAGAGACTCACCGTGGCCCCCAGTTCCCGGCAGATGCTCCTCCAGACTTGCGAGGAGAAGATGTCTGTTGGGATCCCATGCAGCCGGAAGACGTGGTGAACCAGGAGGTCCGCTGTCTCCTGGGCCGTCGGGAGCTTCGGGAGGGCCACGAAGTGGGTCGCCTTGGAGAATCGGTCCACTATCGTGAGGATGGTGGTGTTGTCCTGGGACGGCGGGAGGCCCGTGACAAAATCCAGGCCGATGTGGGACCAGGGGCGATGGGGCACGGGCAGCGGCTGGAGCAGTCCCGAAGCCTTGCGATGATCAGCCTTGCCCCTGGCACAGGTGGTGCAGGCCTGGATATAATCCCAGACGTCGGCCTCTAGGGACGCCCACCAGAAGCGCTGCCGGACAACTGCCACGGTTCTTCGCACCCCTGGATGACAGGAGAGCTTAGAGCCGTGACAGAAGTCCAGGACTGCAGCCCTAGCTTCTGGTGGAACGTATAGTCTGTTCTTCGGCCCAGTTCCAGGGTCCGGGCTTCGTGCCAGGGCCTCCCGGACGGTTCTCTCTACGTCCCAGGTAAGGGTGGCCACGATAGTGGACTCCGGGATGATGGGTTCCGGTGGATCCGACAACTCCGCTTTGACTTCTTCTTCATGTACCCGGGACAAGGCATCCGATCTCTGGTTTTTGGTCCCGGGACGGTAGGTGATCCGGAAGTCAAAACGGCCGAAGAACAGTGACCAGCGGGCTTGCCTGGGGTTCAGCCGCTTGGCGGTCCTGATATACTCCAGGTTCCGGTGGTCAGTGAAAACCGTGAATGGCACGGACGTTCCCTCCAACAGATGTCTCCACTCTTCAAGAGCCTCTTTCACCGCAAGGAGTTCTCGATTGCCGACGTCATAGTTCCGTTCGGCCGGGGTCAACCTGCGGGAAAAATAGGCACACGGGTGAAGGACCTTATCGGTCTTCCCGCTCTGGGAAAGCACAGCTCCTATCCCTGAGTCCGAGGCGTCCACTTCAACCACTAACTGGCGACTAGGATCGGGCTGCACCAGAACGGGTGCAGACGAGAAGCGCCGTTTCAACTCCTTGAACGCGGCATCGCAACGATCCGACCAGGTGAAGGGGACTTTTGGTGAGGTCAGGGCTGTCAGGGGGCTAACTACCTGACTGTAGCCCTTAATGAACCTCCTGTAGAAGTTAGCAAAGCCGAGGAACTGTTGCAGCTTCCTACGGCTAGTGGGATGGGGCCAGTCTCTCACCGCCGCGACCTTGGCCGGATCAGGAGCGACGGAGTTAGGGGAGATGATAAACCCCAGGAAGGACAAAGAAGTGCGGTGAAACTCGCACTTCTCGCCCTTCACAAACAGCCGGTTCTCTAATAACCGCTGCAGGACCTGACGTACATGCCGGACATGGGTCTCAGGATCCGGAGAAAAGATGAGTATATCGTCCAGATATACGAAGACGAATCAGTGCAGGAAATCCCGCAAGACATCATTAACCAATGCTTGGAACATCGCGGGGGCGTTTGTAAGACCGAACGGCATGACCAGGTACTCAAAGTGACCTAACGGGGTATTAAATGCCGTCTTCCACTCGTCTCCCTTCCGGATCCGAACCAGGTGATACGCATTCCTGAGATCGAGCTTGGTGAACATTTGGGCTCCATGCAGGGGCGTGAACACAGAATCCAGCAAGGGCAATGGGTATCGGTTACGAACCGTGATTTCGTTCAGCCCCCTGTAATCAATGCATGGACGTAGTCCGCCATCTTTTTTTCCCACGAAAAAGAAACCTGCACCCATCGGGGAAGTGGAATTCCGGATCAACCCGGCAGCTAAAGAGTCCCGGATGTAGGTCTCCATTGATTCGCGCTCAGGTCGTGAGAGGTTGTACAGCCTACTGGACGGGAACTCAACGCCTGGAACCAAATCAATGGCACAATCGTACGGACGGTGGGGGGGAAGAGTGAGCGCCAGATCCTTACTGAACACATCCCCAAGGTCATGGTACTCCACCGGCACCGTCCCTAGATTGGGCGGGACTCTGACCTCCTCCTTAGCCTGGGAACCGGGAGGAACCGAGGAACCTAAGCATACCCGATGGCAGGTCTCGCTCCACTGAACCACTACCCCGGATGGCCAATCGATCCGGGGATTGTGTTTTAACATCCAGGGGAACCCTAAAACCACACGGGAGGTAGCAGGAGTCACAAAAAACTCGATCTCCTCCCGGTGATTTCCTGACACCACCAGAGTTACTGGAGGTGTCTTGTGTGTGATTGGAGGGAGTAGGGAGCCATCTAGTGCCCGCACCTGCACCGGCGAGGTAAACGCCACCAGAGGGAGCCCTATCTCCCTGGCCCATCTGCTGTCTAACAGATTCCCTTCAGAGCCCGTGTCCACCAGTGCTGGGGCCTTCAGGGTTAAATCCTCATAAAGGATTGTAACTGGGAGTCGTGTGGCAATGTGGGTGTGTCCCACATGAATGTCTTGGCCCACCCCTAGCCCAGTTTCTAGGGGCGGGCGTTGGTGTTTAACCGCTCGGGGCAGTCTCTTACCTGATGCTCTATCGAGCCACAAACAAAGCACGCTCCGCGGGCCAGCCTCCTCTGTCTATCTGGTGCCCTAAATGTGGCCCTGCTCGTGTCCATAGCTTCGTCAGCAGGGGGAGCTGTAACCACACGAAGCGTAGGGGCCGTGGAGCGTGGGGAGGGCGGAACGCGGTCGGAACCGGAAGGGAGAGGGACGGCGCGTGCCCGGCCACGCCCTTCGTCTCGTTCCCGACGGCGTTCTTCTAACCAATTGTCTAATCGTATAACAAGATCAATAAGCCCATCTAAATCCCGCGGTTCGTCCTTAGCCACCAGGTGCTCCTTTAGAACCAACGACAGTCCGTTTATAAAGGCGGCGCGGAGGGCAGTGCTATTCCAGCCGGACCTCGCAGCCGCGATGCGGAAGTCGACTGCATAGGCAGCTGCGCTCCGACGCCCCTGTCTCATTGACAGCAGCACGGCTGAAGCGGTCTCTCCTCTATTTGGGTGATCGAACACTGTTCTGAACTCCCTCACAAACCCATCATATGTCTGAAGGAGCCGTGAATTCTGCTCCCAGAGCGCTGTAGCCCAAGCGCGTGCCTCACCGCGAAGCAGGTTTATTACATAAGCTATCTTGCTAGCCTCAGTCGCGTACATGACAGGACGTTGTGTGAAGACGAGCGAACACTGCATAAGGAAATCCGCGCATGTCTCCACACAACCTCCGTACGGCTCTGGAGGGCTTATGTATGCTTCCGGGGAAGGTGGGAGGGGTCGTTGAACGACCTGTGGAACGTCACTGTTACGCACAGGGTCGACAGGAGGGAGAGCCGCAGCAGTGCCCTGAGGGCGCGCTTCCACCTGTGCGGCGAGAGCCTCCACCCTGCGGTTAAGGAGGACGTTCTGCTCGGTTATTAAATCCAACCGAGCCGTGAAAGCGGTGAGGATCCGCTGCAACTCACCGATCATTCCTCCTGCGGACGCCTGTGCGCCCTGTTCTTCCATTGGCCGTTCAACAGCCGGTTGACGCCCCTCGGGATCCATGACGCTGGCCGAGATGTCCTGTTGGGAAAGTGTGAACTCCCAGGTGGCCACTGCCTCCGCGTGTCGGACCTGGTACTGCTGGCGAGGAACAAAGAACAATTAAATGAGGGCGCGTTTGCACCGAGGAATCCGAACGGTAGGAAAGCTACCTCCACCTCTCGTTGGAAAAGTAATCTTCAGAACAACGCACAAATCCAAAAGGATACAATCCGTCAGCTGAGATACGTTACCTTCTAGGTAGAAACGATATCTCGGCAAAGAGGTGGAGATGACGTTCTGCTGTTATACCGATGCTGATCCGATGAGTGGTGACAGCTGCATAGGTGATGAGTGTCAGCTGTCACCCCGGCTGCTCCTGTGAGGCGGCAGTGCCCTCTGGTGCCTGGAGCCCGCACTCCAGGCAGGGTGCCCTCTGGTGGTGGTGGGCCAGCAGTACCTCCTCTTCAGCGGCCCACACAACATGTGAAGTGTGATTCAGCATTTGTGGATTACCAATCACATGCATTCATCGCATTGCTCAGTTATGAAATTTTGAGACATTCTAAGCACAAAACTGCACAGATCCACAAACAAAAAACTGAGAGTGACGTGGATTTGGCTATGACCTCAGAAACAAAGCATTATGATCGCTCTTAGAGAACCATCAAACCAGTTTCAATCATGGTTTTCATTTATAAGCAAAACTAATTGTAGACAGTTTATTGACAATAACTGCAACTCTTTAACCGCAAAGCTTACATACCCTGGTGTGCGCACAAGTTGACACAAACGGGTTTGAATGGCTACAAAAGGTAACCATCCTCACCTGCAATCTGTTTGTTGTAATCGGTGTGTGTTTAAAACCTCAGTGAATTTCTGGGCTCCTGACAGACCCTTGCATCTTTCATTCAGTTCCTGCACTGACGTTTCTGGTTTCTGAGTCACAGGGAAAGCAAATGAATTATCAAAGAAAAGGTAACTGAACTGTATAAAACAGGAAAGAGATATAAAAAGATATCCAAGGGACTGAGAATGCCAATCAGCAGTGTTCAAACTCTAATTTAGAAGCGGAAAATTAGGGATTCTGGTGGAACCAAACCATGGCCAAGTAGGCCAACAAAACTTTCAGCAACAACTGCCAGGAAAATTGTTTGGGATGCGAAGAAAAACCCACAAATAACTTCAGCTGAAATACAGGACTCTCTGAAAAAAGTGGAGTGGCTGTTTCAAGATGCACAATAAGGAGGCACTTGAGGAAAAATGGGCTGCATGGTCAAGTCACCAGAACAAATCCATTACTATGCAAATGCCACAAAGTATCCCACTTACAATACATCAGAGAACAACGTAATTTGGAGTGATGAGACCAAAATGGATCTTTTTGGCCACAACCATAAATGGTACCTTTGGAGAGGAGTCAACAAGGCCTACAACCCCTGGCAAAAATTATGGAATCACCGGCCTCGGAGGATGTTCATTCAGTTGTTTAATTTTGTAGAAAAAAAGCAGATCACAGACATGACACAAAACTAAAGTCATTTCAAATGGCAACTTTCTGGCTTTAAGAAACACTATAAGAAATCAAGAAAAAAAGATTGTGGCAGTCAGTAACGGTTAGTTTTTTAGACCAAGCAGAGCAAACAAAATATGGAATCACTCAATTCTGAGGAAACAATTATGGAATCACCCTGTAAATTTTCATCCCCAAAACTAACACCTGCATCATATCAGATCTGCTCGTTAGTCTGCATCTAAAAAGGAGTGAACACACTTTGGAGAGCTGTTGCACCAAGTGGACTGACATGAATCATGGCTCCAACACGAGAGATGTCATTTGAAACAAAGGAGAGGATTATCAAACTCTTAAAAGAGATGCAACATCTTTTGCAATGTTGCAAAAGATGTTGGTTGTTCACAGTCAGCTGTGTCTAAACTCTGGACCAAATACAAACAACATGGGAAGGTTGTTAAAGACAAACATACTGGTAGACCAAGGAAGACATCAAAGCGTCAAGACAGAAAACTTAAAGCAATATGTCTCAAAAATCGAAAAATGTACAACAAAACAAATGAGGAACGAATGGGAGGAAACTGGAGTCAACGTCTGTGACCGAACTGTAAGAAACCACCTAAAGGAAATGGGATTTACATACAGAAAAGCTAAACGAAAGGCATCATTAACACCTAAACAGAAAAAAAACAAGGTTACAGTGGGCTAAGGAAAAGCAATTGTGGACTGTGGATGACTGGATGAAAGTCATATTCAGTGATGAATCTCGAATCTGCATTGGGCAAGGTGATGATGCTGGAACTTTTGTTTGGTGCCTTTCCAATGAGATTTATAAAGATGACTGCCTGAAGAGAACATGTAAATTTCCACAGTCACTGATGATATGGGGCTGCATGTCAGGTAAAGGCACTGGGGAGATGGCTGTCATTACATCATCAATAAATGCACAAGTTTATGTTGATATTTTGGACAATTGAAAGGATGTTTGGGGATGATGAAATCATTTTTCAAGATGATAATGCATCTTGCCATAGAGCAAAAACTGCAAAAACATTCCTTGCAAAAAGACACATAGGGTCAATGTCATGTCATAGGGTCAATGTCAATGAGCAGATCTGATTTGATGCAGGTGTTCATTTGGGGGATGAAAATTTACAGGGTGATTCCATAATTTTTTCCTCAGAATTGAGTGAGTCCATATTTTTTTTTCCTCTGCTTGGTCTAAAAAAAGTAACCGTTACTGACTGCCACAATCTTTTTTTCTTGATTTCTTATAGTGTTTCTTAAAGCCAGAAAGTTGCCATTTGAAATGACTTTAGTTTTGTGTCATGTCTGTGATCTGCTTTTTTTCTACAAAATTAAACAACTGAATGAACATCCTCTGAGGCCGGTGATTCCATAATTTTTGCCAGGGGTTGTATGATGAAAGGTGCATCCTACCTACTGTGACATATGTAGGTGGATCGCTGATGTTTTGGGGATGTGTGAGCTACAAAGGCACAGGAAACTTGACGCATGGATGAATGCAGCATGTTATCAAAAAATACTGGAGAAAGCCCAGAAGCTGCACATGGGACATACTTGGACGTTCCAACATGACAATGATACAAAACACAAGGCCAAGTTGACCTGTCATTGGCTACATCATAATAAAGTGAAGGTTTTGGAGTGGCCAGCTCACGCTCCTGACCTCAATATCATTGAGCCACTCTGGGGAGATCTTAGACATGCAGTTCATGCAAGACAGCCCAGGAATTTACAGAAACTGGAGGCTTTTTGTCAAAAAGAATGGGCAGCTTTACCATCAGAGTAAATAAAGAGCCTCATCCACAACTACCACAAAAGACTCCAAGCTGTCAGTGATGTTGAAGGGGCAACACGGTATTAAGAACTGGGATATGTAAACTTTTGATCAGGGTCATTTGGGTAGTTTCTGTTGTCATTATGATTTAAAAAGAGTAAACGCAGTTGTTTGACAATAAATGGCTTCACACAACCACTAACCATGAGTGAAATTTTTTGTGTGTGCTGTCATTCATATTCTCTGAAAAATGGCCAAAAAAAAAAAATCAAAAATTCTGCCAGGGTATGTAAACGTTTGAGCATAACTGTAAGTGATTTGAAGCAGTTTCAGCTCAAAGTGGCAGTGTCCTGATACTGACACTTAAATTTTAGACTTGATTGATACACATTGTAAAACACGAAGACATCATTGTTATACTGCAATGCTTCATGAATGCGACCATGACCTCAATATGAGTTCATGGAATTTTTTTTTGCACCATTTAATTTTAGCCAAATAGCTGTCAACCCCCCCCCCCCCCCCCCAAAAAAAATAAATAAAAATAAACAGATACAGCAGCAGATTTAAAATGAACAATTCCTCAAACGTCCCATGAAGCTGTATGATGCATAAACTCCAGCATGACGTGCCGGAGTCGATATTTGGTATCAAGGTCACGCAGATTATTCTGATACATAAATAATTACTGATTCTTTTTGGAAACTCAGCATCCCTTGGACGGGAAAGCAAGCGATCAATCCCCTACATGCACACACACACACGCACATTTGGCCCATCCAGTTTTCACAGGGGTTGGCAGTCTACCAAGAATGGGAGACTTCATTTTATTGCTGCCTCTTCCTTGTCAGCTTTACTCCTGGCAGCAATAAAACACTGGATAATAAAAGGCTCTTTCCCGGGGAAGCAGCAGGACTGCAGCTATAGATAATCCACTCAGCTCACATTGCTCACACACTGCTTTTGCATTTCTTGCCCTCAAATTCATTTTGAAGGTTTACTTCAGCATCCTCAGGTTTTAAGCGTAATGGAAAGCAGAATACTGCGACTTAACCTGCCGGATCACCAGAACAAAGCAATATTGTGAACTTTGCTCCAAGTGAGAGAGAGAGAGCTTGTTAATTAGTGCAGACTACATCATCTAAACAAAACCTTTGCAGACGAGATGTAATTAAAGCACCAGATAAAAAGTCATGAGGGAGAAAAGCTATAGAATAGCAAATATGTGCAGTTATTTCATCAAATTATTTTGTATCATAAAATGAGAAATTATACACAATATTTCTGTATGAAGTTGTGCAGCAGCAGCAGTCAGCATGTGTTTCACTGCTGCCTCTCGATAATTTCCTGCAGTTTATCTCCTGACTTGTAAATCCACAGTCAAGGTTACATGGAAGTGCTGCAGAAATAGGCATGTGCCATTACAGTGAGTAGGATTCACACAATATTTATGAGACACAGCGTCCCATCTGGAGTCGCTTCCTGTCTGCTGGGCCCCCGAGGACAGTCTGCCTGGAGCTGGTAGCGCTTCTCTGGGACATCTGCTCTTCTCCTCTAGACACTAATACTACACACTCCCACAGCAGCTCAGACATACACACTTTGTCTCACTTCACACCGCACCAGATACATCAATAGGATGTGCAATAAATTCAACCTCTGCTGAGGTTCCACAGGGGCAAAATTGGCGGTGCTAATGCAGTGAGACATGAAGGGACGGCGGATTATTTGTGCCTGTGGTGTGGCTGACACCGTCAGTAAAAAATATCCTGTACATTTGTCACCTTCTGATAACCTTCTTTATATATCCTAATCCATTGGACGTGCCGGCCTGAGTGCCAGGCCGTAAAGACAGGAGTGTCCTCATGGAGCAACTCCAACAATGCAACAACTCTGATTTAACGCAGCGTGACGCTGCTGTTAGTCGTAAATCACCATGACAGCCGCTCTCATTATCACTACCTGGCTATGCAAGACACGGTTGTCAGAGCGACGGTCGCACGCGATCACGACAAATCAGCCAAGAAATGGGATTTCTGATCATTCTCAATCTGACTAAAGCACAGAAATTCAGCAGGCTGCAAATAGAGATGGTGAGCGTTATGATGGATCAAACTGAGAAATAGAAAATGTTGAAACGGGCCAGTTTTTCCAGTGCACAGCTCAGTGAGTCACAGCTTTCCCCTCAAATAGATGTTTGAACTGGTTGGATCTCCATTTTGGTGTTAAATTATTCGTAACATACATTCATAACATTTCTCTTCCGTATGATGTGACCAAAAATAAAAAAAGAATAATGTTTCAATATTAATTCCTTATATTCTGTTAAAAATACGAACAAGAAAGACCCTTATTAATCCTGAAGGAAATTATTTAAATTTGTTATTACAGATGAGTAATTTTTTTTTTTTTTTTTTTTTGGCTTTTTACTGAAATGCATTGAGGAATCTTGTAATTGACTACAATTTTTGATTGTTTCAGGGAAAAAATGTTCAATGGCATCTAACAGAAACTTGGGGACCCTGAATAATTTAAGGCCAAAATTTAATCTATAGCTTCATTAATTTTTGAGAAACAGCTAGGAATCATTTAATTGAGGTCAAATGCTAAAACTACAATTTCTGTTCATTGTCAGGAAAAATGTTCAATTGCACCAAATAGAAATCTGGGGTCCCTGAAAAATTTAAGGCCAAAATTTTAACTACAACCTGAATGGATTACACCTAGGGGTCATTAATTTAGTTTGTAGGTCAAACCTGGAATTTCTGGTCATAGTCAGAAACAATATTCAGGTGTGTCAAATAGAAACTTGGGGTCATTGAGTAATTTAATGCCACAATCTAATCTGTAACTTCAGTGATTACTGAGATCAGATAGGGCTTGTTTCATTCTGGCTACAGATAAAAAGTGGAATTTCTGGTCATTGTCAGTCAATTGTACAAATAAAAAACTTGGGGTCACTGAGTAATTTAAGACCAAAATCTAATCTGTAACTTCAGTGATTAATGAGATCAGATAGGGCTTGTTTCATTGTGGCAACAGATCAAAAGTGGAATTTCTGGTCACTGTCAGAAACAATTTTCAATTGTATCAAATAGAAACTTGGGGTCACTGAGTAATTTAAGGCCACAATCTAATCTGTAACTACAGTGATTATTGAGATCAGATAGGGCTTGTTTCATTGTGGCTACAGATCAAAAGTGGAATTTCTGGTCATTGTCAGAAAAAGTAGTCAGTTGTATCAAATACAAACTTGGGGTCACTGAGTAATTTATTGGCAAAATCTAATCTGTAACTTCACTGATTATTGAGATCAGCCAGTGTTTGTTTCACTGTGGCAACAGATCAAAAGTGGAATTTCTGGTCATTGTCAGAAACTGTATTCAATTGCATCAGCTGTAATGGCCTACTCACTGGAGTCTATAAATAAGCTGTATGACAGCTGCAGTACATTCAGAATGCTACTGCTCCAGTCCTGACTAGAACCAGGAAATGCGACCACATTAGTCCAGTGCTCAGGTCTCTGCACTGGCTTCCTGTCACTCAGAGAATAGATTTCAAAACAGCTCTGCTTGTTTACAAATCTTTTCATGGTCTAGCCCCAAAGTACATCTGTGAGCTGTTAGAACCATATGAACCATCTCGGGCTCTGAGAACCTCAGGAAGTGGTCTCCTGCTGGCAGAGTCAGGACTAAACATGGAGAGGCTGCGTTTCAGTTTTATGCAGCTAAAATCTGTAACAAACTTCCAGAAATGGTTAGACAGGCCTCAAGTCTGACAATGTTCAAATCCAGGCTGAAAACAGTTTATTTTACCTGTTCATATGCACTTTTTTCTTTTAATGTAATTTTGTAATGATTATTTAGATTTTTTGAATTGATTATATCTGACTGTAAATTTATGTAACTGTAAAGCGCTTTGAATTGCCTTGTGTATGAATTGTTCTCTATAAATAAACTTGCCTTGCCAAATAGAAACTTGGGGTCACTGAGTAATTTAAAGCCAAAATCTAATCTATAACATTAATTGATTACTGATATGCAACGACTTGATTTAATTGGATCCAAAGGTCAAAACATGCATCTGCACAGTGCGTCATGTTTCCCAATCGAATAATTTGAGTAGGTTTAATTACGTTGATGAATTAGTTGGGACGTGACATGTGTTGTGTAATTCTTCTGTCAGTCTTATGTTAACATCTGAAGAATAAAGTCGTTCATTGAAATCAGGACACAAGAGCCAGGTAGCATGTTTCTGTCAGGATATCTTTAGGACACATGGGATCAGGTTCTCCTAACTGTGTCCTTCTGTTGAGTGCTGCTGGATTATGTGCTGAGAGCTCCAGGATGACTGCAGGTGCACAGGCTGTCTGCACACTACAGGTGGGCCCAAGAGAGTGAGACCGCGCACATTGCACCCTCCTTTTACTCATTAAAAACTTCAGCTGTTCTTCTCACTCCTTCCACCCCCCAACCGGCCTTCATTCTCACTGTTGCTCACAACACACTGATCGCACCAATCAAGCTTTGATTTACAGTATTTACACCATCTTGCTGTCCTCATTGTGGCTGCAGGGAATTTAAGGAATGCCCCTCCTCCCCACCCGCTCTGGCTGCAGCCAGCATCCTGCTAAATGTGAGCCAATCATCAGTGGTGGGTGGAGTGCCAAGCCACAGAGCACATCTTTCCTTTGGCAGTCTTCCCTGCGGTGGCTCTGATCACAGCGCAGTGTTAACACGTGACCTGGCCTCGCAGCCTGCAGTAATTGAGGTTACATCCCAGGCAATACCTTGATGAATAATTAAAAGGCCAGAAACAGAACTCGGAGTGACTTAGCCAGCGCCCTGGGGTCTAATAACGCACTTGGACTAGGTAATCTATCCACTGGTGCCAGTTAGTGTCGTGCGCACACACTCACGCCTAAGCACACAGTTGGGCCTAGATAAAGGCCACACAACAGTATCCGTCATTGTCAGGACAGAGTGCTGTTATGGCTCTGCACTAAAAACATCAGGCATTATTTCTGGCAGAGTAGCGGGCACTTATCTTGCCAACGATGTATAGTTAAAATGAAAATACAGCAAAAGTGGTGTCTGGTGCTACATGATCTACACGGATGTGTAATTATGTCATACTTTAGATCATATTAAAAAATAATAAAATTGAAATTTCAGGCCATGTAACATTTTTTCCACCAGGAACAAATGAAGAAATGAAAGGATTTTAAATGCTAATAGCCTTGATGAAAAAAGGAAAAATAAACAAATGACTGAGTAATGACTAAATACAACTAAATGCAATTTTTAAAATTCTATTTATAGCTATAGAAACAAGAAGGCTATCCAATACCAGCAGGACCTTTCTGGAAATGTATCTGCAGCTAAATACACAAAATCCCCAAATCTGCCAAACTGTAATGATAATGGGCTTCAGCTGGACTAAATGTCTCTAGGACTGATTCATCAGTTAAACAGAACTGGCTCAGCAATGTAAAGTTCACTAAAAGGTCTCATTCTGAACAATATGTCAAGTGTATGGGTCCTGGTTGGCAACCACCCAGGCAAAAAAAGGTCCTTCCCCACCTCTCAAAATCATCTATCTGCTACAGCCAAGTGAAACATGGGAGTCCTCTTGGGCTTCTTCATTTGCTAGTGTCCTCAATAATGAGGCACTCTCATTCCCAGAGAAATGTGCCACATGGTCAAAATGTTGTAGCTGACGTTCCTTCGTTACACATGTGATATCTATCTATCTATCTATCTATCTATCTATCTATCTATCTATCTATCTATCTATCTATCTATCTATCTATCATTGTACACATATACAACAAAATTTGTCCTTTGCATTTCACTCATCCTATTTACAGCTGGACACAATCCAACCACTAGGAGCAGTGGGTGGCCGCAGTCCGGTGCCTGGGGACCTACTCCAGATGTAGAGACGCTGCCTTGGTCAAGGGCAGAGAAAGGAGCAGACCCTAAATAAGCATGTTTTGATTGAGGGAGGAAACTGGAGTACTTGGAGGATGGATGGATGGATGAATAGATAGATATGGGATAATTATATAGATATAGGATAGTTTTATATATATATATATATATATATCTATATATATATATATAGATATATATATATATATATATATATATATATATATATAGATAGATAGATAGATAGATAGATAGATAGATAGATAGATAGATATAGCCCAAGATCGAGGAAGATTATCAATGGTCTTGTACGTCTTCCATTTTCTTACAGTTGCTCCCACAGTTGATTTATTCACACCAACCTGCTTGGCTATTGTAGACTCACTCTTCCCAACCTGGTGCACATCTATAATTTTCTTCCTGGTGTCCTTCGACAGCTCTTTGGTCTTGGCCATGGTTGAGTTTGGAGTCTGACTGTTTGAGGCTGTGGATAGGTGTCTTTTATACAGATAACGAGTTCCAACAGGTGCCATTAATACAGGTAACGGAGGACAGAACAGCTTCTTAAAGAAGTTACAGGTCTGTGAGAGCCAGACATTTTGCTTGTTTGTGGGTGACCAAATACTTATTTTCCACCATAATTTACAAATAAATTCTTTAAAAATTCTACAATGTGATTTTCTGGATTTTTTTTTCTTATTTTGTCTCTCATAGTTGAAGTGAACCTATGATGAAAATTACAGACCTCTCTCATCTTTCTAAGTAGGAGAACTTGCACAATCAGGGACTGACTAAATACTTGTTGGCCCCACTACCAGTCCCACGAACTGCTGTGAGACTGGGCTGCACCTTCAAACTGACTTTAATCACTTTTCTTCCCAGTTCTGATGCTTGGTTTGAAGTTCAGAAGGTCTACATAGCTGAGTGCACTGATTACCTCCTACATGATTGGCTAATTAGATATTGAATGAGCAATTGAAAATGTGTACCTAATGGAGTGGCAAGTGAGTCAATATGTGCAGTGTCTCGACCACTCCAAAAGCCAAAAATCAAGACCAAGACAGAGTCTTTAGAGGAGGTGAGACAAAGTTGAAGCCAAGACCTGACTCAAGTAATACAACACTATGACTGACGGCCACTGCATGCAGGATAAGAAGAGTTTTTTTGTGTCCTTGATCACACTGAAACCTGAGTGTGGAAACACTAGCCCCATTTATAAGTTGCCATTAAACCTACAAAGGTGATAAAGATGTAGCTGCATACCAGGAGCGGTCATTAAAGCTGCTCGCGTCATTCACGAGGTAACAGAGGTCATTGACACTATGCTAAAATACAGCTTGTTTTATAGACTGCGACCCTGCGGATTCCCTCCACGGTTAAGATTAGAAAGTGCACCGTCTATGTGAATCATTTTTGTAAAGGCATCTGTAGCGAGCTTAACGACAAATAAAAGACAGGACCCCAGAGAACAAATAAAATAATTGTGCAAAAATAAACACAAAGGGGAAAAAAGGAAATGAAACAGACCGTTTTCAGTTACAAAACAGAAGTAATTTATTAAAATAAATTATGTGATTCCGCTGTCTCGAGAGCAGGAAGATAAAAGACATCAGGCTGCAAAAAAAAAAAAAAAACATGCACAGAAGCACACAGGGACACAGTGAATTAAGACATATGAGACAGATTTGTATCAAGCGAATGGAAGTGGTGTTTACTTGTTGTGCGGTGTGTTATGGGAGAACAGGGCGGCTCTTTGCTGTGACAGGCCGCGGCGTGACACAGCTTCAGCACCAAGCAGAGCGGAGCTGCCACTGCAGAATAATTAAGACCTCTGTGGAAGTGACAGGGTCACCAGGAGGTATGCTGCACAGCAAAGCTCCTCTTCTCAGCTGCTTCCACTGTGAGCTGTCACGGCCGTCGCATATTTATAGCAGCGCGGCGCACCACTCTCCCCTCTAACTCCCAGACAGATGTCACCTTCAAGCCACCATCTTCCTTGGCTAAACACAGTGCTTTCAGTCGACTAACAAGCCGTGCGCACACAGGCAATCAACAGAACAACAGGAGACTGAGAACAACACTGACGTCGCCGCTTTCACCGACAGCCAAGAAGAAATGTGCACTTGCTGTTGAACCGCTACCTGAGAAACACACTTAGACAGGAGGGAACGTTCCAGTATTATTTTTAATAACACACTTCAATGCTGATGCCTTTAATAAAAAAGCAAAACTAAATAAAATTACACAATTAGGAGACTATTACAGGCCTCCATCCATCTATTTTCTATACCTGCTTATTACTCCAATCAAGGGTCACAGGAGGACTGGAGCCTATTTAAGCTAAATAAATAAACCTACAAAACCCTCACAAACTGAGTACTCTGTATTTGTATGGAAATGCAGGGGTTGCCCTTTAAAAAATAAACAAAATGGTAAATGGACTGCATTTCTATAGCGCTTTTCCAGCTGCATCAGATGCTCAAAGTGTTTTACAATGATGCCTCACATTCACACAAACACACACATACCGATGCAAGGCGCTCACTGCACACCGGGAGCAACTCGGGGATTAAGGCCCTTGTCCCAAGGGCCCTTAGTGATTAACTTAACCACTAGACCATCACCTCCCCTAACAAACAAACAAACAAACAAATACACAAATAACAAGCTGCATTCATATGACCCTAAAGAATTTTGGAAAAATATGTCTGTTTAAAATTGCATAGGCTAAATCAGTAGGCTAAAACAGACTAGTTAAGCTGACCTACACTCCCAAACTGGGTTCTGAACCCCACTTAATGCAATGGCAAAGGTCACCGGGGGGGGGGGGGGGGGGGGGGGGGGGGCGCCCAAGGTTTGTTCTGTTCTGAGGTTATCAAAATTAAAAGTTAACATATTAAATAAAGTGATAAGTACATGCTTACTTGACAATCAAAACTAATTAAAAAGATCATTTTCTTTGGATGAACCAAAGAGAAAAAGGGAGAAACCTATTATGTCAGTTAAAAAAGATATAAAAGAGGAATGAATCACTTTATTCTTTGGGGGGCTGGTGGGAGGCTTAGGCTTTGCTGGGTACAAATAGGGGAGGTGACGAGGAAAAAAGGTTGGGAACCACTGAGTTAGCGTATTGCAGACTGCATGGTGGTGCACACAGTTAGTGGGTTTGCCTTTCAACTAGCTTATCACTGGTTCAAGGGTAATAATAACCACATCCTATTCTCCTTTTACAGCTGGAGTTGCATCAGGAAAAGTCAAATCAACATGTGGATCATAAACTGATCCTCCTGTGGTGACCCGAGGTGAAGAAGATCAGTGACGTCTCATTAAATAGTTTAAACCAGAATTAGTCTGGTAACCACTGCCGCTTACTGCAGTTTAACAAGGGGACAGTACTGTTATGTTTTTACACTAACCCAGGTAACACCAAACATTTTGCTAATGTTTGTCTAAGGTTCTCTGTTGTGTGGGCCGCCAGAAGAGGTACTGCTGGCCCACCACCAAAGGGCACCCTGCCTGAAGTGCGGGCTTCAGGCACGAGAGGGCGCTGCCGCCACGGACACAGCCGGGAGTGACAGCTGTCACTCATTAATTCCTGACAGCTGTCACACATTCTTCATCATCACACTCCATAAAGACCAGACGTCATCTCCACCTCGTTGCCGAGATATCGTACTTCATTGTAGGTAATATCCTCAGCCTTTTTGTGTTTATCTGTAATCTGTACATTGTGAGTGTTTGCAGGCGTACCAGTTCCTTGTTTTGTGGAAGCTGAGTGAGTGCAGGACGGCACTCTTTTTCTCTGAGGGATCACTGCAAACACATCAGCATATTGAGTGAGAGGTGGAGGTGGCATTCCCACCGTTATTGTTACTGGGTGTACACACCCCCACACTTGACTGTCTTTGTTCTCGCCAGCAGTACCAGATCCGACAGTCGGGGACGGTGATCACCTGGGAATTCGGGACTTGGCGGCTCCAGTATTCTCTGGGTTCGGTGGCGGAGGAAATCGTGTGGTTCCGGTTCATCTCAGGACAGACGTCTTCTATCCTCGAGCCTGCCCACACGTCACCTTTGTAATTTGACTGTAATTATATTCTGAGGTTGTCTGTATATTCGTTGTGCACGTTTCACAACATTAAATTGTTACTTTTTGGCTCATCTATTGGCCGTTCATTTGCGCCCCCTGTTGTGGGTCCATGTCACTACACTTTCACAACAGGATATCTCGGCCAGCGTCATGGACTCCGAGGGGCGTCACCCGGTTGTTGAACGACCAATGGGAGAGCAGGGAGCGCAGGCGTCTGCAGGAGACGTGATTGGTGAGCTGCAGCACATTCTCACCACCTTTACGGCTCGGTTGGATCAAATGACCGAGCAAAACATCCTCCTGAACCGCAGAGTGGAGGCTCTCTCCGCACAGATGGCGGCGAGCGCTCAGGGCGCTGCTGCAGCTCGTCCTCCTGCCGACCCTGTGCAGGATATAAATGTTCCAGTGGTGGTTCAACAACCCCTCCCACCATCCCCTGAAGCATACATAAGCCCTCCTGAGCCGTACGGAGGTTGTGTGGAGACGTGCGCGGACTTTCTTATGCAGTGTTCGCTCGTCTTCGCACAACGTCCGTCATGTACGCGTCAGATGCTAGTAAAATAGCTTATGTGATTGCTCTGCTTCGGGGTAAAGCACGCGCCTGGGCTACGGCGCTCTGGGAACAGAACTCACGGTTGTTATCAGCATACACTGGGTTTGTGGGGGAGTTCAGAACTGTGTTTGATCACCCTAACAGAGGAGAGACCGCTTCAACAGTGCTGCTGTCAATGAGACAGGGACGCGAGAGCGCAGCCGCTTATGCAGTCGACTTCCGCATCGCGGCTGCGAGGTCCGGCTGGAATAACGTTGCGCTTCGCGCCGCCTTCATAAACGGACTGTCGTTGGTTCTGAAGGAGCAGCTGGTAGCTAAGGAGGAACCGCGGGATTTAGATGGGCTTATCGATCTCGTTATACGGTTAGACAATCGGTTGGAGGAACGCCGTCGGGAGCGAGGCGAAGGACGTGACCGGATACGCGCTGCCCCTCTCCCTTCCGGGTTCGAAAAGGCGCCGCCCTCCCCACGCTCCACAGCCACAGCGCTCCGTGGGGCAACAGCTCCCCCTGCTGACGTTGTTAGAGAAACGCACAGGGCCAAAATGAGGAGGCTGATCCGTGGAGAGTGTTTTCTCTGCAGCTCAACTGAGCACACACAGAAAAACTGCCCCAAACGGCCAAAACAACAACACTCGCCCTTAGAGACTGGGCTAAGGGGGGGTCATAACATTCAAGTGAGACACACACAGATTGCCACACGACTCCCAGTTACAATCCTGAGCGGGGATTTAACCCTTCAAGCCCCAGCACTGGTGGACACGGGGTCAGAAGGGAGTCTGCTAGACAGCAGATGGGCAAGGGAGGTAGGGCTCCCTCTGGTGGCGCTTCCTTCGCCAGTGCAGGTGCGGGCACTAGATGGCACCCTCCTCCCTTTAATCACACACAAGACACAACCAGTAACTCTGGTGGTGTCTGGAAACCATCGGGAGGAGATTGAGTTTTTTGTAACTCCTTCTACCTCCCGCGTGATTTTGGGCTTCCCATGGATGTTGAAGCACAATCCCCGGATTGATTGGCCGTCTGGGGTGGTGGTTCAGTGGAGCGAAACCTGCCATCGGGTGTGTTTAGGATCCTCGGTTCCCCCCGGTTTACAGGCTAAGGAGGAGGTCAAAGTCCCTCCCAATCTGACGGCAGTGCCGGTTGAGTACCACGATCTTGCTGACGTCTTCAGCAAGGATCTGGCACTCACCCTTCCCCCGCACCGTCCGTACGATTGTGTCATTGATTTGGTTCCAGGCGCTGAGTTTCCGTCCAGCAGGCTGTACAACCTCTCACGACCTGAGTGCGAATCAATGGAGACCTACATCCGGGACTCATTAGCTGCCGGGCTGATCCGGAACTCCACCTCCCCGATGGGGGCAGGTTTCTTTTTTGTGGGCAAGAAAGATGGCGGACTCCGTCCATGCATTGATTTCAGGGGGCTGAATGAGATTACGGTTCGCAACCGATACCCGTTGCCATTGTTGGATTCCGTGTTCACCCCCCTGCATGGAGCCAAAATCTTTACTAAGCTGGATCTTAGAAATGCGTATCACCTGGTTTGGATCCGGAAGGGAGACGAATGAAAGACGGCATTTAACACCCCGTTAGGTCACTTTGAGTACCTGGTCATGCCGTTCGGCCTCACCAACGCCCCCGCGACGTTCCAAGCCTTGGTTAACGACGTCTTGCGGGACTTCCTGCACCAATTCGTCTTCGTATATCTGGACGATATTCTCATCTTTTCTCCGGACCCTGAGACCCATGTCCAGCATGTACATCAGGTCCTGCAGCGGTTATTAGAGAACCGACTGTTTGTGAAGGGCGAGAAGTGCGAGTTTCACCGCACGTCTTTGTCCTTCCTGGGGTTTATCATCTCCTCTAACTCCGTCGCGCCTGATCCGGCCAAGGTTGCGGCGGTGAGAGATTGGCCCCAACCAACAAGCCGTAGGAAGCTGCAACAGTTCCTCAGCTTCGCTAATTTCTATAGGAGGTTCATTAAGGGCTACAGTCAGGGAGTTAGCCCCCTGACAGCCCTGACCTCTCCAAAAGTCCCCTTCACCTGGTCGGATCGGTGCGAAGCCGCGTTCAAGGAGTTGAAACGACGGTTCTCTACTGCGCCAGTTTTGGTGCAGCCCGACCCTAGCCGCCAGTTCGTGGTTGAAGTGGACGCCTCTGACTCAGGGATAGGAGCCGTGCTATCCCAGAGCGGAGAGACCGATAAGGTTCTTCACCCGTGTGCCTACTTTTCTCGCAGGTTGACCCCAGCTGAACGGAACTATGACGTCGGCAATCGAGAACTCCTTGCAGTGAAAGAGGCTCTTGAGGACTGGAGACACCTGTTGGAGGGAGCGTCTGTGCCATTCATGGTTTTCACTGACCATCGGAACCTGGAGTATATCAGGACCGCCAAGTGGCTGAACCCCAGGCAAGCCCGCTGGTCACTGTTCTTCGGACGTTTTGACTTCCGGATCACCTATCGCCCCGGGACCAAGAACCAGAGATCGGATGCCTTGTCCCGGGTACACGAAGATGAAGTCAAAACGGTGCTGTCGGATCCACCGGTGCCCATCATCCCGGAGTCCACTATCGTGGCCACCCTCACCTGGGACGTGGAGAAGACCGTCCGGGAGGCCCTGGCACGGAGCCCGGACCCCGGAACCAGTCCGAAGAACCGTTTGTACGTCCCACCAGAGGCCAGAGCTGCAGTCTTGGACTTCTGTCACGGTTCCAAGCTCTCCTGTCATCCAGGGGTGCGAAGGACCGTGGCAGTTGTCCGGCAGCGCTTCTGGTGGGCGTCTAAGGAGGCCGACATCCGGGAATATATCCAGGCCTGCACCACCTGTGCCAGGGGCAAGGCAGACCATAAAAGGTCCCAAGGACTTCTTCAGCCGTTACCCGTGCCTCATCGCCCCTGGTCCCACATCGGCCTGGATTTCGTCACGGGCCTCCCGCCGTCCCAGGGCAACACCACCATCTTCATGATAGTGGACCGATTCTCCAAGGCGGCCCACTTCGTGGCCCTCCCGAAGCTCCCAACAGCCCAGGAGACAGCAGACCTCCTGGTCCACCACGTCGTCCATCTGCATGGGATACCCACTGACATCGTCTCAGATCGTGGTCCCCAGTTCTCCTCACACATCTGGAGGAGCGTCTGCAGGGAACTGGGGGCCACCGTGAGCCTCTTGTCCGGGTACCATCCACAGACGAACGGACAGGCAGAGCGGGCCAACCAAGAACTGGAACAGACCCTCCGCTGCGTAACATCCGCGCACCCGACGGCCTGGAGTAACCATCTGGCCTGGATCGAGTATGCGCATAACAGCCAGGTGTCTTCTGCCACCGGCCTCTCCCCATTTGAGGTGTGTTTGGGGTACCAGCCCCCATTATTTCCCGTGGTGGAGGGAGAGGCCGGTGTGCCCTCGGTCCGGGCCCACCTTCGGAGGTGCCGTTGGGTGTGGCGCACCGCCCGTTCTGCCTTGTTGAAGGCCCGGACGAGGGCCAAGACCCATGCAGACTGCCGGCGGTCCCCGGCCCCTGCATACCAGCCCGGGCAGGAGGTGTGGTTGTCGACGAAGGACATCCCTCTACAAGTACAGTCACCAAAACTGATGGACAGGTTCATTGGACCCTTCAAAATCCTCAAGGTCCTCAGCCCTGCCGCAGTGAAGCTCCAGCTCCCGGCTTCACTGCGGATCCACCCGGTGTTCCATGTTTCCAGGATCAAGCCTCACCACACCTCACCCCTCTGTGCTCCCGGTCCGGCGCCGCCTCCTGCCCGGATCATTGACGGGGAGCCGGCTTGGACTGTGCGCCGGCTCCTGGACGTCCGTCGAATGGGCCGGGGGTTCCAATATCTGGTGGACTGGGAAGGGTATGGACCCAAAGAACGCTCCTGGGTGAAAAGGAGCTTCATCCTGGATCCGGCCCTCCTGGCCGACTTCTACCGCCGACACCCCGACAAACCTGGTCGGGCGCCAGGAGGCGCCCGTTGAGGGGGGGGTCCTGTTGTGTGGGCCGCCAGAAGAGGTACTGCTGGCCCACCACCAAAGGGCGTCCTGCCTGAAGTGCGGGCTTCAGGCAGGGCTTCAGCTGTCACTCATTAATTCCTGACAGCTGTCACACATTCTTCATCATCACACTCCATAAAGACCAGACGTCATCTCCACCTCGTTGCCGAGATATCGTACTTCATTGTAGGTAATATCCTCAGCCTTTTTGTGTTTATCTGTAATCTGTACATTGTGAGTGTTTGCAGGCGTACCGGTTCCTTGTTTTGTGGAAGCTGAGTGAGTGCAGGACGGCACTCTTTTTCTCTGAGGGATCACTGCAAACACATCAGCATATTGAGTGAGAGGTGGAGGTGGCATTCCCACCGTTATTGTTACTGGGTGTACACACACCCACACTTGACTGTCTTTGTTCTCGCCAGCAGTACCAGATCCGACAGTCGGGGACGGTGATCACCTGGGAATTCGGGACTTGGCGGCTCCAGTATTCTCTGGGTTCGGTGGCGGAGGAAATCGTGTGGTTCCGGTTCATCTCAGACGTCTTCTATCCTCGAGCCTGCCCACACGTCACCTTTGTAATTTGACTGTAATTATATTCTGAGGTTGTCTGTATATTCGTTGTGCACGTTTCACAACATTAAATTGTTACTTTTTGGCTCATCTATTGGCCGTTCATTTGCGCCCCCTGTTGTGGGTCCATGTCACTACACTTTCACAACATTCTCTCTGTTGCTTTGTCTAATATCGTTACAGTAACAATGTGTGGATTATTTTTTCCCTTGGTTATAAGAACGTTTGGGGAAAATGTTGCTTGGAATGGTCTAGGAACAGTCCCATATTTTCTGAAACATTGTAATAACTAAGGAAAAACTCCACACAGTAATGTTACGTTATAATCGATGGGTTCATAACCAGTGTTGCCACAGGTACTTTGAAAAGTTAATTTATTAGTTACTTTTTAGCTACTTTGTACAGTTACTTTATTTGCATGCTGCCGACAAGTTTTTGGCAGCTAACTAGTAACTAGTAATCAGGTAACTAGTAATCTAACTTGGTTACTCTCAAGATTGAATAATCAGCAAAGTAACTCATCAGCAAAGTAATTAATAGTTACTTTTCTGAGTACTTAATCAACTAAGTTAGGTTACTAGTTACTTTATTAGTTACATTCAGCAGCTGCCAACAAGTTGTCTGCAGCTGTTCATGAAGTAACTGTATAATGTAACTTTATAAAGTAACTAATATAGTAACTTTTCAAAGTAACTGTTGTAACACTTTTCATAATGTTAGTCAGACATTCTTATAATGTTGTTAAAATGTTCATTTGTTACCTGTTTATTATATGGCTTCAACAGCACGTGCTCTCTGATTGGTTGATTTCCAGTTTGATATTTTCCCATATCAGACTGTTACCATGACAACTGGTCCAGATCGTGTATCAGATTTGCGACTTTGTTTACAATTTTCACTGCACAAAATAATAATAATAATAAAAAAAAGCGAACAATGTCAATGTCAAATTTAAATGGCCACAAAATCTGTAATCTGGATCAGATCCGGATCAAACTTTGTCAGTCAATAAAGGATACCATCATACATAATGCTTTCAAATATGAAAGACATTCAATCTTTTTTGACAGAATTATGAATTTTTGAAAATCCGTTCCATGTTAAAGGAAAAGAAAACTCATTGATAAAATACAGCAGGGAAGATAGACTGAGCTATGAACTAATGATTGATGCATATAAATGAAAAAAGGAGCCCTTACAACTGAAATATCTGCCTCCGAAAGTCAGAATTCATCCATCATCAACAGTTTCATAAATGGCACCATTGCCACAATTTTAACCAATCAGAAAAAGTCCCCCGGATCGCTTGCAAAATGCTCTGACGTATCATGAGCACAGAAAGCTACACATGGTGAACACACGCTGATGTAAATACTGTAATTTCTAGACTATAAGCCGCTACCTTTTTTGACACGTTTTGAACACTGCAGCTTAAACAATGATCTGACTAATTTATGGATTTTTACAGGCTTTCTCGTAAGTCCAAATACATCCATTAATTGGGTGAAAGCTGCGGTCCTCATGTGGCGTAAGTTCACACACACACACACACACACACACACACACACACACACACACACACACACACACACACACACACACACACACACACACGCACACACACACACACACACACACACACACACACACACAATAAATACAAAGTCTTACCTGTTAGTTGCATGAGCAGGGGGGGTGGCCAAGTGGTTAATGCACTTGGTTTCAGTGCAGAAGGTTCAAATCCCACCCCTGCCACATTTCTCCTTGTAATGTGGAGTTGTGTCAGGAAGGTCATCCGGCGTAAAACCTGTGCCAATTCAACATGCAGATCCACCTTAGATTTGCTGTGGCGACCCCGAGTGCAAACAAGGGAGCAGCCAGGGGACTTTACTTTTTTTTACCTGTTAGTTGTAGTGGATTCATCAACATGTCCTACAGAAAATGACATCTGAAAACAATTAAATCCTTGTCGTGGATGAAGAAAAGTCCCTCTGGCAAGTTGCGCTGCAGTTGCGCCTCCCCTTAGATCAGCCAGCGGAGCCTTTTCTCCCCCCCAACCATGTCTTTACACTACGAGTTGAAAATGTCACAGCGCCTTAATGTCTCATTTACCACAGACACCAGGCAATCCTGACTGCATGATGACATTATCTCATGATGTACAAAGGAAAAAAAGTTAAATTTACCGATACACAGTTCTGCGTGTGGAGCGGATCAGACCCCGCAAGACACCATGCGTGCACTGGATGACATGCGCGTCAGAAAAACAGCATTTACGGTACATATTTAATTAGGTCTCAGACTCGTTCCAGAAAGGGCCGAAAGGGTGCATGTTTTCTTTGCAACCAACCACTCCACCAGGTGATTTCACTGGTTAACATCACTTTGAGCAGATGGAATCAGTTAATCAGTGAAATAACCTGGTGGAGTGGGTGGTTGCAAAGAAAACATATTTTGCCCCATCTATACTGAAGGGAGACACTGACGGAGTGTTGAACCTCCGTGCCCATGTGACGTCACACATCGCTGTTATAGCAGACGGCATGGCCACCTGCTGGTGGCTTTAGACCAGCCATACAAAAACGCTCTTAACTTTAACATAAATGATCATACATGCCTACAACTTTTCATATGGGCTCTCACTATCATAAGCTACCAACCCAATCGTAAATTATCAGTGGGTTTTCTTTTCCTTTAAAGATAGGGATTTTTCCAGTTTTCCAAGATTTTTCCTGACTTTGACCTTTGACCTATGACCTTAAAATTGACGCGTGACATACAAAGCACCAATCAAATGACAAGGATCCACTCAACCGTTATATAAAATGCAATGCTAAAATACCCTTGGCCGTATGAGCCTTGTGTTCTTTATAATTTGCAGTTGTTTAATTAATTATTAAGATCCTATTGTCTTGTCTACAATTTGTACATATTCAATAAAGCCCCTCTAGCAATCAATCAATCAAAAACAGTTATGGTTTAAGAGCAGAAGTTGTGCAAATCAAGGAATATTTGTAGATCACCCTCTGTGCATTTGCAGCTATTAATGAGACAAATGTAACTCCATAGGAAGTTAGCTTTGAGTTAGTGGAAGATAGCATTCACACTAACATCTGCAAAATGTCTTGTAAATGACTCCAGAGGTGTTATCATGTTACAAAAACAGCATTTTCAGATTTAGAAGTGTTTATTTCTTACTAGCTTTTACATAATATATAACAAGGAGGATATATTTACACACAAACAAAATGGAGTTTTACAGCTAGCTACTAGCCTGTGATGCCACCATGATAACATCCATGAAATGGCTTGGAAATAAGATCAGAGGTATTATTAGGTTCCAAAAACAGTGTTTTCAGTTTTAGAAGTGCTTATTTCTCGATAGCTTTTACCTACAACCCCAATTCCAATGAAGTTGGGACGTTGTGTGCAATGTAAATAAAAACAGAATACAATGATTTGCAAATCCTCTTCAACCTATATTCAATTGACTAAACCACAAATATTTAATGTTCAAACTGATAGACTTTTTTGTTTTTGTGCAAATATTTGCTCATTTTGAAATGGATACCTGCAACACATTTCAAAAAAGCTGGGACAGTGGCAACAAAAGACTGGGAAAGTTGATGAATGCTAAAAGAACACCTGTTTGGAACATTCCACAGGTGAACAAGTTAATTAGAAACAGGTGAGTGTCATGATTGGGTATAAAAGGAGCATCCTCAAAAGGCTCAGCCGTTCACAAGCAAAGATGGGGCGAGGATCACCACTTTGTGAACAACTGCTTGAGAAAATAGTCCAACAGTTTAAGAACAATGTTTCTCCACATTCAGTTGCAAGGAATTCCATCATCTACAGTTCATAATATAATCAGAAGATTCAGAGAATCTGGAGAACTTTCTACATGTAAGCGGCAAGGCCGAAAACCAACATTGAATGCCCGTGACCTTTGATCCCTCAGGCAGTACTGCATTAAAAACTGACATCATTGTGTAAAGGATCTTACAGCGTGGGCTCAGAAACACTTCAGAAAACCATTGTCAGTTAACATCCAGGTTTTGGAGCAACACATGCTGCCATCCAAGCAACGTCTTTTTCAGGGACGTCCCTGCTTATGTCAGCAAGACAATGCCAAGCCACATTCTGCACGTGTTACAACAGCGTGGCTTCATAGTAAAAGAGTGCGGGTACTAGACTGGCCTGCCTGCAGTCCAGACCTGTCGCCCATTGAAAATTTGTGGCGCATTATGAAGCGCAAAATATGACAATGGACTGTTGAACAACTGAAATTGAACATCAAACAAGAATGGGAAAGAATTCCACCTACAAAGCTTCAACAATTAATGTCCTCAGTTCCCAAACACTTATTGAGTGTTGTTAGAAGGAAAGGTGATGTAACACAGTGATAAACATACCACCGTCCCAGCTTTTTTGAAATGTGTTGCAGACATCCATTTTAAAATGAGCAAATATTTGCACAAAAACAATAAAGTTTATCAGTTTGAACATTAAATATCTTGTCTTTGTGGTGTATTCAATTGAATATAGGTTGAAGAGGATTTGCAAATCATTGTATTCTGTTTTTATTTACATTTCACACAACGTCCCAACTTCATTGGAATTGGGGTTGTAATATATGAGTAATATATGAGAAACGTTTACAAACACACAAAACAAAGCAATTTTGTAGAGACCAGTGACTGATGTTACAGTGCAGCTCTACTCTGATTGGCTGTCATGCCCGCCACTAAAAAAACAAAACTGAAAACATTGAAACACAATGAGATTTTTTAACCTCTTAAATTTGTAGACTCTGGCAGTAATAGGACTGGACTTATGCTGAGCACAAACAGACGGACAGATGGACAGACGGACAGACAGATGCAAAGGCTTTACAATACTTGATGGCCATATTTGATGGCCTCGGGTAAAAATAAACGGATAGATTTCAGAATAATGAGTGTGGCCATGCCAGGCTTGGTTAGACCCAGTCATGTTTTTAGTGTTATCAATAACACTAAAAACAAATCAAGGGCATTGCTAGGAATCCTTCTGTAAATGTAATGGTTCAAGAAACCATTTTCTGGTTTAATTATACCATTTTAAGCATTTTGAAACACTAAATATTTTTAAGCATTTGGCTCATTTAATAATAGGCAAATCCTTTTCTGAAACAGCTGATTCATTTTGTCTTTTGGGCACTTTAGACAATGAATAATTTAATGATACGTTCATGCAGTCCAAAATTTCTAATAAGTCTTGTTTCTGCTACCACTATCTGTGAAATATTTCAGGAGTGCTTCAAATTCATCATCAGCAACCAGAAGAGCCTCTTCAGCCACAGACTGCTCCTTCCCAAGTGCAGAACCAACAGACTGAATAACTCCTTTGTCCCTCAGGCCATCAGACTGTACAACTCCTCACTCAGGGGGAGGAGGAGTAACAGGAAGACAGAGGACGGGAAGGAGAGGAACAGTAGTAGCCAGTAAACCAGTAGCGATCAGTATGTCTGGTATTTATATTTATATTTGCAAATTCTTTTTTACTTTCACTTTTGATACTCTGTGTGCTTCTTACCCTGCGTGTCTTGCTATACAATGCTGCTGGAACCTCAATTTTCCCGAGGGACTCTTCCCAAGGGATTAATAAAGTTCTACCTAATCTAATCTAATCTAATCTAATCTAATCTAATCTAATTCAAAATCAACTGCACAATGCAACTTTGTTGTCAGACTAATGTAATAGGTTGTTTTGTAATGATTGAAACATATCCGTGTGTGTCAGAAGACAAAAAGGGCGGTGCTTCTTAAACACATTTAAATCGAAAATCTTAGAGAATAAACATGGTGTGAAACACGGCTGTGAGCGCGGGCGCGTGCGTGTCTGCACCATAGATAAGACACGAATGGGGGCCTCTGAAACGTAAGCCTGGCTCAGTGAATGTGTTGACATAGCTTTAATTCAGCTTGATACCAGACACTAGTAGTCTGTCTGAGCCTGTGAGCGCATGGGGTGTTAACCTCTCAGAGATTCTCAAAATACACAAACACCCTGCATGGCTGGCCAAGAGGGATTAAAATAACTTTTACGAGTGCCATGCTCATATACTGTCATTTCCACACTCGTCTTCAGTCAGCAGTATAACCGTTCAAAAAGGCAGAGGTCACTTTTAATCGCGAGTAAAAGCCACAGGTTCGTGAAAAGTTTCACTCGATCACAATCGAACCATGGTGTCATTTCCCTGTTGGGTTTCTTTATAGAAGCCATAAACTTGAGTTAATGGTTACAAACACATAAACATCTTGTAAATGCAACAGATGCAGTTTATGGCCGCGACTTTGGTTTGATCCTTTAACCTTAAACAGATTGCTAATGTGTCAGACTATCTGCGGAATAGCGTGTTCTCAGGGGTAGTGTAACATGGCCTGAGTGCCTGGATGAAGTGTTGGTCACTCAGTACGAGCGTGCCTTGCAGGTCATAAGCCTGTCACTGCCAAAGTGGGTTTCTTTTACTGCCACAGTGGCGATAATCAGCTGATGCTGGCTGTCAGTCGGCATGGCTGTAGGACAAACGGGGGGACAGACCAAGAGGACACACGATTGCCCTGCTGACAAGTATCCCCAACCCCAGCTGCTGCACTGGCTCCTCTGTCATATGGGAGGAGCAAGGGGAGGGGAAGGTGGCAACAGGGCCCCGCTGAGAGGAGTAGAGGGTCGGAGTGTTACGAGAGCGCAGATTTCAGCACCCCTGCCTTCTCGTGCATACTGCCCTGCTAAATGTGCACTTCCGCTTGGCCTTGTGAGCTGAAATGATCCTGACTCTGCAGCACACATTCTGTAAGAGAGACATCTGGATAAGGTGCATCATTATTTGTTGTTGTTGTTTTTGCAACATGATATATTAAAACAAAATGCAAACAACAGCAATCAGATTTCTGACGTCTGCCAATCCAGATCTGGATCCTCTCTAAAATTCAGTGGAGCCTTCCATGACTTAATATCTAAACAAACAAACAAACAAACAAGCAATCAAACAAACAACAACAACAAAAAAAAACAATGTGGTGAGAATCCGTGAAGTACTTTTGATGTAATTCTTAAAAGCCTATAAATTCAAATCCTGATCCAGAATCCGGATCTGGATCACCTCCAACATTCAGTGGAGTCTTCCATGATCTAACATCTATTTGTGGTGCAAATTTGGTGAGAATCCGTGAAGTAGTTTTGATGTAATTCTTAAAAGCCTATAAATTCAAATCCTGATCCAGAATCCGGATCTGGATCATCTCCAAAATTCAGTGGAGTCTTGCATGCTTTAATATCTAAAAAACAAAAAAACAATGTGGTGAGAATCCGTGAAGTACTTTTGATGTAATCCTTCAAAGCCTATATAAAGTGTAATCTTGATCCAGAATCTGGATCTGGATCATCTCTAAAATTCAGTGGAGTCGTCAATGATCTAATATCTATCTGTGGTGCAAATTTGGTGAGAATCCGTAAAGCAGTTTTGATGTAATCCGGCTAAAAGACAGACAAATAAATAAACACCAATGATTTTATTACATCCTTGGCAGATGTAAAAAGCAACATTGCAAGATTGCTATATCATGTATTCTTTGCTGCAAATATTTGCATTCAGTTTTTAAACTCATGCTACAAATGTATCCAAATTTATTCAAAAGTAATCAATATAAAAATGTTAGAAATTAAGTTAAAACTGAGCAGTCTACATTTTCTTCAACAACAGCATTAAAACAGAAGTCACACTTTATGCATCATCAGGAGGTCCTCACTGAGCAAATAAAAAAAGTTGCATCAGGTCACACTAATGTATAAAACATTATGAGCTTATATATACAAACAGAACTACAAAGCAAAAGTAATCCTAGTAATATTGTGTAGATACTGTATATATGTACCTTTTTTATTTGTTAATAAAATGTATAACATGACATAAAAGTAATCACTGAAAGACTTAAGGCAGGTCTAGCACCATGGTCCTACATATCACTGCATCCACCATACTACAGAGCTGCCTTGAGTCCTAGATGGAGGCAGGTTAGTCCAACCCCATTTGAAAATTAACCATCTATCTGCCACAGCCAGGTGAAGTGTGGGTCATCCCCTTGGCCTTCTCCAGTTGCTGAGGTCATAAACAGTCAGCTGCGTCCTGGATCATGCACAGAGAAACGCACCGCATGGCCAAAATGTCTTAGCTGACTTTTCCTCACAATGCAAGTGATACTCTTCATCTGAGTCTCCCTAAGTAACCGTTCATTTGACACAAAGTCTTTCCAGTGGTACCCAAAGAGCCTCTAAAGTGACCTAGTACCAAAGACATCCTGTGATCACCTGAGGGTCACTGGTTAGTATCCATGTCTCACAGCTGTACAATAAGACAGCAAGTGTTATATGGCTGGGGGGGCCTGGCTGCCTTTTTGTTTCTGTCCTTTGCTTCTCCTTCCAGGTGGTTTGCATTTGGAACTGAGTGGCTGTGTTGCTGAGTTTATCAGGACCTCACCCTGATCACCTGAGGCTGATCACCTGCGGCTCATCAGGACTCACTGCTGTGGTGCATCTGCATGGATTGGAACATGGTGGCATTTAAGACTGGAGTGCACAGTGTGTATTTGCCAGAGACTCGACCTTGTGACCAGACGGGTGAGATCGTCGTCTCGGGAGCCATCTCATCATCAATGGATGCAGAGAACGTCCAGATTTGATGCACGGTCTGTGAAAGAGGAGGGGGTGAGGTCTCACGCTCGTCAGCACACTTCCTGAGGTACGTTAGATTTTGTGACTAACATTTATACAGTCAGTAAATGTGGTGTCCCTCACACCTTTATTATATTGAGCTGTATGTTAGTCATGTATCGACTTCCACTGCAGTGGAGTTTTGTGAACTGGATGTTCCATGCCTGCAGGTTGGGAAGTTGATTAGTAATCAAGCCAGGAAGTGTTTGCTGTTTGTACACCTTTAAGTGTTCTCTCTGTGTGTAGAGTGTGGACTCACATAATGGTTCCTTCTTTCACAGACTCGGTTTGTTACGGCCACCTGGGGGGTGTCGGCGGGGTCCTTGAGTCCGAACAGCTTCTGGCTCCGGACCGTTAGCGCTGCTGGGAGCGCACCACGCCAGACCGCACTTTGTTTTCTATGTATCACTGTTATGTATTAAATTCAGTTAGCCTTTGTACCGTGCTCTGCTTATTTCATACTGGGTCTTTCAAACGCTGGTCGGTTCTCCGAGCTGCGTCCGACACATAACAGTAAGCAGCAGGACCCCAAAGGCCTGAACATTCATTCTTCTGCAACGGTATTGGCATTGTCAGATCCTTCTGTCCAGTGACCTCATGACTGCATAGGTTCTTCCCAGGCATCTCTCCATCTGAAAGTTCAATCACCCGCAGACATGAATGTCACTTTTGAAATTAGTCAACGTACAGTCCCATACAGATATGCCTCTGGTGGCTGAATTCAGGAAGTCATTGAAATCCTCGATCTCAAGACTGAGGATAACTGAAAACCCAACACAGCTCACCAAGCATCACTACCCACTTCAATTTTAGCTACTACCTGAAAGAGGTAGAGGCTAAAATACATTTCCACTATAATGAAAAAATAATATAACACAAGATGGTCTTTACTTGATGAACAGGTTCAGTACAAGTGAGACCAGACAGTTTTATTACTGCTTCAGCCTTGGGAAAATTATTTTTTGTCCATTAAAAATTTTTTTTTTTATGCAATCTTAATAAATAATTCCTATATAGGCCTGTTGGTGCCAGTGTCTAACTCCGGATTCCATCTCAGAAAGCAGATGTGAGCTTATGACTATCCCTGGATGGGCCACCGGTCTGATGCAGGTTACTTCCACAGCCAAGGCCAGTACCCATTTACAGATGGTTGGACTGGGACAATGCAAACTAGAAGCATTCGGAGAGTGCAAACCTCCGCCAAGGCCATGGGGTCACTGACGTCACATGGAATACTCAAGCTCTCTCGCTCCAGCATAAAGCACTGTTTACCATTCTATGGAGCAAGGGGGGAGGGGCCGCTCCTCAAACTGAATGAGCCTCGAAGTGTGAATGTTGCTTTCAGAGCGGGAGAGCAAACACACAGTCAACTTCAGAGTAGAAGTATGTGATGTGACTTTTGTGTAATAGCAGACAGAAATTGCTTTGAGATGAAAACAAACAAAATGCATAGACCATTTTGTATATATTGTTCAAAATGTGCATTTGTGTTTATTGTTTGAACCTTTTTGTTGTACAGTCTTTTACACAAAAACCAAAATTACCTTTATAAAGTGTCAAAACATTTGTTTATTGTAGTTTGCTGTGTGTTTTGAATAAATGTGTGTGGAAAATTATTTTCCGCTTTACTTTTTTCTTTCTTATTTCTGATTGTAAACCTTTATTACACTTATAAAACACAACTATAGCATATATATTTTGAAAGTACAGGTTGTCCTGAAAAAAAGAGACATAAAACTTGATTGTGGGATGCAGGGAGAGCTGTTAACAGCAATAATAAAATATTTATGCCAGGCAAGTGAACTGTCCAAAAAATGCCCTCAGACCCCAGAGGGTTAACCAATGAATCTGAAACACGACAGTAGATGTGTGAAACAACGTGGAAAAGTCTCTTTGCCAAAGGGTATTCCATGTGATGTCAGTGACCCTATGGCCCAAGCAGGGCGCCCTCTGGTGGTGGTGGGCCAGCAGTACCTCCTCTTCAGCGGCCCACATAACAAATTTTAGAAAAAAAACCCCCCACCTAATCCTAAAATAGCACTTAAAACACAATTGACTGGCATAAATCATCATAATAATAATAGAATAATAAAGATATGAAGACAGTCTTTCACATAACAAACTCGTAAATTTTTTTTTATTATTTATCCTTTAAAAAGATATATATATATATATATATATATATATATATATATATATATATATATATATTCTATTAGTACTACACTCTGGTGGCACTTTTCATTTGGATTCAGCAAAATGAGGTGTTGGATAATGTTCCCGGCTACAAATAACCCTGCTGCATCGAAGTTTTAAATATAGAATTGGATCCTGGTGCTCGGTGAGCTATGCAGGTTTGCTTTGCCTGGAAAAGTTCAGCCTCATTAATTAGTGTAAACTTAACTGCAGCCTCTTATAGACTTGGTGTAGTGGTGGTGACCTGGCCGCACACTGTCATGCTGAAATGATCCTACATCAACACACGCAGCAGGATTCATCTGGAGGCACACAGGGCATGACCAGTTGAGTGCACCGTCCCAAAGGGATTGACCCCTTTGATTCTGATTGGACGGTAAGCGGCTCAAGTAGAATTTTCTTTGCACATAATGTGCTTTTGCCTGTCAGAGTGAAGATGGGCTGGCAGAAGTAAATACAGAAGATCCTCGCTGCTCTCACTGATAATCAACAGCACAGCAGATAATCTCACTTAAGACACTCAATAGCAAACCAAGGACTTGTTGCGGTGAGAAGAGAATCCCTGCTCTTCAACGCCGCATACTTTATTTAGCACATTCTAATACTTTAATTACATCAGGAGACCTGCCACTTAAAGGAGGCTCTGATTGACACACAAAGGTTTGAAGCACATTTTCATAAACACAATTAATTGCAATCTTTATTCCTTCCCCTTGCTATTAGGCGCCATTCATATAGTAAAAGGCTGACATTATTTTGATGGGTCCTTGTGCAGATTCACGTTCTGCAGAGCTGCAAAAAGACACTCACACATTCCCGGTTGCTGCCAGTTGTGAGTGCTGAGTGTTGATGTATGCATCTCCTCTTACACAGAGAAGTTAAATTAGCAGTGAAGAGGCTGAAGAGCAGCGCGCTCTGGCTCTTGTTGCCTCACGTCTCCGATAGAACGATTTAACACTCGCATCACCTCTGATTTCACAAAAAGATTTGTCACTATTTCCCATAATGCATACTGAAAGCCCACTCCCACATCACCATCACCGCATTAACACCTGTTTACCATTTTCCCGAAAGAGATGTGGGTCATATTAATATATATTACAAACTTTTCACAGCCGGCTTGCTAAGGCAGCAATGGAATTGTCATCAACTGTGTGTGTCCGTCACTCGTTCTCCACATATGTGCCATATAACAGATGGACTGAACCACTCAAAATATTCAGGATATGTTTGGGCCAGAGTAGAAATTAAAGCTATTGATTTCTGCATCAGAAGGTCAAAGGTAACTGAAGGATTTTTAAACAACAAATCAGATCAACTCTAGGCTTGATTGTCCCATGTACCTTATGGCAAACTGTAGCTGAAAGTTCACATCTTCTTTTGTCACATGACATGATTGACCAAATTAGCATTCATATGTCAATGTGTTTGTTGATTCATTTACACACTCACAGAAATATTTAACCCTAACTTTTAAGATTTATGTAATTTTATTACATGACAAATTCCCATTTACTTTTTTTTTTTAGATCATTTTAATACAAACCTACCAAATAAATCTTACATGATGCATATTCATTACTGTAATAAATCCTATTTATTTGAAATGCATAATCCTCAGCTTTATGTATTTAATATTAATAAAATATAATGACTCTAAATCAATAATAATGACAGTATTTATTTAAACTACATAAAGTATATTGTTTGAATTGCATAATAATTATGTTACCTATACAAGATAAATAGCATAGATAACATAATTATTATGCAATTCAAGCAATATATGTATTTTAAATAAATACTGTCATTATTATTGATTTACAGTAATTATATTTTATTAATATTAAATACATAAAGCTGAGGATTATGCATTTCAAATAAAAAGGATTTATTACAGTAATGAATATGCATCATGTAATGTTTATTTGGTAGGTTTGTATTAAAATGATCTAAAAAGAAGTAAATGGGAATTTGTCATGTAATAACATTACATAAATCTTAAAAGTTAAGGTTAAATATTTCTGTGAGTGCACTTGAGGTCTTTTTCTGCGGACCTCCCCTCCTGTACACCAGCATCGACTCCCAAAAATTTCCTGTATATTTGTATTGTCAACTGTGTCAGTAACATGGCCCAAGCAGAGGGTCACCCCTTTGAGTCTGGTCTGCTTGAGGTTTCTTCCTCAGTATCATCAGAGGGAGTTTTTCCTTAACACTGTGACCTGTGTGTTTGCTCTAGGAGTTGGTAAGGTTAGACCTTACTTGTGTGAAGCCCCTTGAGGCAACTTTGTTGTGATTTTGGGTTATATAAATGAAATAAATTGAAATTGATCATCCTTGTAGCTCACTTTGTTTCAAAGTTATTGTCGAAAATGTGATGGGGGGGATCATTTTATGTCACATGATGTCATTTGGTGGTGTGATACATTATTTCCACTTGTAGTGACGATCAGTTATTCACGATAAAACTTGGACTTAATTTTTCTTATGATTACACATTCATGTTTGTGATAAGCTGTCGTATATTATCTGTGACAGACTGGCATCCAGCCCCTGTGACCCTCGACTGGAGTAAGCAGATATAGAAAATGAATGAATGAATGAATGTAGTATTGTGTGATAGTGTGTAGGGACTAATAAGCCCATGATACACAAGTGTTTGCTCACTTCTTTTGATCATGATTTGTTGTGATCAACTCAATAATAATTTTCCTTCACCACTACTGTTTTTACAATATTCACCAACTCACGTACGGGGAGATGGTTCAGGGTGAGACTATGAATTCTCTGAATGCTTGTTCTCTTTAGCTGATACTTTAACCCTGATACAGCTGTGTTGGTAAAATTCCTTCCCATGACAAAAATTAAAGTTGATGATGACATTTTTTTTTCCATATAAATGTCCTGAAATAGCAATGTATAGTCTCTTGGTCTAGGTCATCAGATTGCTGACTACAGTGCTAAACTACCCATAAATAACCCTTTTTAACTTCAAATCCCCAAACTTTCCTTTAACCCTTATCTGTCACCTCAGTTATCCTGCGTGATTAATCATGGGCCTTAAATAACCAACATAGGCCTGATTAATTGAAAAAGGTGAGGTGTTGAGATCCGGCCCTACTGTGAATGTGCCGAACCAGCACACACCCCGTGCTTCTGTGGCCACTGCCATCTGTTTCCCAGTGGGACACCGCGACTCTCACGACTATGGAACTACATTACTAACACATTTCTGACACACATAATGCAGCTGTCCTGACTCCGAGAGACTTAGCAGAGTGTTCTGATCAGCAATTTAGAAGGTGGAATAGCGACCTAACATTTCTTTGGCATATGCACCCGGTGTCTAGAAATCATCAAAATCTGCTGGATTGTCTCCAGTGTATAAAATTTCCCCTGATTGCCTAATATCCTTTCAACTCAAAGATGCACTTCCTGATACGTAACATCATCCGAGCCAAGCACACACTGACTTTCTTGCTCTGTGAGTGCTGACATAATGGCAGTCTGCTTGGGTTCCTCATGGTCAGTGGCTCCGATTGCAGCAGTCAGGTTAGGCAGCCGGAAAACATTTGGCTAAATTTCTGCTCCGTTACCAAACAGCACAGCGAACAAATTCAGAGGAGGTTTGTAGAAGAATGACGCCGTGTCTGTTCTGTGTTTATATCAGTCTGAGTGCATTTTTGCAGATGCCACAGTTGTCAAATGAAAGACTCAGGTACCAAATACAGCCTGTGGTAACTTTAGATCTGACCCATGACCTCTGTTGGGTGATTCATTGGTGGTTCATGACAGGTCAGGTCAGGTCTGGGAGCATGCGCCGGTGTCGCGTGTCACTGCATCAGCCACACTACGGAACTGCCTTGTGTCATAGGTGGCAACCACCCAGGGAGACAACCGCTCCATCCTTCTATGTGCCTTAGCTAGGTGAAACATGGGCAGTCATTGGGGTCCTCAATGCTGACAAACCTACATGGTGGATCATACCCACAGAAAGATGCAAATAGTCAAAATGTCATAAATAATGCTCCTTCACAATGCAAGTTATACTCCTCCTCTGAGTCTCCCTAAATAACCGCCTGTTTGACACAAAGTCATTCCAGTGGTACCCAAGGATCCTCCAAGATCATCCAGTACTAGACATCTAGTAGTCACCTTAGGTCATTGGTTGGTGCCCATGACTCACAACCATACAGTAAGACAGGCAGCACCCTAATGACTTGCACTGTTGTCTGTCCAGAGCTCATGACTCCATAAGCTCCTCCCAGGCACCTCTCAATCTCAAAGGCTGGAATTTTTGTCCATTAGCCATTTTCAACATGGGAGCATTATGCAGTCCAACTTGCACCCACAGGTAAATCTTGGGATGAACAGAGGTAAGCCTGGATCAATGAGGTAAACAGCAAAAATGAGCAACAAGAATACCAGGAGTCAAATTTCCCACTCTTTTTTTTTTTTTTTTACAAGGGTTCCCACTGTGAGTGTTCCAGTGTTCCTGTTCTCTTGCTGTTACCTGCTGAAATGATAAAACCCTGGATGGTGCCAGTAAGTGCTGCATTTGAAAATACTTATACTGATGGACCAACACTGGGGGAAAAAAAAACATACGCAATTTCTGTAACAGTTAACACCTGCAACTGTATTCTAGAAGATGAGCTCCATCTATTGTGCATGCAATAAGCAACCATCATACTCATCATACTCCCAGGTGTTTTGGTTGATTTACACCAAGCTTGATATGTGGATGACAGTCAACCTCAAAAATTGCCCTTAAAGGAGATGTTTCAGCAAGTTTAAGCTATTGGAGTCAAAGGTCAAACTTTTTGACCCACCTGCCGCCCACTTCAGTATCCACCAAATGCAGCACAAATATGCATATGTGCTCTAGAACTGCCCCGGTTAAGATTAAATCTACCAAAGGCCAAAAATGGGTCAAAGTCACTGATGTCAAAGGTTAAAATCTACATTTTTCAGACCAATTTGCACAAAACCTGGCACACACGCATAGGCAGGTTCTGGAAATACACAGCAAAGTCAAATCTACTAAAATTAAATGATTGGGACTAAAGGTCATGTCTGCCTTTCTGGTTGTTGTCCTACTTCTCCTATGTCATTTTGCTGATTTCTACCAAGCTTGGTGTGTCAATAAAGGTTGACCTTTCAACCTAATGTAGATCAAACATGGCACACACACACACACACACACACACACACACACACACACACACACACACACACACACACACACACACACACACACACACACACACACACACACACACACACACACACACACAGTCCATAATTAACCCAGGAAGGTTAAGAAAAGGTCAGTCATTTGGGGGAAGGTCAATGTCATTGGGATTAAATGTCAAACTGCCATAGACTTTAGTGTGTTTTTGCCCATAGGTACTATTACCTTGTATTCAGAAATATTCAGAAAAAAATTTCACACGAATGAGTTTAATAGTATTTGTGTAATCCTTCTAACAGGCAGGTCCTCAAGCAACAGATGCTAAAGCATTGTTAGACTAAAGTCACAAAGAAAGTTTTGATTAAGCACAAGAAATAAAAGGATTTTACTTAATGGAGGCTATAATGGCCAAGCCGTGATATTAAGATGAAAAGTCACATAGTGAGAAATTCTTGTTGAGCACTGACACCATTTCCCCCCTGTATTAAAATCTGTTAGTATCTAACTGCCTCACTCAAGCTTTTAAGGCCCCAATAATAAATTTATAACCAGAGCATCAACAACAGAGAGGAAGGTATTTATGCTTAGAACAGGAAAGATGCCAACTTACTGATTTATTTACCACAAACAAAACAGCTAAGAATAGATGATCAGGTCTTTAATGAAACATGTGTCATAATTATAGCTTCTTTCACACCAGACAGTCTCTATTATTTCAGTGCTGCATTTCACACACAGCTGATAATGGCACCACATACTGGTCTAATGAGATCATAAACACTGCAGTTTACCGAGGCTATTAATATAAGAAGAAGCATTTTAGGCCTGTCTTATTAATTACACCCAGATAAAATCTGACAGAGATGCTACTGGGCTGGATGGCGGCACATTAGCTACTGTTACCTTACCTTACCTTTTGTTGTACTTTGTTACAATGACAAATAAACTATCTTTATCTGTATTTCTTTATTTGTTGCCCATCTAATTTTAAGAAAGGAGCTAGAATAATGTGAGATTTTTCTCTTAACAACTACTATTCTGTGTTTTCACAATGATTAACCATGTAGTGCTAGCTAGCACCTTTTACATCCTCATTGACTAATATGTACTGCAGAGAAGTGCTTCATTGTTTCAAGTATTGATACTTTAAATACCAATTCCATATGAGTTCTCAAAATATCTGCACTTTTTTCTGCAATTTGTAGTCATGAGTCTGGATAATATATATATATAATTTAGAAGGACCTTGGAATGTTTCTGTGAAGGCTCTCAGTTGTCCAGGTGGTTTCCATAGTAGAGAAGCTTGAACCTTCGACTGGACTGGGTTGCTTGACGCGAGGACATTTCGCTTCAAATCGCAGAAACTTCCTCGGCTACAATTCTTGCTCTGGTAGTCTGACTTCTGACTGACCCTTGTAGAGCAAGAATCTTAGCTGAGGAAGCTTCTGCCATTTGAAGCGAAACGTCCCCTGTACAATGGGACAAATAATCAGTGATGTGACATACGTTCCACCCAGTCTAATCCAATTACAGTACTTAGGTATTATACGGCGCATCTGGAAAGTATTCACACCTCTTCATTTTTTCCACATTTTATGTTACAGCCTTATTCCAAAATGGATGAAATTCATTTTCCCTCAATATTCAGGTAAATTCAGTTGATTAGACATGATTTGGAAAGACACACAACCATCTACATATAAGGTCCCACAGTTGACAGTGCATGTCAGAGCACAAACCAAGCATGAAGTCAAAGGAATTGCTTGTAGACCTGTCTGTAGTGGAAACCAGGCACCATCCCTACAGTGAAGCATGGTGGTGGCAGCAACATGCTGTGGGGATGTTTTTCAGCTGCAGGAACTGGGAGACCAGTCAGGATTGAGGGAAAGATGAATGCAGCAATGTACAGAGACATCCTGGATGAAAACCTGCTCCAAAGAGCTCTTGACCTCAGACTGTGGTGACGGTTCAGTGATCCTAAACACACAGCCAAGATATCAAAGGAGTAGCTTCAGGACAACTCTGTGAAAGTCCTTGAGTGGCCCAGCCAGAGCCCAGACCTGAATCTGATTGAACATCTCTGGAGAGATCTGAAAATGGCTGTGCACTGACACTCCCCATCCAACCTGATGGAGACTGAGAGGTGCTGCAAAGAGGAATGGACAAAACCACCCAAGAATAGGTGCATCAAGCTTGTGGCATCATATTCAAGAAGGCTTGAGGCTGTAATTGCTGCCAAAGGTGCAACAACAAAGTATTGAGCAAAGGGTGTGAATACTTACATACAAGTGATTTCTTAGTTTTTTATTTTTTTTATTTTTAACATATTTGCAAAAAAAAAAAAAACTTTTTTCATGTTGTCATTATGGGGTATTGTGAGTAGAATTTTGAGGGGGCAAAATGAATTTACTTCATTTTGGAATAAGTCTGCAACATAACAAAATGTAGAAAAAGTGAAATGCTGTGAATACTTTCCAGATGTACCGTATAATATCAGCTACTAAAATTTCGGAATCACAACATGTTGAACTGGATGCATTCTAATGAGAAAATGTAACCATGAAAATATTTATATGGGCCATTCAGCAATGGTTATTATTTTCATTCATATTTTTGCTTTAGGTGATGCATAGCTACTTGCTGGCCTCCTTCTGGAAAAACAATTGATTAGTTGATGTAGCGTATAGCTATTTATTTTGATTTGTAGCTGTAACTATAATTTGAAAGAGAAAAAAAGATGTGCTAATGACTTTATAACCATATCAAAAAATGATTACTCGATTGCATGCAGCTAAATGTGTCCGCTGCTATTATGTTAATGTTACGTCGATAAAGAAGCCTGCAGCTGAATAGAGTTTTACTGGTCAGTGTCTTATTTTCTCCTGCAGAGAGGAGGAGGAGGAGGAGGAGACGTGAGAGGAACATTGTGCTAATTGGACATCGACTGAGGCTGCACAATGAGCTGAGCTCGGTGAGATTTGCCTTGGAGAGCTGTGTAAGGATTTGGAAGAGAAGAAGTTATAATTGGCTGTAACATGAGGAGCTCACGCCAGCTGTACATGTTCAAACTGTGACAGTGGACTCTTATTTCCCTCTTCTCTGTGAAAATGAGCTCAAGATTCGGAGCCTCGGGAGACATAATACATGTCACAGCCTACAATAATGGTTAATTTGAAATCATGTAGCACCCCTCTGTCTCGCTGTTCCCCTCATCTACCCCCCCCCCCCTTATTTCACTTCCTCTCTCCCTGAAATAACCCATTCATCCTAAAAATGGTTTTCATCTGGGTTTTTTAGCCTCCACCCCCCAGCCCACCCCCGTATGCTATTAGACCCATCCCTCCGTGCTCTAACAACCAAATGCATTTCCTAGATTTTCTCTACAGCAGCCCTTATTATCCTGGAGCTAATGTTTTAAATTCAATTGCAACAATCCATATCCAGGCCAATTTACTGTCTCCTTTTTAAAGGCGGCCCAACCCAACACAAGCTTAGAGAGCGGGCCTGTGGAGGCAAGATAAAAGCATCTGGCTCAGCGTATATACCGGCATCCCGTCCAAAAACAACACCGCATTTACTCGTATGTTCGTACAGAACGCCTCAACAATACAGGCGCCTCCGCCGCCTTCATCAGCGCTGCAGCAAAATGTGCACAATCCATGCATGCATGGCGTGACACATATACATGGGGAAATTCGCTCCTACACCCACACATGCTCACACGGCCTGCGCCGCTCTCTCTGCAGCTGTCGTCAAACTGCAGTAGTGGCTATTAATGTTTCACAACATAGTGGATCTGTTTCTCCAGGTTTTTCTTTTTTTTTTTCAAGGGCGCAGTGCCAGAGGGAACAAGTGGGCGTGTTTTGGTGGCGGGTTGGAATTTCCGACACAGACAATATTTTCCCCGTTTCTTGCGTCTTGATGCTTCACTGCTCACCAGACTCAATCACATGTGCGGCGTGCTTTCATGAATTAATAACGGGCAGTTTGGAGGCCTGGAAGGAACATGGTGACCACACGCTGATGGAAGTTTAATGAGCAGCACGGGGACCGCGTTGCCACGGCACCAGCGGGTCTCTGGGCGCACTAGGCCGTGTCCCCGGCCCTCCCCACAGAGCCACCGTGTTTGGGCTCTCATTACCTAGATAAATATATCTGCCCTCTGAATCAGCCCACAGGACCGGCCTCCTCTCCCCTCCCCCCCCCAGAGATGCTATCATGGCTCTGATTACTCTGCCCTGCCCTTGGGACAATGGCTGGGCTGGAATCACAAGAACACAAACATCAGTCTCACTTCACTCCTCTGCTAAACATGGAGCCTCGGCACAGGAGCGGAGACTTAGCACCGTCCGGGCAGCGCGAGGATTCCAATGGCAATTATCTCAATCGCTTCACATTTGAATTCAGGCAGACACACGAGGTAATTACCGAGGTCAGTTGCTAAGAGTACAAACCCTCCCTCCAATCTCCCTCTCTCTTTCTCACTCTCTTCCTTCTTTCTTGCCATCCAGCCTCTTGGGGACATTCCACTGATGAGTCTCTGCAATGCAGCACGCTAATCGATTTTAAGATCCGCCACAGGCATTGATTTGAAATGGTTGAGGTACCCGAGCACAGAGCCCCCTGCCTGTCCTTAATGACTCCATCAAATGCATCACACCTCCTTAACTAGCCACTCCCATATGAACTAAAATGAACCCTAATACAAACACAGAACTCATTTCCTTTTTGAGTCTTGATGTTATTCATCAGTCTCAGCTTGATTTTTTTTTTTTCTGGTATCAAAAAACTTTGGTGTTACAATTTTTTTTTTTTTTTGCACCAATACATTGGTTTATGGTGATGATTAATATTGCTACTACTTCTACTACTATTATTGATATCACAGTTATTACTATTACTACTATAACTACTAGTAGGATTGTACTTTAGAAAGCACATACACCCAGCAAGACTCTCATAGTCTTATTTTATTTTATCCTCTTATATTTAGAAATATATGTAAATAAGTAAATGTGTGGTCAATTTGCATCTGGAAAGTATTCACAGTGCTTCATTTTTCCACATTTTCGTATGTTACAGCCTTATTCCAAAATGGATGGAATTCATTTTTCCCTCAAAATTCTACTCACAACACCCCATAATGACAACATTTGTTTAGGGTCATTGTACTGTTGAAAGATGAACCTTTGCTCCACTCTGAGGTCAAGAGCGCTCTGGAGCAGGTTTTCATCCAGGATGTCTCTGTACATTGCTACATTAATCTTTCCCTCAATCCTCACTAGTCTCACAGTTCCTGCTGCTGAAAAACATCCCCACAGCATGATGCTGTCACCACCATGGTCCACTGTAGGGATGGTGCCTGGTTTGCTCCAAACATGACACCTGGCATTCACACCAAAGAATTCAATCTTTGTCTTATCAGACCAGAGTTCTTTGTTTCTCGTGGTTTGAGAGTCCTTCAGGTGCCTTATGGCAAACTCCAGGCCGGCTGCCATATGCCTTTTACTAAGGAGTAGCTTCTGTCTGGCCACTCTACCATACAGACCTGATTGGTGGATTACTGCAGAGATGGTTGTCCTTCTCGAAGGTTCTCCTCTCTCCACAGAGGAATGCTGGAGCTCTAACAGAGTGACCATCAGGTTCTTGGTCACCTCCCTGACTAAGGCCCTTCTCCCCTCATCGTTCAGTTTAGACGGGCGGCCAGCTCTAGGAATGATGGATCCCAACTTGTTCCATTTACAGATGATGGAGGCCACTGTGCTCATTGGGACCTTCAAAGCAGCAAAAATGTTTCTGTATCCTTCCCCAGATTTGTGCCTCGAGACAGTCCTGTCTCATAGGTCTACAGACAATTCCTTTGACTTCATGCTTGGTTTGTACTCTGACATGCTCTGTCAACTGTGGGACCTTATATAAGAGTGTGCCTTTCCCAATCATGTCCAATCAACTGAATTCACCTCAGGTGTACTCCAATTAAGCTGTAGAAACATTTCAAGGATGATCAATGGAAACAGGATGCACCTGAGCTCAATTTTGTATTTCATGGCAAAGGCTGAGAATGTGCCTGTGATTTATTAGTTTTGTTATATTTCATAAATTTGCAAAAATCAAAAAAAAATTACACTGTCATTATGGGGTATTGTGTGTAGAATTCTGAGAGGAAAAATGAATTTCATCCATTTTGGAATAAGGCTGTAACATAAAGAAATGTGGAAAAAGTGCATTCAAACGTTCATTATTTGTTTTATATGACACCTAAATAGGTCCGCATGATTTGATATTTTTCTAAAAATTAGACAGGAGAGCAGTGGGACACACAGAGCCGTTTGTGGCCACCCAGCAGTTCACCCCACCCCACAGGCAACTCTCGCCCATGCCCCACCCATTTATGCATTAATGAGTACATCAGGAGTCAGTGCAGGCAGGGCTCTCAACATGGTGACACTCAGAAAAGGGGTTCATTTAGGCTTTTCAGAGGTTCTATAGAAAACCAGTGGGTGATGTCATGCAGGCTTTGTCCACTGTATACTAGGGCTGTCACGATTAGTCGACATTATCGATAATGTCGACAATGAAAATTTGTCGACACGTATTTTCATTGTCGACAAATCGCCCAATCATGTTTTACCATTCAAAAACTGTATCATTTTGGTCCGGCGACGTGTTTTGTGGAAGCGCTAACTGCAACAGGAACTGGGGGGGGGTGTTTCCTCAAGGGAGAAGCGGATACGGTAGCCAAGTGATTTTTTTTTTCCTACGCAAAGACTCTGCTACAACGCACTCGGATAAACAATGGCAGAGCAGCAACAGCAAGGAGCGGAAGCGGAGTTAACAGAGAAATTTAGAGCAAGACCGAAACAATCCAAAGCACTGGAGCATTTCACAGAAAACAAAGCCGCCAAGTCACTTACATGCAGACTGTGCAAAGTCGTGCTAGCATATCATGGCAGCACTACAGTCATGCACGAGCACCTGAAACGCAAACATCCCGGGGCAGCCGAATCTACCCCAAACAACACAAGGTAATCTAGCATGTTTAGCTACCCAACAGTTATCGTGTATTGATATATAAACAACTCGAAGCCATGCATTATACAGTTTGAATGCACGACACAGAGTCTAAAAGAGTCTTCACGTCGTGGTGTCGCGTTGTGGTGTTAGTCCGTGAAGTGTATTCAAACCGTATAATGCACAGCTTCGAGTTGTTTAATCCACTTATACCATGGTCCCACACAGTGAGCTAACACACAAATATTTATTTAAGTTAACAGAACTTGATAAAAATGTGTGAGTATTTGGGACTATTGTGTGTTTCGTCTCTGATGCACTTACTGAGTCTGCGGGCTTGCGCCGCAGCGGGCCACTCACCCCCCCCCCCCCACCCCCCGCTGCGTTGCGCTGTGACAAACTCTGGCAAACAGGATCAGAAACTACGCTCGCTGTTTGATGTGGAGCGCTCGGCCGCCCGCAAGAATAGAACTGTTCTCTTCTTCTTTCCCGTCGTCAATCTTGTCCAGTTCGTCCGATGTTAAATCTTTACACCGTTCTGTTCTTCTCATCTGCTGTCCTCCTCTTTCCATTCCTCAAATGTTTTATTTTACACTTTTGAGTTAAATGTGTGTTTTGCTTATCTGAATTTATCATAAGTATTTTGATTAAGGTCCATTAAGTGGACTTAAAATGTCTTTGGAAGTGGGAGGACGCTGGAGCACCCAGAGGGAACCCACACAATTATGGGGAGAACATGCAAACCCCACAAAGAAAGGACCAGACAGGAAGTGATCTCACAACCTTCTCGCCTTGAGGCAACAGTGTATCAAGAAAATGCATGAGGAACTGATACAGTTTGGATATTTGTTTTCATTTTATTCTGTACAAGTACTTTTCTCATTTGTTAAATGTGTTATTTGTCAGGTGATGTACAACAAATCAGCCAGAAAGTTTTGTGCATGCTTAACACTGTGAGCTGACATCAGGCAGAGAACTTTTTCAGTGATTGCGCATTTGTTTGTCCTGAATTTAATTTTACGATACCCATGCATTCATGTCCATGTACTGGACTTCTGATTGGCAAAGACGTGGGTTGTGAATACAGCACGAGGAGAACGAGAATGGTTCCCAACAAGGCAACATGCAACACAGCTGTTCATTTAGCCAAGGTCAGACTGAAGAAAAGGCAATGCAGCTGTGTGTGTTTTTATCTGGATGCCAGAGTGCTCCTGGCAAATTCTCTTGGCGAGAAGGCATCACAAAGAAAGAAGGTTGCCTGCTGTCCTCACTGTTGCAGCCGCACTGAACGCTAGTGCAGTGGAGAAGAAGCTTTCAGGGCACGAATATATGATGTCATGTTCTCCAAGCAAGTCAGATTTTAGCCACATTTGCATTCATACCTTGGCAAATCCCGCTCAAATCCAGCTCCCCCAGCACATATATGTCCTGAAACTGGAAAAATCATTCTACTGAATATGGTTGTTTGTGTTGAGTGGAAATGTGACGTCATCTGTCCATCTGAGCCCCAAATTCACCAGAGACTGATGAGTTAAGAGACATTTACTGCCAGACAAATTATTTCAATCGGTTACTAATCAGTTTCCTCAGTCTGTCATACTGTGACAACCCCTTAATGCTAGTGGCAGTCAAATAAATGAACAAACAAACCAAACAAACAACAGACACAGATGAAAACATGACATTCAATTGGTGTTATGGATAAGAATAATAATTATAATATCTAATGATTACATACACAATGCATATTAATATAGTACAAGGATGTGCTATTGCAGTTTATATTTACAGACAGGCAGGCAGATGCAATATGCACTTATAATGAATGGAAGGGCCTCCTTAAAGTCTCTGGTGTGCAAGGGTCTCTTCGTTTTCTTGCCTCTTGCTCCTCTTGCTCTCATGTTTGTATAACAGTATAGTCTCAATCATTCTCTCCAGCTGGTTGAAGGTTACCGGGGCCAAGAGGGGTAACAAATGGGCTTTGCGCACCATCTGAGAGCTAGCAGGCTGAAGGTTGGATAATGGCCTGTCATAATGGACAATATAGGCAGAACCCTCCTGAGACCAGGAAACCAAAGAACAAGTAGGCTGAATTATTCATGGTTACCATGGCGGCCCGCACAGCTGCATTACAATAGGCTCTTCATTAGCTGCACCTTATTCTACAAAAAGCTGGAAACTAAAATATGACCAATATTTCCCATTGAGGGACGACATTATCATACGCTCTCAAGGGGGTTTATTCCTGCTTAAATGTGCCTGAGTGCTGACCTTCGCCACTGCAGTAATAATGTGGTGGAGATTAAAATGTGATTCCATCCACGACAAGAGCTTCTCATGCTTATTCTAATGATGGCTGCACAGTGACAGCTTGGCTTTGCCCAACACTGCAGTCATTTCCCACTAATAAGACACTTAACATGAGGCCTTTCGCTCCTCTTCTCTCTCCACATACAAGTACCTGAAGGAAAATGACAGTCACACTTACATTTGCTTTTTATCGATGTACAAATCCAGTTCACATTCTCATTACATTGAGAAGATTTTGTGGACAACAGTGGAACACTTCTGGTTATGTACGCCCTTACAAAGAAGGAACGGAATTAGAGATTGGCATCATTTTTGAAAATCAGTTATCAAGTAATAATGAGAAGAAGGTTACAACAAATTTGGAATGCCAGTTTAATTCTGAAAATTTCTCGTTGCCATCGTTGCAATAGTTAAAACTGAGGGTGTTTTCGCATCTGAACATCCAGAACAAGATCCTTACCCAGATTCTTGTTGTCATACATTTAGTCCAGTTACTTTGGCTTCACATTGCCAGTATTGCATTGGCACTTTAAGAGCTTTTCATGACGTACTTAATATAACTAAGGCAAAGCCTTGGTCCGACCATCAACGTAGGTTGATGTAAATATGCCGTGTCGATTGTATGTGATACACCATAGTTCAAAATTGCTTGGTTGTATGAAGGTCTTGAGATGAAGGTACTTTAAATAGACTGACATGATTTGTTAATGATAAACTATTGTAGGCATTAATGGTATATACATATTGGTTTATTAAAGGTATTCATGAAAATATCATTGCTAAGTAGAATATCAATAACAGAAATTTCTGTAGTCTTGAGATCGATAGATTTACTGAATGATCAATGTAATTTACAACAACAGTAAATAATGTGTTTATGTTACCATCCCATCATGTCATTTAGGTCCTTCAGACTTTTTTCAGTAAAATGGTTCTGGGGAGCATTAGCATGGCTAAAACCCTTCAGCTTCTCGGGCCCTTCACTCCCCAGACCCCACCTGCCACCAGAGCCTTCTTGACCCCCTCCATTTTAAGCATTTTTCATTTGCCTCTCACATGCCTGGAAACTCCTCACCATCTCACCATGTCATTTAGGTCCTTCAGACTTTTTTTTTTAGTAAAATGGTTCTGGGGAGCATTAGCATAGCTAAAACCCTTCAGCTTCTTTTGAACCCCCACCATTATTAGCATTTTTCTTTTTCTTTATTTGCCTCTCACATACCTGGATGCTCCGCTCACATTCCCGGAAGCTCTTCACCATCTCATCATGCCATTTAGGTCTTTTGGCCTCACTTGATGTTCAGTATAACCTGTCAATGTCATCATCATCATCATCATTGTCATCATCATCATTAATGTAGGCTGTGTCTCCCTGTACTTTACTGATTGTTTGTAAATGTGCATGCGCCTCACGCTGGCTTATTTTCAGTATGGTGGGCAGTTCCACATGAATGGAGAACATTTTTATGCATCTTTTCAAGATGATTTATCTCTTCTTCGTCTGACCAATTCACAAGTAAATGTTTGTCTTCTCCTCTACCCAAGTGTTCCCACTGCTCTTTTTTGCTCATTTCATTTCAGTTTTCTTCTACTGTTTAATGGATTGTTAATACATCCCTTTATTTTCTTCTTCTATTGTTTAAAGAGTGACAATAACCTGCCTCAAATACCTGTAATTGGTTCAAAAGTCCAAACTATCCAAAATGTTTTCCCACTACAAACAAACCATGATTAAGTCCTATCCGGACCAAAACCACCTCTTCTGGTCAGACCAAATGTTGGTCATTTGATCTAGACAGAGGTCCGAGGCAGCTATTACACTGGCTATTTTGGTTCACACCAAGCAGAAAAGCAAAGGTCCGAACCAAATAAGGCAGGTGTGAAAGCAGCCTGAGACCCAAATGGAGCAGCTTTTTTTAAGAAATGAAATGCTTTGATTTTCATGCACCAACACAAGAAAAAGAAAGAAAAAGAAAAAAAATAATAAATATTTTCATGAAAAAAATTAATAAAAAATATTTTCACTGTTTCTGTCTCCCAGAGCTGGAAACTGGCACTGATAAATTCAGTACATGTTGCTCTTGCAGCTATAGCTGTAAAAGTCAGAAGTAGCAGTAAAGTTTTATTATACACCAATTAAATTTAAACCAATAACTGAAAATGAAAGCTGTGAAGTAACTTTAAGAAGAAATGTTCATTTCATGATGAGTATTTGTTTTAATGCAGGCATTATGAACCCCAAATAATTCATGTTTTGAATGGCCAGCCTCATTTAATTTGTTAATATGTATCCATTCCTGCATAAGCCCTGCAGCATACCATACAGTACCACACTGTTTTGTATTTCTTAATCACTGATGTAAATGAAGTTCAAGACATAGTTAGTGACTTGGAAATGCTCATGTATCCATCCCTTGACTAGATTCAAGAAAACTGGCTGTATAAGTGATGATTTAATCCTTATATAAATAACTGGTACTGATAAAAAAATAAATAAATAAAAAGAGGGAGTTTTTGCTGACCACTGTTGCCGGTGTGCTTGCTCATGGGGTGGGTAAGGTTGTGTGCACTGCCTTGGGTTGACTTATGTTGTGATTTTTGATGCTGTATAAATAAATTGAATTCTCACAATCACAGTTTTTTAATGGAGCAGTACAACAAATTTTCCACCACCGATCTCCTATATCTGAATGCGATGCGAAACTTGGTAAAGACTGGGCTTATCTTTATTGAAGTACAACAAGGACATGGAGTTGACTGGGGACCACGTCTGTAAGACTTTCAGAACTGTTAGTTGCTTTGTGGGTCCAGGTCTTTTGCCGCTTTGCTGTTGGTTGGGTTGGTCACTATGACCGTTGGAACTGACAAGTGCCTGGGTGCTTGGTTCCATCATCTCTGTTTGGTATGCTGGACATTTCTCTGTTGTACTTTGTTGATTTTTGTCATTGGTAGTATGGCCAAAACAGATGGTCACCTCTCTGAGTCTGGTCTGCTTGAGCTGTCTTCCTACAATCAAAAAACACCCAAGGCAGTTTTCCATTACCACTGTTGCCAATGATCTTACTCTGGGGGGTTGGTAAGGCTGGACCTTACTCCTGTGAAGCACCTATGATGTGATTTGTCGCTATATGACTAAATCAAACTGAACTGCATTGAATTAAGGTGTGAGGCTGTTAGATATGTAATCACGTCAATCTAATAATAAATAATAAAATAAAAACTGCATGTCAGGAAGTGAAGAAATATCAAATCATCTGTAAATTAAGATTTGTTTTTAAGTATTCCAAGATCTAAAAAAGTTTGAAGCTTGACTTTGAACTGCAAAACAACCAATTTGAACAAATTTCATACATACACTAAGTCTCACTCAGGAATGGTGCAAGGAGCTGGCACATCCCCTCTCATAAAACAGGAGAGATGAATATATGTCAGCAGAGCGGATATTCCGATCATTGACCGTTACACACAGTCCATCCTTAATTCATGAGGTGCAGTCAGTCAGAACAGAATGGCTCATGTCAGCCATTGAACCTCCAAACCTCACGCCCTGCACCAGCCGACACTTTAAGGGTCACGTGACCTGGACAGACAAACATACCTGTCAGCTGAGCCTCATTCACCACAAGTATCAAATTTAAAAGTTGGGGGGGGAATCAAATTTTCAGATGGTCATCGATGCACTTTAACACACACGGGCTCTGATCCTTTAGATGCATTAATAAATCCCACCGCACACACACACACACACACACACACACACACACACACACACACACACACACACACACACACACACACACACACACACACACACACACACACACACACACACACACACACACACACACACACACACACACACACACAGAGCTAAGCCTCCATTTGCAGGGGATGCAAAATGATTATCGCTGCTGAAACACGAGCGGTTATTAAAAAGTCAATACAATGTCATTATAAGTGAAGATTGTTCCCTTAGAGTGAAGACATTGATTCAGTCATGTGCTTACTGGTCATCGACCTGCCCAGTAATTTGCTCCAAAGCAGATTTGAGATATGAGGTTTCTATTCCATGATGGCCTGTGGCTGTCTGACACCACAGCTGTGGCTCAGATACCAAAATAGCTGCAGGGAGTCAAAACTGACTGACTGACAGACTGTCTCTCTGACAGTCCCAACAAAATTAACTTAAATTATCTTGCATGGATGTGCTTTATTTAATTATTTTGCATGGATGTGCTTTATTTGAGTTGTGGCTACATATACTTATTAGATGGAAATCCTGCACATAACTGAATTGAGCTCATCCAGTGCATCAGTTTTTTGAGTGTACTAGTGGAGTAGCTGGTTTATACAGTGACGACCTGTCCATGCGGCAGGTTGTGCTGAATTCCAGTGTTGCCAGTTGCAGGTTCAATGTTGACCCTTCCATGCCAAAGCAACACCTTATTTAACTGGGTAATGTTCACAGATAATTCAAATGCACATTTAAGAGACATGTTGACAATTTGGTTGTTTAATCCATTAAATGTGTGTATGCTGTGTAATTCAGATGTGCATACTAATGAAAAAAAATATGTCTTATTTAGTTAAAAAGAATGTTCTTAATATTTATAATCCCCTTTGAAGCATTAACTCCAGTTGTACTTTAAAGTGATGACTCATTCATAGCAAAATCTTAATCCTTTTTTATGCATTTCAGATCTGAAACCAAAGGGAGTTGGTAAAATTGAAAGCTGCCATCACTGCAATAAACCAGAATCAAATATACACAGAAAAGCACAATCTAATTCTCATGCGAGAGCACTAATGCCGTTCATCTGTGTCCCTCACAGCAAAGCAATATACTTTTTCAACAGGCTGAGATAAATAAGTTCATGATCTTGTGCATTTGTGCACTGCATTCTGTGTATTAAAGAGTAATGTAAACATCGAACAAACACAACCCATATAAAGTTCCAGAAGTGAGTGTCATTTTTCACGAGTTTGAGCATCCTTTGGCAAACATCTCATCTGTTAGATGTAGAACATTAAGTTGGCCCCAATGGCACCAACATTTTAACAGCTCACATTCATTTTACATATAATCTTTATGAAAATAATTATCATATAAACAACTTCAGGTGATTTTACTGACCTGAAAGCAAAAGTACTTGAACTGTTTTTTTTTTCTTTAAGAAAATGTAATAAATAAAAGCTTTAAAAAACTACCATGTTTAACTTCTCCAGCTTTCCTGGTTGAATTTAATAAATTAATGTCAAAGCTTCTAATGGTAAAGGGCTTTATCATACTGTACATACTGTACTTAAAGTGCACCTCTATGGTAAATAAAATGTCAAATGAGCTGACTATTCTAAATAAATGAAGAATTATAAAAATATTGATGTCTTGTGTTTTATTTTTGGTGCCATATGCACTGAGATATTACAGTAAATCACAAACATGAGAAATTTATCTTGATTTCATCTGCCACTAATAAATGTTCAAAATAAATGTCAGCCTGTAGGAAATGTTGATTTTGGTGATGTCATCTTTGGAACCACCCCCACAGAGGCATTTGCCATTTTCACTGAAACGAATGGGAAACTGAAATTTTTTACAGTTTGAAATAGGTGTTTTTTGAGGATTTTGACAGTGAATATGGCAAAATGGTGAACAGGTGTGTTTTTAGAGGGTCCATAAAACTTTTTTACATTGTCATTATGGGGTATTATGTGTCCTATTTTGACGGGAAAAATATCATCCATCTTGAAATAAGGTGGTAACATAACAAAATGTGGAAAAAGTGAAATGCTGTGAATACTTTCCAAATGGACTTTATTTTACTTTTATCAGCTATAACAGGGCCCACACAAATTAAAGACTTGAAACAAATGATTTATAACCTGGTATATAATTTTTTTAAAAGATAGTGTTGACTGGATTAAGTTATGCCCTTTAAATGGCAGTATATCCTTCATGCACTGGTTTTCTGGGTACCATGTGGTTTCATGAGTTAATGCAGTGGTCCACTTTAATTGGAAACACAAAACACATGATTTTTATCTCAGGGTATAGGTGTTTCCACTCTGCTTGCTCTTCCACCTGCCTTTTCGCATCATTTCTTTTGTTAAATTTTCAATATTACTTTCCTGACTAACAAATGTTGAAACAATTTTTCTTATCAATGTATATCTTGGTCCCCAAGTCTAACTTAATACTACATTACAAGGTTCCTGAGTCAATTTCTGGTCAGGATGGCTCTGTGGATAGTCTTACTTATAGTTTAGTTGTGTGAGATCTATTGAACTCAGTTGCACCTGTTAAGATTAAATGGCACACCTGCGAAACAGATGCCCTGGTTTAGTGACAATCTGTGAGTTCCCAAGATATACAGTAAATGTAGGAGTGTGGCCTGCAGGTGGCATCACTCAAGGCTGAAGGCAGCTTATTGTTAACTTATTACTTAGTTTTTAATGATTGTCAGTGTACTTTGGCATGTCTGGTCGGGATCACAACGTGTGTGTGTGTGTGTGTGTGCTTTTGTAAAGACTGTATCTGAATTTCCCACTGTTGAGGGCTTCTTGACCTGGGAAGAACACGCGAGGGACCAAGCCAGCTGGCGGGCAATGATCTAGACAGGGGAAGAAATCTTTGAAAAATGCATATGAGGAAGACTGAGGAGAAGATGAGAAAGAGTTAGGAGAGAGAGCAAGATCTTTACTGGCAGACGTTTATACTGTAGTAACCACATGCAGCGTCTGTCAGAAACACTGCACGTCAAGACTGGGCCTGTTCAGTCATCTCCATGACTGGGCACATGTCCCCATCTGTGAATTAACTAAGAGACTGTTGTGAAAGTGTAGGAACACGGACCCACAACAGGGGGCGTAAATGAACAGGCAATGGATAAGCCAAACAGTAACAATTTAATGTTGTAAACTGTGCACAACGGAATACAAACAACAACAAGTTTGGAACTACAGTCAATTACATGTTGGGTGACGTGTGGGCAGGCTTGAGGATAGGAGACGCCCGTCCAGAACCAAGCCGGATCCCACACGGCCCTCACCGCCAACGGATCTGAAGAACACTGGAGCCGCCAAGTCCTGAGTCCCCAGGTGGTCACCGTCTCCAGCTGTCAGACCTGGCACTGCTGGCAGAGAACAAAAACAGCACAGGTGAGTGTGAGTACGCACACTCAGTAATCCCACAGTCTGTGTTCTTTTGGGAGGGAGCACCTCCACCTCCAATCACACACTCGTGCAGCTCCTGTTTAACCACTTATCTGGTTGGGATGTGAGGCGAAGCCGTCGCTAATCACACCAAACGCCAATCCAGCAGATAAGGAAACACCACAGAAAAACGGCTGCAAAAGAGTTCAGACTATTATTCAGTTTTAAGTCAACAAAGAAATTACCTCCAAGGTAGCTGATTTCTTGGCGGGGAGGTGGAGTTGCAGTCCGGCCTTTAAGGTGGTGGTGATGTGGATGAGTGACAGCTGGTGCTGATGACGGGTGACAGCTGTCACTCCCGGTTGCTATGACGCCCTCTCGTGCTTGAAGCCCGCACTTCAAGCAGGGCGCCATCTGGTGGTGGTGGGCCAGCAGTACCTCCTCTTCAGCGGCCCACACAACAGGACCCCCCCCTCAACGGGCGCCTCCTGGCGCCCAACCAGGCTTGTCCGGGTGCCGCCGGTAGAAGTTGGCCAGGAGGGCCGGGTCCAGGATGAAGCTCCTCTTCACCCAGGAGCGTTCTTCGGGTCCATACCCCTCCCAGTCCACCAAATACTGGAAGCCCTGGCCCTTCCGGCGCACGGTCCAAGCCGGCTCCCCGTCGATGATCTGGGCAGGAGGCGGCGCCGGTCCGGGGGTACAGAGGGGTGAAACGTGGTGAGGTTTGATGCGTACTGGGTGGATCCGCAGCGAAGCTGGCAGCTTCAGCTTCATTGCGGCTGGACTGAGGATCTTGAGTATGGTGAAAGGTCTAATGTATCTGTCCTTTAATTTCTATGATTCCACTTGCAGGGGAATGTCTTTTGTGGAAAGCCAAACCTCCTGCCCAGGCTGATACGTAGGGGCCGGGGCACGCCGGCGGTCTGCATCGTTCTTGGCCCTCGTCCGGGCTTTGAGCAGGGCAGAGCGGGCGGTACGCCACACCCGACGGCACCTTCTCAGATGGGCCTGGACCAAGGGCACCCCGACCTCTCCCTCCACTAGCGGGAACAATGGGGGCTGGTACCCCAAACACACCTCAAAAGGGGAGAGGCCCGGTAGCAGACGATACTTGGCTATTATGAGCGTACTCGATCCAGGCCAGATGGTTACTCCAGGCCATCGGGTGTGCGGAGGTCACGCAGCGGAGGGCCTGCTCCAATTCCTGGTTCGCCCGCTCTGCCTGTCCGTTCGTCTGAGGATGGTACCCGGACGAGAGACTCACGGTGGCCCCCAGTTCCCTGCAGAAACTCCTCCAGACCTGAGAGCAGAACTGAGGACCACGGTCTGAGACAATATCCGATGGAATCCCATGCAGACGCACGACGTGGTGGACCAGGAGGTTTGCAGTCTCCTGGGCCGTTGGGAGCTTCGGGAGGGCCACGAAGTGGGCCACCTTGGAGAACCGGTCCACTGTCGTGAGGATGGTAGTCATGCCCTGGGACGGCGGGAGGCCTGTGACAAAGTCCAGGCTGATGTGAGACCAGGGACGATGAGGCACGGGCAGAGGCTGGAGGAGGCCTTGGGCCTTGTGGTGGTCGGCTTTGCCCCTGGCACAGGTGGTGCAGGCCTGGACATACTCCCGGATGTCGGCTTCCATAGACGCCCACCAGAAGCACTGCCGGACCACTGCCACGGTCCTTCGCACCCCTGGATGACAGGAGAGCTTGGAACCGTGACAGAAGTCTAGGACCGCAGCCCTGGCCTCTGGTGGGACATACAATTTGTCCTTCAGACCTGTCCCCGGGTCCGGGCTCCGTGTCAGGGCCTCCCGGACGGTCTTCTCCACGTCCCAGGTGAGGGTGGCCACGACAGTGGACTCGGGGATGATGGTTTCCGTCGGGTCTGACAGCTCGGTCTTGACCTCCTCTTCGTGCACCTGGGACAGGGTGTCAGATCGTTGGTTCTTCATCCCGGGGCGGTAGGTGATCCGAAAGTCAAAATGCCTGAAGAACAGTGACCAGTGGGCTTGCCTGGGGTTCAGACGCCTGGCGAACCGAATGTACTCCAGGTTCCGATGGTCCGTGAAAACCGTAAATGGTACCGATGCTCCCTCCAACAGGTGTCTCCACTCCTCAAGAGCCTCCTTCACCGCAAGAAGTTCCCGATTGCCGACGTCATAGTTCCTTTCAGCCGGGGTCAACCTGCGGGAAAAGTAGGCACATGGATGGAGAACCTTGTCGGACTCCCCGCTCTGGGATAGCACGGCTCCTATCCCTGAGTCAGAGGCATCCACTTCAACTATAAACTGGCGATTGGGATCGGGCTGCACCAGAACTGGTGCAGTCGAGAACCGGCGTTTCAACTCCCTAAACGCGGCTTCGCACCGATCCGACCAGGTGAAGGGGACTTTTGTGGAGGTCAGGGCTGTCAGGGGGCTAACTACCTGACTGTAGCCCTTGATGAACCTCCGGTAGAAATTTGCAAAACCGAGAAACTGTTGCAGTTTCCTACGGTTTGTTGGTTGGGGCCAATCTCTCACCGCCGCAACCTTGGTCGGATCAGGGGCGACGGAGTTGGAGGAGATTATGAACCCCAGGAAGGACAAAGAAGTGCGGTGGAACTCGCACTTCTCACCCTTCACAAACCGCCGGTTCTCCAACAACCGCTGTAGGACCTGACGTACATGCTTGACATGGGTCTCAGGATCCGGAGAAAAGATGAGTATATCGTCTAGATATACGAAGACAAACCGATGCAGGAAGTCCCACAAGACGTCATTAACCAACGCTTGGAACGTCGCGGGCGCATTGGTGAGGCCGAACGGCATGACCAGGTACTCAAAGTAACCTAACGGGGTGTTAAATGCCGTCTTCCACTCGTCTCCCTCCCAGATCCGAACCAGGTGATAAGCATTCCTAAGATCCAATTTTGTGAAAATTTGGGCTCCATGCAAGGGCGTGAACACTGAATCCAACAGAGGTAACGGGTATCGGTTGCGAACCGTGATCTCGTTCAGCCCTCTGTAATCAATGCATGGACGGAGTCCGCCGTCCTTCTTGCCCACAAAAAAGAAACCAGCACCCATCGGGGAGGTGGAGTTCTGGATCAACCCGGCAGCTAACGAGTCCCGGATGTAGGTCTCCATTGATTCGCGTTCCGGACGTGAGAGGTTGTACAACCTGCTGGACAGGTACTCAGCGCCCGGTATCAAATCAATGGCACAATCGTACGGACGGTGCGGGGGCAGCGTGAGTGCCAGATCCGTGCTGAAGACGTCAGCAATACACATACACATACACATATAAACAGTCACACCCGGACACACACCTACGGACAATTTAAAGTTTCCAATCCACCTAACCTGCCACCCAGACAGAACCCACGCAAACACAGGGAGAACATGCAAACTCCACACAGAAAGGACACAGGTGAGAATCGAGCCCATGACCTTCATGCTGTGAGGCAACAGTGCTAACCACTAGGCCACCGCGCTGCCATAATAATAACAATAATAATGATAATACCCCATTCACCTGAATATAAGTTATTTTTTTCTTGGAACTACATCTAAAATAAATAAATACATTTGGGGGTAATCTTATATTCAGGATCTAGACTTGCTCTTGTCATAAACATACGCAACAGTAGGTGCTGTACAATACCAGTCAAATGAGTGTGTCCCTCATGATTATTATAATTACTATGGCTATTTTGTCATGCGTTCAGTGCAGCTATTTTGTCCACTGCCATTTTATTTTAACAATGCACCCATGTTGTTGTATTTTGGCTGCTCAAATGGCATCAGAGAGATTTTATCTTAATAAAGACAGCAGTTGAAAGACACCATGTCACTTGTTTTTATTTCCCCCAAGGTTTTTACTTTTTATTTAACCATAACAGAGACTGGTAACTTGTGTGCATTGCAGATCAGCTCATTATGTTTGCTTCTGGCCATCAAAAAAATAAACATCTTTTTCAAACTCTTTAAAAGCACCATAGGCATGTCCCTTTTGCCTTCATGGGAAAATCTCTGAGGACCATTCAAACGTTCTCATGCCCAAAAAGCCCTTGTTGCTCGTCTTACACCATTGTGAGTATATACAAGAATATGTAAGAAGATAGTGACCTACCTTGGCTGAAGAGCTGATTTGAAGCCCATGTCTGGGCTATATGTTGTGAGCGTCGCCATGCACACAGCAGCTGAATGATGAACTCATTGATGCATAAAAAAGGTGGAGTGTGGGTGGCTCCTTGTGTGAGGAAAGATGCCTGAACACACCTCTCTTGTTGAGTCCGAGACACCTAAGGGCCCGGTCACATGGCACACGGTGTTAGCTGAACGAAGGAAAAAAGTCACAAAGCCACAAATCATTGAGAAAAAGTGGATGAATGAGCCGGCACTTCTCCCATCACCGAAAAGCCTGTGAGTGCAGAGCGCATAAAAGACCAAAATGAAACTGAAACTAAGAAAAGAAAAACAAAGCGAACCATGACCTTGATGCTGTGATCATTTCTGCAGCGAGTCTGTGCTCTCCACAGCCACCTGTAGCTGTGTTGTCTTGACAACAGGTTTGTCTTCACTACAACAACGTGTGCACGCACATGCATGTTGGAGCCAGAGATGGCTGCAATGAACATAAACAGTTGATCAAACGTTCTTGCCTCTATTGTTTCTGCATGACAATGTTGCTTTTCATCCCACACATGGACGAGTCACGTTCAGCTCGTCAGATCTTTAGTTATTGATCCGTTCAGATATCGTCAATGTTCATGCAAGACATCAGACTTGGGAGGTTGGTCGAAGTTGGATGACAAATAAACGGCACACTGACAGTACGGGAACTAGTCAAACGATGAGGAACCATCAACACAGAAAGCAAAACGTAATACGGATGAATTGAGGTTGTCATCAGGATTCGTTCACATTTTTAACAGTTTGACAATTCTGACGAAGCGCCAGCTACAGGAATGCAACTGGACGACAGTTAAACAATGTCTCAGAAAGTCAGCGTAAGTCCAAATTTCTTGTTTCATTTTGGCTTCAGTGTCCTTCGTTAGTGCTGTGTGACCGGGGCTTAACCTGGGTTTGGGTGTTTATTAAATCAGATTTTTGGGGACTGCGTGGTGGTTGTCCTAACGGTTTACTCAGTTGTGAACATTCAAAGTTATGAGCCGCAGATTTTATCAGTAATTGTACATTAAGTGGACCTAACAGATGAAGCTCCTAACACTGCTAGCACTGTTAGCATACAACATTAAATATTGCAACAGAGACATCTTAGACAATCCATCAGCACATTTCACCGCACAACAAGCCATATTATTCCAGGTAGTAAAATCCTCCAAACAGCCAGCCTCCACTACCAGCTGCACTGAGCAACATCTAACTAAAGACGAGGCGCTCGGTCGCTGTCACTCAAAGTGACCACTCCCCCAAATTTACAAAACTTTATGACTTAAAACTGCTTAAACTAAGAAGTTAGAAAAAAGTTGCCATGGAAGAAGAAACTACAGAGACCAAAACCGTTTTTTGCACCAGGCTGTAAACATGTTTATTTCTACTCTAAAGCTGGGCATTTTAACATGGAGTCCTATGGGACAGTGCTCTGTTTTGAAGCCAGCCTCAAGCAGTAGGGGTGTCAGAAAAAATCGATTCACGTCCGAATCGCGATTCTTATTTATTACGATTCTGAATCGATCCAAAATGTCCAAGAATCGATTTTTTAAACATGGGGGTGGTCCGGCGTGCTTCAAACACTCGTGCGCTGCAGAGACACAGGAATGACTCATGATGTTTTGGTGGCTTTGGGAGCGGTTGGGAAGTGGGCTTGCCGCTTCTGAGGAGCAGCGAATCAAAGAACCACGAGCCAAATCGAACCATTGCTTCAGTGATTCACGCTTTAAACTGGAGTTGCGCTGCAGAAACGGTTGATTACACGGTCCAAAATAAGCGTAACGGTCCAAAATTATATCGTAACGGGCCGTAACGCCTGTTACGATAGCTCGCTAGCTGGCGCGAGGCTAGTGTGAAGTGTCTCCGCCTGTGAGCGCTTTGTGACGGTGGAGGAGCTCAGTGGCACCCGCTGCTCGGTAGGGACAGAAACTGCGATAGAAGTCAGTCTCCAAACACAAGCAGCTACAAAAAAAAAAAAAAAACATCAGAAATAGAAGCTCGATTTGTCGCTACTCATTTTTAACAAAGAAAATGCCGCTAAGAGGATTAGGAAAGTCTCCGTTTCAACTCAGAAAAGAATGAAAATGCTCCCACGGATGTTTACACCAAAAGATCGCTGATTCGCTCATTTTGCTGTCAATCAAAAGGATTCAGCCTAAGACAGATCATCCAATCATCATGCAGAAGCTGGGCGTCCGGGCCAGCCGAGGCCAGCCCACTGCCCCATAGACCCCCAGACACGCTGAGCGTCCGATGGGCGGGACAAAGCCCAGCATTTATCCAATGACTCGTCTCGTTTCGCTGCATGCTTTGTTTCGCTGTTAAAGCACTGTGAAGCTGCGAGAGTTCAGTGGCTATAGCTTAGCATGGCGGACGAAGAGCTAATTCAGCCAGCACCGTCTTTGCTGAAGGCAAACGTTTGGGCGCATTTTGGATTTTATTATTTGCTGCGTAAGAAGGAGCTTGACATGACTTATGCAGTGTGCAGAATCTGCAAAATGAAGGTCAAGTACTTCGGAAACATTTCAAATCCGCAAGCCCACATGCTACGCTATCACCCGGAGCTAAAAGGAGCGGAGCAGCATTATCTGCCGACTACTGACGAGTGCTTCGTTAACCTGCCAGCCAACTCTGAACGAGCAAAGCAGAGAAGTAAATTTACATCTATAATCACTTGATTAACCTTGTAAAGCTGCATTTTCTTAAACGTAAACATTTTTTAAGTAATATAACTATTTCTCAGAGATCTTTGAATCGAAAATCGATTCTGAATCGAATCGTCACCCCAAGAATCTGAATCGAATTGAATCGTGAGTTGTTGTACGATTCACATCCCTATCAAGCAGACAGTCAAGAAATTGTGCGTAGGCCTTATTTCACGCTGTCTCAGTTTGCTATTTGGTATAAGCACACAGGTAGAGTATATACCAAATATGAATATGCCACGTTCAATATTATTGAGTTATCACATTTGTATCACCTCTCAATAAATGCATCATGTCTAACTTGACAAATGGAGTGTTTCTGATTATGAACAATAAATAACAAATACATATGCACTGGTATGACATTATCATTTGTATAAATGGGCCCAGAGAACCTTAATGCAACACAAGTCAGTACAAGTATGAATCTCCTTAAATACAAAACTGAATCAGAGACAGAAGGTACAGGGGAGTCTCCAGCCTACAGGTCATCTTTTTTTTTTAACTCTCCACATTACATTCTCATGTCCATGCACTGCACAGATTTATATCTTAATAATGAACATTTTCTGGCAATGACATATCAATGTTATTTTCTAAAAATGCACATAAGGATTCTCCACGTCAGTCGCATACAGATTATTTGATGCAGATTTGATGTCTCGTGCATATTCATGACTCCTCTGGTGTGAGCGGCTGCTCTCGCTCCTTTATGAATCATTCATGCTGTTTAGCTCACAGTTGTTTGGGTGCATCTGGCTCAGGGAGGTATGGGGTGTGCCAAATGGAGAGGCCACATGGTGGCTCCAGATGTTTTGCTTTTGTATATGTGCAGCTCATCAAAAACAACAAGCAGTGCCCACGGAGAGGCCCCACCATCTGGGAAGGGGGCAGGGAGGGGGGTGCAAACAGCAGCTTCTCGTCTTTCCTGCTGAATTAGTTGAGAGCGCTTTGGAAGAGATAGACCAACATCAGAGTTATTTCCAGGCAACTTGTTAACACCATGCACAGTTCAGCTGGTCTACAGTTGAACTGTGCAAAACTTGCTCCAATTTTAATAAAAAGTGGTGCAAATTACTGGTTGAGCTAATAGGATTAATAAATAGTTTTGACTGTGTTGCGTGCTTGGTTTGAAAAGTAAAGGTTAAACAATATCAGCAACCATTGGATTCTATGACATGTAACATATGCTACCCTGTAACATGATCACTAAGCATGATACATGATGCAAACTATTCCTTTTTAAAACCATATTCACTCAACTAATAATTTGCATCACGCTTTACCAAAATTGGAGCAACTTTAACTTTTGACCCCTGTACAAACTGAAATTAACCTTTCTCTGTGTTTTTGCTGTTTATACCCCATAACTCCATAACATTAATTCACTGATAGTCCAAGCTATACCTTTTTGGAATCTTTATGATCAGACAAATAATATGGAATACCTTTCAATACGACTGGAACATTTTTAAATTTTGACCCCTGTGTAATACTTCGATTGACCCCTTCTTGGCCGCCTATTGAAAGTTCATGTGGCCACTTGGCATTTTTAAGAGAGTAATTTCTAAGGAGTATGTGTGCCAAATTTGGTGCTTGCATCACCATTTGAAGGATGCCTCAGTAAATATTCACTTATCTGCTGCACTATCAGATAACATTAACAGTTTGAGGCTACAGAGTTGACCTTGTAATTAAAATACTCAGAGAAGTGAAGTTCATATTTGCACCAACATTTTTCTTTAAAATGACTGGAAAAACCTCTCTTGACCTTTGGCATTGATGAAATCCCTCTGAGTTTTTCAGTAACAGGTTAGCAATATTGACTGCTAAACTAATAGAGGGTAAAGAATTACATTTAAATACAACCCCAATTCCATTGAAGTTGGGATGTTGTGTAAAATGTAAATAAAAACAGAATACAATGATCTGCAAATCCTCTTCAATCTATATTCAATTGAATACACCACAAAGACAAGATATTTAAAGTTCAAACTGATAAACTTTATTGTTTTTGAGCAAATATTTGCTCATTCTGAAATGGATGCCTGCAATACCTGCCCGGTGAAAATGTGTGGTGTATTATGAAGCGCAAAATAGAACAATGGAGACCCCGGACTGTTGAACAACTGAAGTCGTAAATCAAGCAAGAATGGGAAAGAATTCCACCTACAAAGCTTCAACAATTAGTGTCCTCAGTTCCCAAACACTTATTGAGTGTTGTTAGAAGGAAAGGTGATGTAACAAAGTGATAAACATACCACTGTCCCAGCTTTTTTGAAATGTGTTGCAGGCATCTATTTCAAAATGAGCAAATATTTGTACAAAAACAAAGTTTATCAGTTTGAACATTAAATATCTTGTCTTTGTGGTGTATTCAATTGAATATAGGTTGAAGAGGATTTGCAAATATTGTATTCTGTTTTTATTTACATTTTACACAACGTCCCAACTTCATTGGAATTGGGATTGTATTTGTATTTCAATATATGGTGATATGTTTGGGCCATTCATCATTTTGAAGGTAGTACAAAACATATTACTTTCCAATACACCCCCCACCCCCACCCACAGGTCATACAAATAAAATTTTGATTTTGACAGATGAATTAAACTTTTACAACAAATACAAAATGTTGTTATTGAGTTAATATGTAATCAGTTGAGTGTTTATTACATTTTCTCCCGCATGCCTTAAAACAGAATAGGAAATGTTCAGTTACAAAGGGTAAAATACAAAAAAAAAAAACCTGGACACACAAGTGGGACACATTCAGTATTTGGTAGTATGTTTTATGCTACCTTGAAAATGATGGATGCCCCCTTACAGAAGGAAAATGGTTTTGTATGCTGGAAATAATTTCACAGCAATATCAAAACGACACAGCCTAAAAAATGCCTCATGATATAGCCAGTCATGCACTGTGGGGAAAAGAGCCAGTTTTAATTTTGTCATTGCACTGCATTACCACATAAGTCAGTCAAAGTAATAATAATAAAAAAGATTGCAGAACAGAAGTTCACTTTTTTCACAAAGTTTCTGAATATCTGTCATTTTAAATTCTTCTGAATGCTGGGTGCTCTGTGTCCAGTCCCCGGTGCACATCACGCTCATCCCCAGATCCCTGCTATTCTCAGTATAATCATTATTTAGTCCTTTTGTAAGCAAGCAGTGTCCCAGATCACAAATTAATCTTTCATATGTTTCCAAGATCTAGCCTTCTGTAATCCCATCTGTATGAGACACAACAAAGCACAGCAAGGGAGCGCATATGAATTATTCATTCATTTCTCATGAAAGGCTTTCCTTATGTCTATCATGTTTCACTCTTGCAAGGAAAATCCATTGATCCTTGCCTTTTTCTCTGACAACAAGAACAAACAAGCGACATCACATGGCTGTACATTTTCTCACACTCCGACAAAGAGATGTGAGAAAAATGCATCTGCAATAAGACGATTTATAATAGCATGTATGCATGTATAATATGTGGGTAATGCAGACACACACATTACAAATGTACACTCACACATTGTGTATGCCCCCCACGTTAAACATACTGCTTGCTCTTAACTAATAGCTGCAAGTGCGACCTCTGGGAAAATGTTGGAAGTAGAACACAGTGAGGCACAGTGGATTAAGTCGCATGTGCCTTGCCAGTAATCATTTATCTCCCATGGTATTATAATCCAACAGGCTTCTCTTCTTTCTGTCAAGCTGCCTTCATAATTCAGTGCAACAGAATAGAGAAAACAGCATTGTTAACAAGAAAAAGGCTTTAAATCACAAGCACGGAGTACATTTCCTGTGAAATATTAATGTGGAAAGTGTGTTTGTGTACAAGGAACAAAGGGCAGAGAGTTGTACATCAATGGGCTGGCAGTGCTGCAGGCTCCACAGACCGGCCTCTGCTTACTCCAGCCATGGCACAGCGTGCATGTATAAGGGTTTGATGCACGGTGAAGGAGAGCAGGTCATTTATAATGTATAAGGCCTGCTGGAGTGTGAGGTGTTGGGTCTGCTGTGCTTGTGCTGTATTTACATTAAAGGTTTCTTCTGGGGCCGTGCTTCGAACGTTGGACAGATAAGACAGGCACAGTTCACGAATACCTTCATTTTTACATTGATGAGCCCATCGTATTAAATATGCAGAAGTCTTTTCATCAAAGTCACAGAGCCTTGTAACCCTGGTGTTACCTTCAGCATGATGTTAGTCTGCAGGGTGCATCGTGGAAGTGCTTGGTGCTGAAGTCTGTCAATGTGACTGCATCCTGAAAAACACAGAGGACATCATCTTCCACTCACCACAAAGTGGCACATAGTGCCATTTCTAGATTCCGCCTTATGCAGATGTCATATTTACACCATGTGTCCACATCCTCTGAGTAACGACACCACTTGAGCTTGTGAGGTGTGGTTGGGTGCAGAGCCCACATTGATATTGTCCATCACCAACAAGTATTCATGTGTTAGACCATCAAAATCCACATCCAAAGTCCAGTGCTGTGTATGTCTTTTTGAAAAGACAGGAACACTAAGGGCCCCGTCACACATAACATGATTGAAGCCGACTAGTGCACGAAAGAGGAATTGCATGCAAGTTTTGAAAAATCGGAGCTGCCGCTAACGCCTTGTACATCTGTCGTGACAACTATTCACAAACACCAGCGAAAGACAGCGAGTGCCCTGTGAGAGCCCATTCGATCCCTCTTGCGGCAGGTGTCGACCAAATTCCAGGTGCCACACATGAACATCTAACACCGCTCGCAGAGCACTTAGGAAATGTGGAGCCATTTGTGCTGTTAGCACGAAAACAGTGAGCAGATGATCACTTTCGAGCTGGCTGTGGAATTAGTCTAAGTGCCCCCACAACTGTGGCATTGCAAAGCAACACACATGTGACATGCCAGAGTGTCGGGTCCCCCCTCAACTCATGTGCCGTGTGTGTGTATCGCACGTGTGTTACGGCCCTCCCCCACTGCCACCCCCCACAACACATGTGGAATGTGTGTGTATCGCACGTGCATTGCACCCTCCCTGCTCCCCCATCCGCAACACATGTGCTGTGCCTGGGGGGGGGGGGGGGTACACTTGCATGAACTGCTGATTTGTATGTACAGATGGGGAGCAGCCAGTCATGTCTGAGCACTCACAGCACAGCAAGCCACCTCCTAGCTGATCACTGACCAGAGACTCACTGACAGCTAGAAATGACAGTGACATGACAGTGCACACGACATGTTGCATTAAAAACACATAGACCACAGCCAGGACAGGTATATTAATAACTACTACAATAACTTACATACACAATTCCATAACACAACTGAAAAAACGATCACGTAACACAGAAACAGTGACAGGTTAGTGTGTGCACTGAACTGGCAGGGGGTGTGGCCGCCAACAGCAGCAGCGGTTGAGGTCTCTGGTTCTGGACGTCATGGCTGGGGAACACATATTGTGTTTTGATGGATATGGCCTTACAACTGTTCACTGTGACGCGTGTGTATCTGCTTGCTGTCCTCGCGTGGAAATACATAAAACATATCGCTGTTGCAACAGGCTGTAATGAGCGAGCGCCATGTCGTGCACATTGACAGGCTGTCCCAGGTGAAAAGGACAATCAGATCATGAGAATACGCAGTGGGCGATCTGAATGTCATGTCTGTCTCTGTGATCGGACTATGCCAAGCCAACAGTGCTACAAATATGCAACTTTCAGTCCCGTATCACCAAACATACACTGTAACAAATGCAGTTTTGTCAGTTATTACTGTGCTTTTTTTAGTTGTAATTAAAGACGACAAAAACTTCCTCTCCATCTACATCAGGGGTGGCCAAGTTCAGTCCTCGAGAGCCAAATTCCAGACACTCTTAGTTGTCTCCCTGCTCCAACACACCTGAATCCAATGAAAGGCTCATTAAAAGTCTGCTAAAGAGTCTTTCATTGGATTCAGGTGTGTTGGAGCAGGGAGACAACTAAGAGTGTCTGGAATGTGGCTCTTGAGGACCGAACTTGGCCACCCCTGATCTACATTGTCTAATTTCTCTTTAAAAAAAAAAAGTTTACCTTGTTGATTTAGGCATTTTATACTCCTGTTACAAGACAGCGATAGTAGCGCAGTGGTAAAGTTTCCATCTGTTAATCAGAGCTTTATAAATTGCAGATTCAAATCCCATGAGTGGCAATGATTTTTTATTTAACTTGAGCTCTGTTCCACATGACACGATGTCTGTCCTGTGGCGCATCGCCCACAGGTCATGCGTGTTGGCCTGGACACGCGTGAGGCTGACTGGACATGGAGCAGATGTGGGCATGATAAGAGTGCACTGCTTCATTCATGTTATTTCATGACTGTATGTCTGACCATGGGTCATCTACAGAGGAACGGAGGGTTCATACTTGTATTGTCCACTCAATAAGAGGGATTCTGTTGTGTGGGCCGCTGAAGAGGAGGTACTGCTGGCCCACCACCACCAGAGGGCGCCCTGCCTGGAGTGCGGGCTCCAGGCACCAGAGGGCGCCGCCGCCTCACGTGAGCAGCTACGGTGACAGCTGTCACCCATCACCTGAGACAGCTGACGGCAATCATCTGTGGGGTATATCAGCAGGACGGCACCTCCACCTCATTGCCGAGATATCGTTTCTACCTACGAGGTAACGTATCAAAGCTGACGGAGTGTATCTTTTTGGATTAGTGTATAGCTTGTGGATTACTGTTCCAACGAGAGGTGGAGGTAACTTCCCTGCTGTTCGGAGTCTTGGGTGCAAACGCGCCCCCATCTAACTGTTCTTTGTTCCTCGCCAGCAGTACCAGGTCCGACACGCGGAGGCAGTGGCCACTTGGGAGTTCGGGACTTGGCGGCTCCAGTATTTCCGGGGTCCTGTGGCGGAGGAAGCCGTGTGGTTCGGGTCTTACCTTGGAGAGGCGTCTCCTATCTTCGAGCCTGCCCACACGACACTTTTGTGAATTGACTGTTGTCCATTTCGTGATTGGTTGTATTCGTTGTGCACGTTCACAACAGTAAAGCCTTGTTGTTTGACTTTCTCCATTGTCCGTTCATTTGCGCCCCCTGTTGTGGGTCCGTGTACTGACACTTTCCCAACAGGATATCTCGGCCAACGTCATGGATCCCGAGGGGCGTCAACCGGCTGTTGAACGGCCAATGGAAGAACAGGACGCGCAGGCGTCCGCGGGAGGGGTAATCGGTGAGTTGCAGCAGATCCTCACCGCTTTCACGACTCGGTTGGATTTCATGACCGAGCAGAACGTCCTCCTGAACCGCAGGGTGGAGGCTCTCGCCGCGCAGGTGGGGCGCCGCTGCTTCTCTCCCTCCCGTAGATCCTGTGCGTAACGTTGACGTTCCACTGGTTGTTCAACGACCTCTCCCTCCTTCCCCGGAAGCATACATAAGCCCTCCAGAGCCGTACGGAGGCTGTGTGGAGACGTGCGCGGATTTTCTGATGCAGTGTTCGCTCGTCTTCGCACAGCGTCCCGTTATGTACGCGACCGATGCTAGTAAAGTAGCTTATGTCATAAACCTGCTTCGCGGTGAGGCACGCGCTTGGGCTACAGCGCTCTGGGAGCAGAATTCACGGCTCCTTCTGACATACGATGGGTTTGTGAGGGGGCTCAGAACCGTGTTCGATCACCCTAATAGGGGCGAGACCGCTTCAACCGTGCTACTGTCAATGAGACAGGGGCGCCGGAGCGCAGCTGTTTATGCAGTCGACTTCCGCATCGCGGCTGCGAGATCCGGCTGGAATAACGCTGCCCTCCGCGCCGCCTTTGTAAACGGACTGTCTTTGGTTCTCAAGGAGCACCTGGTGGCTAAGGACGAACCGCGGGATTTAGACGGGCTTATCGATCTTGTCATACGGTTGGACAACCGGTTAGAAGAACGTCGGCGGGAACGAGACGAAGGGCGTGGCCGGGCACGCGCCGTCCCTCTCCCTTCCGGTTCCGACCGCGCTCCGCCTTCCCCACGCTCCACGGCCCCTGCGCTCCATGGGGCCACAGCTCCCCCTACTGACGAAGCTATGGACACGAGTAGGGCAACATTTAGGGCACCAGCTGCACAGAGGAGACGGGCCCATGGAGCTTGTTTTGTTTGTGGTGCACTAGAGCACCATGTGAGAGACTGCCCCGAGCGGTTACAACACCAACGCCCGCCCCTAGAGACTGGGCTAGGGGTGGGCCGAGACATTCACGTGGGACACACCCACATTGCTACACGACTCCCAGTCACGATCCTGTATGAGGATTTAACCCTGAAGGCCCCAGCACTGGTGGACACGGGCTCTGAGGGGAATCTGTTGGACTGCAGATGGGCCAGGGAGATAGGGCTCCCTCTGGTGGCGCTTACCTCGCCTGTGCAGGTTCGAGCGCTAGATGGCTCCCTGCTCCCTCCGATCACACATAAGACACCACCTGTAACGCTGGTGGTGTCAGGAAACCACCGGGAGGTGATCGAGTTTTTTGTGACTCAGGCCACTTCCCGTGTGGTTTTAGGCTTTCCCTGGATGTTGAAGCACAATCCCCGGATTGATTGGCCGTCCGGGGTAGTGGTTCAGTGGAGCGAGACCTGCCATCGGGTGTGTCTAGGTTCCTCGGTTCCTCCCGGCTCCCAAGCTAAGGAGGAGGTCAGAGTCCCGCCCAATCTGGGGACGGTGCCGGTGGAGTACCACGACCTTGTCGACGTGTTCAGCAAGGATCTGGCGCTCACACTCCCCCCCCACCGTCCGTACGATTGTGCCATCGATTTGGTTCCAGGCAGTGGGTTCCCGTCCAGTAGACTGTACAACCTCTCACGGCCTGAGCGCGAATCAGTGGAGACCTACATCCGGGACTCGTTAGCTGCCGGGTTGATCCGAAATTCCACCTCCCCGATGGGCGCCGGTTTCTTTTTCGTGGGTAAAAAAGATGGCGGACTTCGTCCATGCATCGATTATAGGGGGCTGAACGAAATCACGGTTCGCAACCGATACCCGTTACCCCTGTTGGATTCGGTGTTCACGCCCCTGCATGGAGCCAAGATTTTTACCAAGCTTGATCTTAGAAACGCGTATCATCTGGTTCGGATCCGGAAGGGAGACGAGTGGAAGACGGCATTCAACACCCCCTTAGGTCACTTTGAGTACCTGGTCATGCCGTTCGGCCTCACAAACGCCCCCGCGACGTTCCAAGCCTTGGTTAACGACGTATTGCGGGACTTCCTGCACCGGTTCGTCTTCGTATATCTAGACGATATACTCATCTTTTCTCCGGATCCTGAGACTCATGTCCGGCATGTACGTCAGGTCCTGCAGCGGTTATTGGAGAACCGGCTGTTTGTTAAGGGCGAGAAGTGTGAGTTTCACCGCACCTCTTTGTCCTTCCTGGGGTTCATCATCTCCCCCAACTCCGTCGCACCTGATCCGGCCAAGGTTGCTGCGGTGAGAGACTGGCCCCAACCCACAAGCCGTAGGAAGCTGCAACAGTTCCTCGGCTTTGCGAATTTCTACAGGAGGTTCATTAAAGGCTACAGTCAGGTTGTTAGCCCCCTGACAGCCCTGACCTCACCAAAAGTCCCCTTCACCTGGTCGGATCGTTGCGAGGCCGCGTTCAAGGAGTTGAAACGGCGCTTCTCGTCTGCACCCGTTCTGGTGCAGCCCGATCCTAGTCGCCAGTTAGTGGTTGAAGTGGACGCCTCGGACTCAGGGATAGGAGCTGTGCTGTCCCAGAGTGGGAAGACCGATAAGGTCCTTCATCCGTGTGCCTATTTTTCCCGCAGGTTGACCCCGGCTGAACGGAACTATGACGTCGGCAACCGAGAACTCCTTGCGGTGAAAGAGGCTCTTGAAGAGTGGAGACACCTGTTGGAGGGGACGTCCGTGCCATTCACGGTTTTCACTGACCACCGGAACCTGGAGTATATCAGGACCGCCAAGCGGCTGAATCCCAGGCAAGCCCGCTGGTCACTGTTCTTCGGCCGTTTTGACTTCCGCATCACCTACCGGCCCGGGACCAAGAACCAGAAATCGGATGCCTTGTCCCGGGTACACGAAGACGAGGTCAAAGCGGAGTTGTCGGATCCACCAGAACCTATCATCCCGGAGTCCACTATCGTGGCCACCCTCACCTGGGACGTAGAGAGAATCGTCCGGGAGGCCCTGGCACGAAGCCCGGACCCCGGGACTGGACCAAAGAACAGACTTTACGTCCCACCAGAGGCAAGAGCTGCAGTCCTGGACTTCTGTCACGGCTCTAAGCTCTCCTGTCATCCAGGGGTGCGAAGAACCGTGGCAGTTGTCCGGCAGCGCTTCTGGTGGGCGTCCCTGGAGGCCGACGTCCGGGACTATGTCCAGGCCTGTACCACCTGCGCCAGGGGCAAGGCCGACCATCGCAAGGCTCCGGGACTGCTACAGCCGCTGCCCGTGCCTCATCGCCCCTGGTCCCACATCGGCCTGGATTTTGTCACGGGCCTCCCGCCGTCCCAGGGAAACACCGTGATCCTCACGATAGTGGACCGATTCTCCAAGGCGGCCCACTTCGTGGCCCTCCCGAAGCTCCCAACGGCCCAGGAGACAGCGGACCTCCTGGTCCACCATGTCGTCCGCCTGCATGGGATACCATCAGACATCGTCTCCGATCGCGGTCCCCAGTTCTCCTCGCATGTCTGGAGGAGCTTTTGCCGGGAACTGGGGGCCACGGTCAGTCTCTCGTCCGGGTATCACCCCCAGACCAACGGGCAAGCAGAGCGGGCCAATCAAGAAATGGAGCAAACACTGCGTTGTGTGACAGCCGCGCACCCGGCGGCCTGGAGTACTCATCTGGCCTGGATCGAGTACGCCCACAACAGTCAAGTGTCATCAGCCACCGGCCTCTCCCCCTTTGAGGTGTGTTTGGGGTATCAGCCCCCATTGTTCCCGGTGGTTGAGGGAGAGGTCGGTGTGCCCTCGGTCCAGGCCCACCTGCGGAAGTGCCGTCGGGTGTGGCGTGCCGCCCGTTCTGCTTTGTTGAAGGCCCGGATGAGGGCGAAGACCCATGCAGACCGGCGGCGGACCCCGGCCCCTACGTATCGCCCCGGGCAGGAAGTGTGGTTGTCCACGAAGGACATCCCGCTAAAGGTGGCCTCCCCAAAACTGCAGGACAGATACATAGGACCGTTTAAAATTCTCAAGGTCATCAATCCCGCCGCAGTGAGGCTTCGGCTTCCAGCCTCACTGCGGATCCATCCAGTATTTCATGTGTCAAAGCTCAAGCCCCATCACATCTCGCCCCTCTGTACACCCGGTCCGGCACCACCTCCTGCCCGGATCATCGATGGCGAGCCGGCTTGGACAGTGCGCCGGTTGTTGGACGTCCGACGGATGGGCCGGGGCTTTCAATATCTGGTGGACTGGGAGGGGTACGGTCCCGAAGAACGCTCCTGGGTGAAGAAGAGCTTCATCCTGGAACCGGCCCTCCTGGCCGACTTCTACCGTCGCCACCCGGACAAGCCCGGTCGGGCGCCAGGAGGCGCCCGTTGAGGGGGGGGTCCTGTTGTGTGGGCCGCTGAAGAGGAGGTACTGCTGGCCCACCACCACCAGAGGGCGCCCTGCCTGGAGTGCGGGCTCCAAGCACCAGAGGGCGCCGCCGCCTCACGTGAGCAGCTACGGTGACAGCTGTCACCCATCACCTGAGACAGCTGACGGCAATCATCTGTGGGGTATATCAGCAGGACGGCACCTCCACCTCATTGCCGAGATATCGTTTCTACCTACGAGGTAACGTATCAAAGCTGACGGAGTGTATCCTTTTGGATTAGTGTATAGCTTGTGGATTACTGTTCCAACGAGAGGTGGAGGTAACTTCCCTGCTGTTCGGAGTCTTGGGTGCAAACGCGCCCCCATCTAACTGTTCTTTGTTCCTCGCCAGCAGTACCAGGTCCGACACGCGGAGGCAGTGGCCACCTGGGAGTTCGGGACTTGGCGGCTCCAGTATTTCCGGGGTCCTGTGGCGGAGGAAGCCGTGTGGTTCGGGTCTTACCTTGGAGAGGCGTCTCCTATCTTCGAGCCTGCCCACACGACACTTTTGTGAATTGACTGTTGTCCATTTCGTGATTGGTTGTATTCGTTGTGCACGTTCACAACAGTAAAGCCTTGTTATTTGACTTTCTCCATTGTCCGTTCATTTGCGCCCCCTGTTGTGGGTCCGTGTACTGACACTTTCCCAACAGATTCAATAAAATGCAGTGTTTTTATGGTGTGTGGTTTTATTATTTTTTTTCTCCACAGCAGAGGCGCGATGTGGTGCAACACGTTCCAGCTGCTTGCACTGTGTTCATGCCGTCAATGGTGTCTCGTGCATGCCTGTCCGAACCTGCGTCCCTCACAACAGCAGGCGGAATATTTTGTGGTTCCCCATTTTGTTTGGTTTGCGGATTTTCTTCTGGTTTCTGCTTCTTTCGTGTTATGTGAGAAGGGGCCCTAAGATGTGGGTTCATAACAGCATATACCCTGCTAGCCTGCATATGTTGTCACCACTCACATTTGGTGGTGTGCTAGCACAATGGCATATTGTGGGCACTTTAGGAGAAAATTCACATTATCTGAGTGAGCTGTCATGTCCCAAATGGGTATGTCTCACTGCACAGCTTGGTTTTGCACCTGCTGTCAAGATAGGGCCCAGAGCATTCATCTGAGGTCCTCAATAGGCATATATTATATTGTAAATAAATAAAATAAAAACAGAACAAAGTGAATACTCCAACTAGGTCAAACAATCCCACAATTTTGCTGTAAGATATGCTGACGGTCACCAACTCAACTAAACTCAAATCGAGCAAAAACAAAAAAGACATAAGGGACAATATTACACCTGTCTCTCCATGCATGTGTAAAACTAAGGAGCTGCACTGTCTTCATTTTGCTGTCAAATAATTTACAAGATACAGCTTTCCCTGTGCACTACTATACTATTGCAGCTGCGTTTAGAGTGTAGTAGAGAAGCTTGAATCTTAGATTTTTATAGTGTAGAACACTTAATAGAACACCGCAGCATAAAAACAACAAAGTTGGCCCATGACTAAGACCTCAGTAACAACTAAACTGAGACAACAAATTTTGGCATAAATTAAGCAGTAAGCCCAAGTTTAAGTGCAATTGATTTTTTTTTTTTTTTTTTTCTGAAGATGACCAGAAACATCTGTTTTGATCTTTAACCCAGATGAAACAATCATTTGCTGTAGGATAAAATGTCACACAATGAAAGGCATCAGAAGGCTGATGTATACCCTGCACGCGCTACGCACTGGAAAAAAAAAATAATAATAAAAAAAAATATATATATATATATATATATATATAAATTTACATTTTTTTTATATGTAATAAAGTCACTCATACCAATCAATTGCAAATATTTTGCCTATCAGTATATGCTTTAGAGTCTAGACCATCCATCCAGTCTTCATATTTGTTGATATATATATATATATATATATATATATATATATATATATATATATATATATATATATATGTATGTATGTATGTATGTATGTATATATATATATATATAGTGTTCTTTGGACTTTCACTTTGTTAGCGTGCAGGGCAAAACATTTTAAAATATTTGTAGATTGATGCTGCCAGTTGGGCAGAAGGCTAAGATAAGTGGTTAATAACTACCATTTTTTTTTAAATCTATTTAGCCAAGACTCTTCTCATGATATTTTTACCTGTTCATTTGTGACAAGATGCAGTTTAGTGTGAGTGATTTTAACTTGCCCCATGCAATTACATTACGGTGCATCCAGAAAGTATTCACAGCACTTCACTTTTTCCACATTTTGTTATTTTATTTAACTAACTTTATTCCAAAATAGATGAAATTCATTTTTCCTCAAACTTCTACACACAATACCCCATAATGACAATGTGGAAAAAGTTTGTATTTTTAGATTTTTGAAAATTTATTAAAAATAATAACATGATGTGCAAATTGGAAATTTGTGGAAATTCAGATATCGTAGTTATTGTGGCAATCCGTGGCGAGGAAGATAGTCTCTTAGTCAATTCACAGATGGGGACATGCACCCCGACATGGAGATGACTGAACAGGCCCAGTCTTGACGCGCACTGTTTCTGACAGACGCTGCATGTGGTTACTGCAGTATAAACGTCTGCCAGTAAAGATCTTGTACTGGGTAGAAGATAGGACCCAAAGTCTTCACTGGAAATAATGAAAATTGCTTCAGCATCATTCCCAGTGCACCTGTAGCTCATTCTATTCATGCAAATCATATTTATTTCATAGGACATTGCAGCAGCAGTATCTGTCTTGTGCTGATTTACTTGACTATGCAGATTATAGAGCAGCTTGCAGGATAAGAGTGCTGTTGTTGGCCTCGGCTGCCTCCTCACTGCCTGTCAGCGCCAAGCAGAGATGAGCTTGTGGCCCGTTCTGTCTGCTGTTAATCCTGCCTGTTCTGCTTTGTCAAAGCTGCTGTTTGAACAATGGAGCTGTCTTCTTGTCTGCTAATTTAGGAACAAACATTTGCCTGCGTAGCAAACAAGCTCTCCCAGGAAGTGCTATTAATAGGATAATTAAGCAGACGGTAATGAGCAGGATTACTGCTAATTATGACAAGATTTGTTTTGGCATTTGCCTGAGAGGCAGCAGAGTGTTAAAGTCTGCACAGGAGTTCATCACTGCGACGAACGAGCAAGGCACCTGAGTAAACAGACTGGAGCACGCTGGGGGTTTGGGTGTACTTTTATGCATGTGTTTGTAGACTGAGTGTGTGTAGCAGGGGGTAAAGAAAGGGGAAACAGTAACAAATGAACAATACCAGACGTACTGCCAGACGAGTGCAATCACTTTGTAACAAGGTCAGTCCAGCCTGCCCCGACCGCACGATGTCTGCCAGCTGACCTTGTGCACACTATCTGTATCACATAAGGTTTACCTGACATGAAAGTGTCGGTACACTCCTGTACAGTAGCACATGGGGGTGTATAGTTTTTAATTCCATGTCTGTGAACAAAACAACTTCAACAGTTTTGAATGTGGCACAAATTTGCCTGAAAGACTGACAATCAATAAAGGACAAATTAAGTTGATTTTGAGAAAAACTAGGTAAAATATGTTTCAAGAGTCCATCGTAAGCCCCTTTGGATGCTCCCTTGTTTTGTCACTCGGGGTCACCACAGCAGATCCAAGGTGGATTTGCATTAGGTTTAGCACATGTTTTACGTCGGATGCCTTTTCTGACACAGCTTCACATTACATGGAGAAATGTGGAGGGGTGGGGTTTGAACCAGGAACCTTCCACATTGAAACCAAAGGCGCGAATGGTGCATTTACACATAGGCAAGGCATGTTACGAATGTCATATTTGAGTGATTCTTGGAACATTCCTGACATTCTTAATGTGACTTACCACATCTGAATAGGATTCTTAATAGTGCGTGTTGGTGCATGATATTCTTGATTTTCGTGGAGCATGGTTTTGCTGTCAAAAAATCTTCCACGAATGTCACGCACCACTGTCATTTCACCTTATGTCATGGAGGTCGCAACTGAGCGTGTTGATCCATCTTGATTAGTGGTGAACCTTAATAGAGCGTGACAGCGTTCTTCTCTGACGTGCGCACAATTAAACCCCGCTGCATCACATTCAGTTTCATTGCTGCAGTAAGGACAGTGACGCCAAGTCTCATGCCAGTGCTCCTCAGCGCGCTCCTGCAGGTGTTCCACCTGCTGCTGCTGCTGTGCCTGATGTTTGGGAAAATGAGCGAGATGAGAGCCGCATGAAGCCACACCTCTGGCTCTCTGTCTCCTCCTCCTTTCTGCACCACTCCATGGCACAGAGCCCAACTAAGCATGCAGTCACAAAGTTCTTCTGCTGTGGATTTTGAGGAGCAAACTGGAGTGATCTGAATTGTTCAGCAACTGACAGTAGGATTAATATGTATGTGTGTGTGTGGAGACAATTTGCCTCATTCACAATGTGATAGAATGTAACAATGCACTGTTACGCGCGATAGCGGAACATTATTCATGACTGTGCGTAATGGTTCCTCATCGTTCTCCAGCAACACATGCCATTAATCGTAACACGTGGTAACAGGTTGCAGCAGTTCCTGAGGACACCTGACGCCTCTGCCCTGAATTGTCACATTCGTGATCAGCGGCCAAGAATGTATACTGTAGACTTGCTGTTATATGTAAATGCAGCATAAGAGTCAATACACAGACAAAATGTCAGCACTCTGGAAACCCATGTATTTGCCTTCATTTATTAACTTCTTGGGATAGATAACATGCTCTGCTATGTTAGGTTATGCTATGCTAGGATAAACTATGTTGGGCTAAAAGGGTGAAAGCTTCTGCCACATTCCAATTACCTCAAAAGCCATAAATTGCAACTATGTCACACAACTATGTGTAAGATGTGTTCCAGTGTCTACACAATACCGGGAATTGGAAAACATGCTGGATGCTGGAAGATTTTTGAGTAGAGAGCTACAAAAATATGCTGTCCAACAAAGAGACCACATGGAAGAGGACAGATGGCACAGAAGGCACATTAGTGTTTTAATTTGCTGCTTGATTTGTATCAAGGTTTAACCTATCATTAGCAACATCTATCAAGATAGCCAATATTAGCAGTACCAGTTGATAACTCAATACATGGTATTTCATACATAACAACACCATAGCTACATGTCCACAGACAACCGTAGGACAGTACTGTGTACACAGTTTATTAAACACGAGACCAGACAGCCAGAAATCCTAAAAACAGTAAAAACCACAGCGTCCACTCTTGTTAATGCTCAGACAGCCATCTTGGATTGTGAATTCGAGGTATGTTTTATTTGAATGAGGTGACAAGTTTAATTTACCTCTTCAGATAGAATTCCCATTGAAAGTTAGTACTTAGTACAGTATGTGCACTGAAAAGGCTTGCACATTACTTTTGTTGTACTTGTTACAATGACAAAGAATCTCTAATCTGTTGTTAGTATCTTGGGGTGACTTAGGTTGTGATTTAGAGCTGTATAAATGAACTGATTTGAATGTAATTGCTTACTGTGGGTGAGCAAGATGGAACATATCTCAGATGAGTGTATTTCCATTTGTAATCTGGATTCAATGACAGTATCAAGTTCTGCAAATGTCTTTGCAAAAACCCACACTGATAACTTCAGAAATGTATACAGTATGCAAACACTTCACATACAAAAGGAAATGACTTATTCTAAGTAATTAAATAGCATTTGTGACATTAATGTCAACAGTGATGATGGAAGATGTCATGCCTGCAGTTCTTATGATGTCAAGTTGGATTAATTCGGAGCACTGAATTTCCACCAAACATTCCAACCTGACCATGAATTCAAATAGTTTTGCGTGAGTTGAAGCTTATAATTTTTGACTTCACAACATGAATGTCCCGTTGGAAGCAGTGTACATGTGAATTATAGGATTGAGGTAGAGCAGATTTAAGTGTGCAAACACAGATATTTGCAGCAGGCAGGAAGATGAATATTACATGACTGTATGAATGTGAATGTCCTGATGTGACTCAAGTTGCCTGCCTGATATAGTTTGCAGGTCACATATTCAAAAACTCATCTCAGTCTGTCATACAATAGGGGACATTTAAAAGTGACTCACCATTCTTGGGTCCGGCGCATCCAGGTTATTTTACCATACCTTCAGTAACTGCACTTTTAAGGTACATGCATATAGTATAATGCCCATGTTGCATATCAAAATGTTCAGAAAATCCCAGCTTTCTCAATGTGAGATGTGTATTTATGTAGCACACCCTTTGAAAGATATAATTTGGCTTGAATACCAAAAATATGAAATGCCTTTTTAGAAAGTCTGAAGCCAGTTGGACATGGCAGGGCCATTTGATACTCTCCAGATTCTAGGATTGGCTATGAGTGATGGATTAAAGGTGGAAACTACAGCTAAGAAGCTGTAGTTTCACAGTAATTTTAAAATTGTTTAAGACTCTCTAAGGCTGTTTGACTTTACATGGGCAGTCAAAATGTGATAACCAGTTTCCTTTCTACTCATGGCATAACAATTGTTATGGCTCCAAGGTGTCAGGTTTGAAAAATTAGACTTCTACAAAAGCTGTACCAGCAGTTTTACTAAGCATGAACCAGTGATGTTTCTGTCATTCCTTCAGTCTGCATACACATTTACAACAAAGGCAAAGACAGTTTTGTGCAGATTGGCTAAGAAATCCTGAGATACAAAGTGATTTCTAAATATGCACATTGATCACAGAGATCTGTTATAAAAGTGGCAGACAGAAATATCGCTTTGATAATTGTTACAAATCAGTCAAATTCTCTCTAATCGCACAGAGAATGAGATAACGAGACAGCTGAGCGGAACTGCGGTAAGATGATTGATCTGGCATGTATTTTCTATTTTCAAAATATCATGTAATCATTTATGACTTCTTTTATGATGCTGTCATTTTTGAACAGGAGGACGCACCAGAAGTACTCTTCAAAAACAAATACTTTTTTATAAGACTCTCAGTTTCCCTGCAAACTGCAAAATGTCTGCAGAGGACATAATAGCATGCGATAGTTTCTGTTCGTGCACGTGTTGTCCTGTAGAGACAACAATGCACAGAAAATCTCCCTTTTATCATCTCAAAGTTTCTTAATTAGTGAAGATGGACAGTGTTTACAGAGCCTGTGGTCTCCTGATTGGTGTTTCTCCATAGGATAGAATATTTAAAAGCTCATCCAGCACTGAATCCTGGTCACATCACTTCACACCACCATCTCAAAACCACAAACTTGCATTAACACAGAAACTGTTATGGCCAAGTGACCTTTAATTTTTAACCTACTGCACAATTAGCAGGCACACACTTTCATTAAAATGAAGAACATACAAGGAGATATTGCTACAGAGTATATGATTTAATGGCATTTAATAGAAAAATGGAATATAGCTTTCATAACAGTCGGTTCATTAGTGTCAGATGGACTTTCTAAAGAGCTGTAGGTGGGACACTCTACGTGTCGGGCTGTTCCACAAAGTGCCACCTATGACGGATAAAACTCTATGACCAAAGGATCAGAGTGCATCATATTTTGCATCATATTTCCCCACTTCTGCTTATCTCTAATGGTGGTTGGTTCTTTTCATCAGAATAAAATGTCTCATTAACACATTACTGAGTGAAAAATGGGAGCAGAAAAGCAAATACTCAAAATATATATATATATATATATATATATATATATATATATATATATATATATATATATATATATATATATATATATATGTGTGTGTGTGTGTGTGTATATATATATATATATATATATATATATATATACTACCTCATTTCTTATGTTGCTGATGCTGATAGTTACACACTCTTTGTTTGAGCACGTGAGATTGTCATCAGAGGCTCTCCGTCTGCTCCTGCTTTCACTGATCGCTATGCGCAATAGGATTGCTCCACTAGTTTGTATGTGAATGTTACTGAATAACTCTGTTGCTTTCTTGGCGTAAAGCACTGTTTACCATATCAAAACAACAAAATGCATAGACCATTTTGTATATACTGTTCAAAATGTGCATTTGTTTATTGTTTGAACCTTTTTGTTGTACAGTCTTTCACACAAGACCTCAAATTACCTTTATAAAGTGTCAAAGCAGTTGGTTATTATAGTTTGCTGTGTGTTTTGAATAAATGTGTCAAATTATTTTTCGCTTTATTTTTTCCTTATTTCTGATTGTAAACCTTTATTACACTTATAAAACACAACAAAAACATATATATTCTGAAAGCACAGGAGAGCTGTTAACAGCAATAATAAAACATTTATGCCAGGCGAGTGAACTGTCCAAAAAAAAAAAAAAATGCCCTTGAACCCCAGAGGGTTAAGTAACCCTGCCAAAAATCCACAAACTAGCAAAAGAGTATTTGGAGTTAACTGGAGTCCTTGCTGGGAAGAATCTGGATGACAGATTACAACCTCAAGGTGACTTGTATTCATTTAACCAAAACCTTAATTCACAAGATTCAATCAAAAACTGACAACAAACAAGACTAGCTGAGGCGAAGGGAAGTCTTAATGCGATTGTAGCTAAAGCCTAGACAGTGAGCCGCCTCCATTAAAGCATGCCACACGGCCCAACGGCTCCAGATAAGACAGCTGAGTCTGGGATTTAGAGCTTTGGCTTATCATCATCTTCACACCACTGTCTCACTAAGAGCAGAGAGCGTGGCCCCAAATGCTCTCCGAGTGGGAAGCAAGTTTGTATCGTAAGTGCTGTCCACACTCGGTACAGGTACGTTAATTGGTTATAGTGTCATTTAAGAGCCTTGATCTGTTAGCCTCCTTAAATCACACACCAGGCTTGGCTTGCAAACAGGACTTTTTCCTTTTTTTGTGCAGACGCTTGGAAACGATTATAGAAGAGAGCTATGTGGAGTACTGTTTCAGAAATAAAATTGCTTTTATTCCACCCAACATGTGTTCAGTGAGATTAAGCCATAATCTTACAACGTTTAATAAGAGGCCGTTTGTGGACTTCTGGCTGAGGCTTTAAAACTGGAGCATGCCTGCTCTACTTCAAATCCTGTTTATTGAATTATAAAGAACCTTAAAGGATCAGGACTGTGACTCATGCATTTAAATATGTTGTGTTTTCATGTCAAAACAACACCATCAACTAAAGTGTACAGTGTTTAGGAAAGTTTGGCTGTGCAACAATTCTATTTTCTAAATTTAATTCAAAGTCACTGTGATCCTTAATTGGAGTAAGCGGGTGAAAATGAATCATTCAAAGCATTAAGAAAATCATTCACACTGTGCAGGACTTTAACATAAATACATTAGAGGCATACATCTCTCCCTTATAAAACAATGCGATACGATTGAAGCAGCAGGACCTTCGTGGCCGGGACGACGGTGGGGATCGAACCCACGCAGCTCGCACAAAAGACCGTTCCTCTACCAGGTCAGCCAAAGGGGAACTCCCCTTTAGCCAAGCTAGCGGGAACATCTTTTCAATTGGGACCCAGGAGTTTCATCCCGCTACACATCTCCCCACCATTTTTGACTTCGTCCCGAAGTCACAGGTGCATGTTAGCATACTCTGTGATCCACATCCTGTTCGTGACGCCAGATTGAAGCAGCAGGAACTTCGTGGCCGGGACGACGATGGGGGATCGAACCCACGTGGCTCGCACCAAAAGACCGTTCCTCTACCAGGTCAGCCAAAGGGGAACTCCCCATTAGCCAAACTAGCGGGAACATCTTTTCAATTGGGACCCGGGACTTTCATCCTGCTACACTTTTCTAGATATAGGCATGGCTACGACACAATTCAGAAATGTTACTTTTTATTATCTGAGGATTCAGATTGGTGCAATATGATGCAACCCGATAAAATTCTTTGTTTGTCGTTAACATTCATTTTCTGTGATAAATTAGAATAAACCAAAATTGGCATTGCTTACCTTCAAATACATATATCTTGAAAAACAGTAACCAAAAACAGTACACCATTTTCCCGTGTGAAGTTATGCTGTGTATATATTGCGTAACAGGACTGACTGTCCCCATAAGTAGTGAAATCCGCGATATCACGCAGGGTTCAAAGGAGACTGCGCTGCCTTATTGTTACACTTCTAAAATTCATACAATGGCAGAAATATCAAGTAGAAATAAATATACGAGGTCTGTTAGAAAAGTATCCGACTTTATTATTTTTTTCAAAAACCATATGGATTTGAATCACGTGTGATTACATCAGACAAGCTTGAACCCTCGTGGGCATGTCAGAGTTTTTTCACGCCTGTCGGTTACGTCATTCGCCTGTGGGCAGTCTTTGAGTGAGGAGTGGCCCACCCTCTCGTCGATTTTTCATTGTTTAGGAATGGCTCAGAGACTGCTGCTTTGTTTGATAAAAATTTTTTCAAAACTGTAAGGCACAACTGAGTGGACACCATTCGATAAATTCAGCTGGTTTTCGGTAAAAAACTTTAACGGCTGATGAGAGATTTTGGTCTGGTAGTGTCACTTTAAGGATGGCCCACGGCGCCTGACGGCGATCTGCGCTTCAAGGCGGCAGCGTCTCGCCGTTTCAAGTTGAAAACTTCCACATTTCAGGCTCTGTTGACCCAGGAAGTCGTCAGAGAACAGAGAACTTTCAGAAGAAGTCAGCATGAGGAGTTTATTCGGACATTCCATTGTTAACGGACATTTTGTAATGAAAGAAGGTGCGGGCAGAGTCGCATGTCGGGCCGGACCCGACCGCGGGGCGTCGCGACAGGAAAAACACCTCCGTTGGAAACCTTAACGGGCAAGTTGGAACATGCCCAAGCTGTTAAACAATTTCTCAGTTACTCACTTGTTGAAAGCCATCAAAAGCCGCCTGAATTTTACAAATGGTTTTCAACACGGAGGTGTTTTTCCTGTCGCAGCGCACACAGATTTTGTGAGCACGTCTTTCATTACAAAATGTCCTTAAACAGTGGAATGTCCGCATAAAGTCCTCATGCCGGCCTCTTCTGAATCTTCTCTGTTCTCTCACGACGTCCTGGGTGAATTAAGCCTTAAATTAGGATGTTTTCAGCTCGAAACAGGCCGACGACGGCGTCTGGAAACGCTGCGCGACGTCCCGCTCCGTGGGAAGTCCTTACACCGACAGGAACACCCCATAATCTCTCATCAGCCATTAAACTTTTCACCAAAAACCAGCTAAATTTCTCGAATAGTGTCCACTCGGATATTCCTCACAGGTCCAGAAAAATTTTTGATAAAGCAACGCGCGCCGTCTAGAGCAGCGTGTGAAACAAAGGAATTCAGCCGAGAGGGCGGGACCACATCTCACTCAAGGCCTGCCCACAGGGAAATGACGTCACCGACACGCGTGAAAAAACTCACGCATGCTCACGAGGGTTCAAGCATGATTGGTGGAATCGCATGTCATTCAAATCCGGTTTCTTATCTAATACACCTCGTATTGGGTAGAGAATGTTGATCAAGTTAAGATTCAACACTGACGTAACAAAATGCTAAAAGCTGACTTGATACTGCAGTCTTCATCCAAATGCTGCTTTGTTCCTAAACATAGGGCCATACTGGAAATCCCTAACCTCAATTTATGTAATCCAAAGCCCTCGCATGAACTTCATCTTGAGCTCTGGCTTTCAAGAGGTATTTGGAAGTTAAAGTCTCAGATCTGATTTGGACAGATTAGAATTAAGCGTTGGGAGTCTGGGAGGGGTGGATATGAGGATTTACACTGCTCCATGAGACGGCCCTGTCAGTGATAAGTTATACTGAGCCAAGGATAAGAGGATTCCCTCGACTAATCCGAATCAAAAGACATACCATGTGAATTACATCCCGAAACAGGTTCGCTTACAGAGATTAGAAGCCTGCATGCAAATCCTGTCAGACTCGACTTGGCGAGAGAAGATGAGCCTGAAAGAACAAACACAAATGTGTGCTTTGTGCCCTGCTGCAACTGCTGGCACCAGGTCAGCTACCAAAACTGTCGGCTTCCTTGATTACGACTTTCATCCACCTCTATTCTTTAGAAGATTAGATGCTCATTGATGAGACTATCTAGGCCAGGAACACTAATTATTCACACCGCAGCTAAAAAGTGCTTACACCGAGGGTAAAGAAGAACCCTCCTGACACCCACAGACATGCACGGCACTACTTACCCCTCCCACTTTCTCTCTATTCCACCATCACCAAGTTAAACTCAATGAAGGTCAACAAAGCATTTCTGCCTCTTCCCGTTTGACTCGGTTGATTTTATCGTCAAATCTGGCAGCGGGTGCTATAATACAATACTCGTCATTGAGACATCAAAGAATGTTGCTCAGTGATGTAGCAAAAGAAAAAAATAGCTTACATTTTTCTCTCTCTCTCTCACCAGAAGTACTGAACAAACAAGTCTTGTATCCCTGGCCCAGAAATGCTTCAAAGAGCACATGTCTGCTGGGACTGGCTGTGAAATGTAGAGCAACGTTGGCTGCTTAGCTTTGCATTTCAGCCAGAGCACGCTCACAGGAGTGCTGCAGAAAGTGGGCAGATGTGCAAACTAAGGGTGTCATCCCAAGTGGACACATCCCAGTTAGACGGGGTGTTTCAATTTCACAGTTACCCAGCAAACACCCGACATAAATGCCACATAGTATTTTGATTGAGGTTTAATGTTGCCACTGTGTCGTTCTATAAATCCTCATCAGTGTTTCTGCAACAATACTGCAACGTTTGATACCAACAATTTGTGCAACGTTGTCGTCACATTTACAGTGGCCTACAAATTTACATCAAACTGTCAGTTGGGTTGATGCATCCAGAAATGTTGATCCATTAACCTAAACATGAATTTGTCTGTGCCAGCCTCCCCACCCACAGCTGGACGTGTGGAGTGATGTTCTGTTGTTGCACTGTCACAGGTTTCCAAGGTGTTGAATGTCAAACCACAGGAACAATGGTGTTGCTATTAATCCCTGTACTATATTGTCTCAAACAAAAGACACCATTAGCCATTGTGCTGAAAAGGACAAAGCATTATGGTGGGGAGGTGTTGGTCGAGTGGTTAAGCGTTGGGCTTGAGAGCAGAGGATATCCTCGTTTCAAATCCCAGCCTGACCGGAAAATCACTAAGGGCCCTTGGGCAAGGTCCTTAATCCCCTAGTTTTTCCTGGTGTGTTGTGGGCGCCTTGCATGGCAGCAGCTTAACATTGGCGTGGATGTGAGGCATTGTTGTAAAGCGCTTTGAGCGTCTGATGCAGATGGAAAACCGCTATATAAATGCAGTCCATTTATTATGAAGAGTTTACCATTACTGCTTGAGAATAATGTGTACAGGCATGTATCCCTGTCATAACTGATGCCTCAATACATAGCAGACATTAATGCGTTAAAACCAGTGGTGGGCACAGATAACCAAAAAATTAACTTCGATTAAAGATACACCGATAAGCCACCCAAAACTGTATCAGAAGTTACAGATAATTGATAACCGATAAATTCCGGTGTTGTCTATGGGACATTTGCAGTTACTAAAGAGCTGAAATTGATTTTTAACACGATCGCTTTTGAAAGCATCAAAAGCGGTAAAAGACCTAAAGAATAAGCAAGAATGTTTGACCATGCTGCTCCCTGCAGGAAACAGCACAGACAAATCCTGAGAGCACCCACAAAATCAATTCTTTACTAATCATAATCATTTTTCTTTCAACATTCTGCCCCGGCTGGAAGCTCTTGTTTACAACAACACTCCCACCACAAAGACACCCCGAGAGCAGCCATAAGACCAGCTCCCTATCAATTTCAACACTCTGGTCAGGCGGAGGTCTTGAAAAATAGTCATACTAACTTATGGTTTTTTGAAAATACTGATAGAATAACTCCATTAATGTCAATTCTGTCATTTGTACAAAGTTAAAATATGACATATATCTTTTAACGTTGAATAAGGCTAATAAGACTAATTCTGAGGTTTTGTAACAAACACAGACCGCAAAGCATTCTGGGTAAAAGTGCTAAACAGTGATTGGTTCAGTAATCCATTATGTAAACCAACACGTTAATGTGACGTGTGTCGTGTGTTGGTTTAAAGATAAATCTGCTTTTGTAAAATATTCCATTTTATTTGTAAAAACAGGCATTTTTACGGAGCCCTGGAAGTGTCATCGCAATTGCATGTTTTAAAACCTTTATGATGTTGTAAAACGCGCACTCAATATTAGTAAGTAAGTAAATTTATTTATATAGTGCCTTTCACAGACATAAGGCCATGTACACACGTTGTCGGGTATTTGTAAAACCGAATATCTTACCCTTTCAGTTTGGGGAAAAAACTTCATCCACACTACGGCGTTTAAAAAAAAAATCCATCCACATCGAACCGTATAAATGTGTTGTAATTAGTCTGCCAAACCTTTGGGTGGCAGTACTGATTAAAATTCTATCCAATCAGGAGCCTTGTCACTTCCACAAAAACTAAAAACATGGCGCCAACCTCCTTCGTGTGGACCGATAAGGAGTCGGAATTACTTCTAACCATAATTTTAGAATACAAAGTTAACAAATATATGCACACAAAAAGCGCCTGGACAATGGACAATACCAACACTTTGAGAGCAGCCATGTACCCAGACGTTTAATACTGCCATGAACACTTCTGGCCAGTAGATGGCAGTAGCGACCTTGAAAAAATGTCAAACAAAATTCCAGATAATCCGTGTCTGCTACATTTAAGATGCGTGGAATTTAACAAATGCAAATACACTAACGTCTATAAACCCAGAGAATATATTCACGAGAGTTTTAGGCACGAGAGTTTAATGCTGTTATCTGTGGACCCTGAACAGAGTGTCTGAAATGCATTTGTCCTGTCGTGAACGTCTGAGATTACCTTATGCTACCCATAATGCATTGCTGCCTGGCACAGCATGTCCTCACAAAACCTTAAAAATTAGCACATTACTTTAAAACGAAAACATATATCTGATATTTTCACTTTATAAACTTCAGACATGACAATAATTTTAAAAACTTGTCTAAAATGAGTAGTTAAAATTTGAACCATAAGTTAAACATGTATGCCTCTGGATGACTTGGTGACATTGCGATTGTATTAGTATGGTGTTAAAGGAAATGACTTTTTTTTGGTTACCAGTTCTCCTTTGCTTACAGACGATAGAGTGGTTTTTGTTTGCAGAGAATAGAACAACATGCCTATTAGGAAACTTTTAACAGGTAGGTTTTAACAGTTTTGAAAGTGTTTTTTACTGTTCAGCTTAGTTTAGTAGTTATCGGTCTAAAAGTTATCGGACGGTAATTCATCAGAAGATAATTAGTCCGATGATGGTTTTTAAATTTATCTAAAAAGATAATCCGATAATGAAAAAAATATTATCTTTGATAATTATGTTATCGGATTATTGGAAGTGTGCCCACCACTGGTTAAAACTGGATAATGTGGAAATTGCGATGGATGAAAATAGACAAAACAGTTTCCCACATCAACAATGCAACAGCGTGCCATTTATTCCCAGGTTCAAAAACTCACACACTTCAGAACAAAGCTTAGCACCGTCCATTAAAACACAGCAGTCCTGGCGCCAAAACATCAAAAGGGCAGCGTCCCTATAACTTTGAACGAGACACACATTGATGTTTGCTATTTTGATTAGGATATACATTGATTGATTGCAGCACACACCTCAGCACATTGTTAAATGTACAACATACATACACACTAACCACAAATGATAACTGAGTATGGTGAATTATCTCCACAATGTCTATTACATATTAAATTATGTCCGCTACAATAAGTCAAATTTAGAAATTCTTAATTCTTTACAAATTAAGCCAGTGCAGAAGTTAATATTCCCAACTTTACAACAAAAATAAACATGTATACAGCCTGGTACAAAACATGGTTTAGGCCTTTATAGCTGGTTTCCCTGTTTGTGACAACTGTACAGGGTTTTTTATTTTATTTTTATTTTTTTTTAATATCTCATCACTCTAAACTATTTTAAGACACAAGGTTATGAACAAATTTGGTGTGGTTATTTTGAGTCACAGCTGTGTGCCGTGAACTGAGTCCAGATTCCTACTAGCAAAAGCCACTAGCAGTCTCTTCTGATGCGGATTAAGCCGCGTTTGTCCTCTTCGACCATTTTATTACAAAATATCTTAGACAATATAATAAAATAAACAATAACAACAAACATTGCCACTGCGTGAACATGTTCAGTTATGTGGCAGAGTTTGTAAGTAGCTGACTGAATTTCATTTTGCCATTACAGCAATTAACATTTGCAAAATCCTCATTTATATGCTGCTGCCTCATGTCGTGTTATTACCCGCTGTCAATTGCAGAATTAGTCTTAGTAAATCATCTGCAAAACTGTTTTTACCCTTACATACAAAAGTTTGGATTGTCCATGCAATTTAGCATTTGTTATCTCGAATCTTAGTTTGGTCCACAATGTTCATATCTACAAATATTTCAATGGACAATATAGTTTGGAAGAAGATGAAAGTATATGAAATATTAAACAAATTGTTGAATAAAAGTACTCAACATGGATCATTTTTTTAGCTATTGGCCACTATACTGGTCAATACAACAAATCTGTACATTAAAAACAAATTATAGACATTAATACAACAAAATACATAAAAGATGCTTCCGTCTGGGATGTATCTATGTGGAAAGGACACTTACACACAGAAAGGTAGAAACATATTCACCTGTAGGTTTTCATCCACTTTGAACTTCATGTTCATTACTGTGCGTAATAAGGCACAGTGATCCCAGACCTCTCAGAATTACACAGAGCTACAGGTAGATGTTACTGATAAAGGCTGACAAATACTATCTCGTGTGAGAAGGGAATGAATCTTTTGGGCTTTCAACTGTACAACGGAGATAGACTATGGTAATTACCCTTCACACCAATCCTGGTGAAAAATGCAGCAAAGCAAAGCTATTTTGTTGTAGATTGAATGGATGTAAATGCTTTAGGGCACAGTGTAAATGGAAAGCAGTGAGACGAAAGCAGTAGGACCCAGCGTAAGAAAAACCATTAAGCAGCAGCACGAAACTCTCTGCAACGCTATGAAGCATGCCGAATAGAGGTCTCTCTCTGCAGTATAACGGCTCATAAAGCCGCAAATGGTATTTCCACTTCATTCAATCTCAGGGCCAGGTTCCAAGCAGCTCCTCGACGACGGAATTGAACCTATTAGCAATCGATTAAAGAACCAGCAGGCAGTCACCACTATGCCTGCAGGGAGGACAGATCTGGTGAGACGGGGCGGGGGATGGTCAGCCAGCCGTGGCTCTTGGGGTTGAGGTTCAAATCTTTGTTTATGTAGAAATAGTGGTGAGCACTTTAAACTTGGATCCGACCCCCTTTGAGAGACAGCCGGTGACTGGGTACTGCTGTGAGGGGCAGAGCGTGTCTCTGACATAAAACCAGACCCACGGGACTCCTTCTGGCCTACATATGACAAGAGGTTGCTTTTTTGATGAGGATTTACTCAAACTATGTGATATGAATGATAATCAGTCATTTGAAATTTTCAATTTCAATTTATTTTCATTTATATAGCGCTAAATCACAACAGAGTTGCCTCAAAGCGCTTCACACAGGTAAGGTCTAACCTTACCAACCCCCAGAGCAACAGTGGTAAGGAAAAACTCCCTCTGAGGAAGAAACCTCAAGCAGACCAGACTCAAAGGGGTGACCATCTGCTTGGGCCATGCTACAAACATAAATTACAGAAACAATTCACAGACCAATTCACGGACGAATATACAAGAATTGCTGGTGCACAGGACAGGAGGATCGCCAACACGAATACAACTCCCATCTCTGGATGGAGCTGCATGTGAAAGCATTAGAATGTCACTCAAGTAAAGAGCAAACAATACATAAAACCAGACAAGATCAAAAGTGGTTAAAGAACGAAATGATGCCACACCCACATTTCAAAGTATTGGTTACGTGGTGGAAATGTTGCATGAACTTGCAAAACTGCTAACATACATAGAAACAATTACATAGAGACCAAGGTGATAGCAGCAGTGTAGGCCTCTTACATCATCGCTAACACAAACCAGGCCAGACTGTCTAATGTTGCCCACAATCTTACATTCCAAGCTGATTTTATGATAAATACTATTTCTGCATTACATCAGTATACATTAAAACAGGTATTACATCACGATTACTTATTTCTGCTGTTTATTTCTTCTATATATGGGAAGTGATACTGATTTGAACTGTTACTAAAAACACAAAGAGGAGTTATTTTGCCAGGGTCAAAAGTTAAAACTGATCATTCCAATCACCTTAAAGAAATATTCAGTTAAATCAAATAGAAACTTGTGAGCTCTGGCTAATTAAAAAAAAAAAAAAAAAACTACTCTCTGGCTTCAGTGGTTACTAAAATACAGTGAAGGGTGATTTAATTGTAATCTAAAGTCAAAACAGGTGTTTCTAGCTGTTTTCAGACAATATTGCATCCAGAAAGTATTCACAGCACTTCACTTTTTCCACAACAGCCAAAAGGATGAAATTCCTTTTTTTCTGTAAAATTCTACACACAATGACAATGTGATTTTTATTTTTTTTATTATTTATTTATTTATAGATTGTTGCAAATGTATTTAAAAAAAAAAAAAAAAAACTAAGAAATCACATGTGCCTAAGTATTCACAGTCTTTGCCATGAAGCTCAAAATTGAGCTCAGGTACATCCTGTTTCCACTGATCATCCTTGAGATGTTTCTACAGCTTAATTGAAGTCCACCTGGGGTAGATTCAGTTGATTGGACATGATGTGGAAAGGCACACACCTGTCTACATATAAGGTCTCACAGTTGACAGTGAATGTCAGAGCACAAACCAAGTATGAAGTCAAAGGAATTGTCTGTAGACCTTAGACAGGTTTGTCTTGAGGCACAAATCTGGGGAAGGGTACAGAAACATTGCTGCTACTTTGAAGGTCCCAATGAGCACAGTGGGCTCCATCATTGCCAAATGGAAGAAGTTCAGATCTACCAGGACTCTTCCTAGGGCTGACCACCTGTCTAAACTGAGCGACTGGGGGAGAAGGGCAAGATTGGTGTGACCTGAGCGGGGTAATTGACACCTAAACACGCCCACCATCTAGGCGTTATCAAACAAGGTAAAGCTAACAAGCTACAGTGTACCTGGAAAGTATTCGCAGCACTTTTTTCCACATTTTTTCACATTTTGTAATGTTACAGCCTTATTCCAAAATGGAGAAAACTCTTTTTTTTTTCCTCTCACAATTCTTCTTGCAACACCCCATAATGACGGCATGATTTTTTTTTTTTTTTTTTGTAATTTTTTTTTAAAATAAACCAAGAAATTACGTGTACATAAGTATTCACAGCCTTTACTCAAGAATTGGAAACTTTATACGTCTTTAATCCCCTAGTTGCTCCCGGTGTGTAGTGAGCACCTTGTATGGTAGCACCCTGACATCGGGGTGAATGTGAGGCATTATGTGTAAAGCGCTTTGACCATCTGATGCAGGTGGAAAAGCGCTACATAAATGCAGTCAATTTAGCATTTATAATTGTCCAGGTCTCCCTTGTAAAAGATATCTTGATCGCAATGGGACTAACCTGGTTAAATAAAGGTTAAAGTTAACTACTTTGCTGAGGCACGTTTGGCAGCAATTACAGCCTCAAGTGTTCTTGAATACAGTGCCACAAGCCTAGCGCACCTATCTTTGGGCAGGTTTGCCCATTCCATTGAACTTACCGCTGGTGGTCCCCAGTTAAGCTATAGAAACATCCCAAGGATGATCAGTGGAAACAGGATGCACTGAGCTCAATTTTGAGCTTTTGAGGTTCACGGCCAAGGCTGTACTGATGTACATCTGATTTCTTAGGATTTTTTTAATAAATTTGCAAAAGTCTGAAAAAATTTTTTTTACATTGTCATTATGGGGTATTGTGTGTATAACTTTGAGGGGAAAAAATGAATACTTTCTGGATGCACTGTATATAACAAGCTGTCAGCTTTTATTCTTGGTGCTGACCTTTGTCTGCACCGGCCTCATAACTGACATTTTCAATTACACTGCAAACAACTTATCAATATGCATGGATTTGCCAGCCAATATCAGAGCAAACAGAGTCGTTTGGAGAGCGGCGCCTGTCAGGGGAGAGAAACAGGGCAGACATGTCAAGGTCAGGATTTTGTTAATGAGGGACGAGCCGCTGAATAATTGAATGGGCTGAGCAGTATCGACTGCTGAAGCAGAAGCGTTTAAAGCGTTGGCGATCGTTAAGGAAAATCCTCCCAGCACTTTGTTCTATGGCAGTAATTTATACACGGGCATCCAAGTGGGTGCCCTATGGTTCACAGCACTGAATGCACAAAGCAATGAGTGGATTAACCAAGCACACTTCAGAAACAGCAGTCAAGCGTGCAAGTCATTCCTGTGGATGAAGTGATGGCTTTGGCAGCACAATTATTCAGATGTGCATTTTAAACCTGAACGGGAACAAGAGGAGCACCCAGTGTGTGCACTGTGCACCAACCACAAAAACACAATCACGCTGGAAATTTTGCACCCACACAGGCAGTTCATGTTTCTGTTCTGTTAAAATGAAAGAGCTGCAGTTGTAAAACAGTCACAGTTACTGTTGTGGAACAGAAACGTTTATTTGAAATACTGGTGACGATTTGTTAACGGTATTTTTTTCCTTTCTTTTATTACAAATTAAAATATTTTCTTCTTGCAGTAACTTAGGGGTGAGTTCATTTCCTGTCTTGTTCTGAACTTCATGTGTAGGCTGTCTCTCAAACCAGGGGATGCATCCTTTAAGGATGCGCTCTGTGGAGATCTGGCCTTCCAAGACTGCAGAGACCAAGCCAGCCATTCGAATATGAGATGGTCTAGCCCACAGAGCATTTTTGGGATAGCGTCATTAGCTTATCCCAACTCCACCTGCTTTCACTTATCAACCTTGACAACTGCATGTGACAAGCTAGCATAGTTGGCATAAGTCATATTTTAGGACTCTTTTTTTCAAATACTTATTCCTACTTTACTTTTAAACATTACTTATTTATCATTATACATATGAAGTCCAAAATTATGTCTTGAATGGGGGCGGAGAGCAGCAGCCCTTGGGATTACTTGGGCTCTGAAAGACACAACACCTGCTGTAGGCTTCATTTTTGGGAGAAAGAAGACTGTATTCATTGGCTACATTCCAAGGAGCCTTCAAATGGGATTCCTAGTTGCACCACTATGAGATGTGGAGTCGACGAATGGAGCCTTTGAAGGATGTGGCCCCTGAATTAGGATGCAGCATCAGTCTTTGAGTGATGGAGGGAACTTTACTAGCACCAGTCATTTAAAGGAAATGTTTTGTGGTCTCTGTGTTTACAACCAGAGGAGATAAATATTGTGCCGTCTACCTTCTAAATGTTGGTCTTAAACATCAACTTCATTAATGTTTAAAGGACAGGTTAACATGTATAAGGGAAAAAAAGTTGGAAATAGCTAGCTCTAGATAGGCTAAACAATGTGGTCAGAATAGTATGGCATAAGGGAATGCACTAAATGTCAAACGCGACGAAAGGGGAATGTGCCAAATGGCAAATGTGACAGAACGGGAACATAAGAAATGACAGACCTTCCACTTCTGTCAGAATCTGTTATTTGTAAATTTTAATCAGGACTTCTTGTAAAAGTGTTCTGCCATTTATAAAAGAGTTTTTGCACTTCCTAGCCAACATAGCATAGCCTATTCGCCCTATTGACGTATCCCATAATCCCTTGTGTGCCAGAGAGTCGCTGCAGTCGAACAATATAGAGACTCAACATGATGACAGTTGTAAATTAATATTATACTACAAAATGTAATTTTTTATGCTTTTCGTCACGTTAATAAGAGACTGCTGTATGATACCCTGAAAACTTGCTAAAACAATTATAACAAATAATCTGTGTCTGTTACGTTTAATCTGCATGGAATTTAATAAATGCAAACTGAATTTTAGACATATTATACAACCCCTGGCAAAAATTATGGAATCACCGGCCTCAGAGGATGTTCATTCAGTTGTTTAATTTTGTAGAAAAAAAGCAGATCACAGACATGAGACAAAACTAAAGTCATTTCAAATGGCAACTTTCTGGCTTTAAGAAACACTATAAGAAATCAAGAAAAAAAGATTGTGGCAGTCAGTAACGGTTACTTTTTTAGACCAAGCAGAGGAAAAAAATATGGAATCACTCAATTCTGAGGAAACAATTATGGAATCACCCTGTAAATTTTCATCCCCCAAATTAACACCTGCATCAAATCAGATCTGCTCATTGACATTGACCCTATATGTCTTTTTGCAAGGAATGTTTTCACAGTTTTTGCTCTATGGCAAGATGCATTATCATCTTGAAAAATGATTTCATCATCCCCAAACATCCTTTCAATTGTCCAAAATATCAACATAAACTTGTGCATTTATTGATGATGTAATGACAGCCATCTCCCCAGTGCCTTTACCTGACATGCAGCCCCATATCATCAATGACTGTGGAAATTTACGTTCTCTTCAGGCAGTCATCTTTATAAATCTCATTGTAAAAGCACCAAACAAAAGTTCCAGCATCATCACCTTGCCCAATGCAGATTCGAGATTCATCACTGAATATGACTTTCATCCAGTCATCCACAGTCCACAATTGCTTTTCCTTAGCCCATTGTAACCTTGTTTTTTTTTTCTGTTTAGGTGTTAATGATGGCTTTCGTTTAGCTTTTCTGTATGTAAATCCCATTTCCATTAGGCGGTTTCTTACAGTTCGGTCACAGACGTTGACTCCAGTTTCCTCCCATTCGTTCCTCATTTGTTTTGTTGTACATTTTTCGATTTTTGAGACATATTGCTTTAAGTTTTCTGTCTTGATGCTTTGATGTCTTCCTTGGTCTACCAGTATGTTTTGCCTTTAACAACCTTCCCATGTTGTTTGTATTTGGTCCAGAGTTTAGACACAGCTGACTGTGAACAACCAACATCTTTTGTAACATTGCGTGATGATTTACCCTCTCTTAAGAGTTTGATAATCCTCTCCTTTGTTTCAATTGACATCTCTCGTGTTGGAGCCATGATTCATGTCAGTCCACTTGGTGCAACAGCTCTCCAAGGTGTGATCACTCCTTTTTAGATGCAGACTAACGAGCAGATCTGATATGATGCAGGTGTTAGTTTTGGGGATGAAAATTTACAGGGTGATTCCATAATTTTTTTCCTCAGAATTGAGTGATTCCATATTTTTTTCCTCTGCTTGGTCTAAAAAAGTAACCATTACTGACTGCCACAATCTTTTTTTCCTGATTTCTTATAGTGTTTCTTAAAGCCAGAAAGTTGCCATTTGAAATGACTTTAGATTTGTGTCATGTCTGTGATCTGCTTTTTTCTACAAAATTAAACAACTGAATGAACATCCTCCGAGGCCGGTGATTCCACAATTTTTACCAGGGGTTGTAAATATTAGTCTGGAACAAAGAGGACAAACAGTGTTGTAAAGAACTTTACTCCCAAACACCTTAACCACTAGACCATCACCTAAATAGTTTTATGTTGCGATGTTAATGGTGTTGTCTGTGTGCAGCGGTTAAAGTGCAGCGTGATCAGAGCGTCTCAATGCAGTTCTCAATGATACTGAGATCTCGCAGTGCGGCGACCTGTCTGAGGTTTTGCGGGATTTGAAAAGCCAATAGGGCGAATAGCTTGTGAAAACTGCCATTTACAACAGACTATGTAGTCAAATATAACTTCTTTTAATAGACATTTTTTATCATGTTCCAAAGATACATATTGTTATGTCACACTGCCTTGTGCAAAACATAATTAAGTTTGTTCTAACCAGTTTGGGAACAAAAATTTGCAGGTGGAACCAAACCAGAACCTTTTAATGTACCAATTCTGCTTGAACTGATTTCACCTGGTTCCAGTTTGTGGACAGAGTTATTTGACAGGGAAATGATCTCCTTTTAATCACCCTGGTGTCCTGCCCCTAGGCTTAGTTGTTCTATAAGCTCTGCATTGTGTATTTGTGGATGTGAAAGAATGGCAAAGGGACAAATGCAGCATTGCCAACTGGGGGGAATTCATTCTGTGTATAAACACAATAATACCGACGCAGCAAGTTCTCTTGACCTGGTTTCTGCACGCACACCTCTCCTCTGTGGGACCTGCAGCCAGCTGAGCATTCAGTCTTCACTTAAATCAGTAAAGCAAAATACATGTCATTCTGATCCTATAGTTACAATTACTATGTGCCTTTAAAAGCTATTTTCCCACTCAGCAGCGGAAAATTTAATATTTTTTGGTTTCTTCATTATAATGTGAACATGAACATTTGAAAATACATCATCTGAACATAAAATATAACTTAACAAAATAAACATGCATATCAAAATGAGAAAGAAGGCTCTCTCATACCTTTGTACAAAATAACACCCGTACTGTAAATTTGTCATCAATATGGTTAGGTAACCAAATTTTCCGTGACCGCCTAAACCCCCATACTCCGAATGGTTTCGGCTGAAACTCCCATATTCCGTACGAGCGTTAAGCATTACCTTAGTACACTTGCTTCTTCATCTTTATCTCTTGGGTTTATTGGTGATTTGCAACTTTGCTATAGCGCATTTCTGCCACCTGCAGTCCAAACATGCAAGCCTGTAATCTAGACCATCAGTGCAAAATAAACAAGAGCAGTCAGAGATTTCTGATGTCCGCCAATCCAGATCACCTCCAAAAATTCAGTGGAGTCTTCCATGCCCTAATATCTATCTGTGGTATAAATTTGGTGAAAATCAGTGAAGTAGTTTTGACGTAATCCTTCAAAGCATAAAGTGAAATCTTGATCCAGAATCCAGATACAGATCACCTCCAAAATTTAATGGAGTCTTCCATGCCCTCATGGAAATTTGGTGAGAATCTGTGAAGTAGTTTTGACATAATCCTTCAAAGCCTATATAAAGTGCAATCTTGATCCAGAATACAGATCTGGATCACCTGCTTTAGGGATGCACCACGCTGGGTATGTGACCATGCAATTGCAACCTGATGACAACATTGCTGGAGTCTAGGCTGTGAAACCACCTCAGTCTAGCTCGGCACAACGCGCATCAATTAAAGTGTAATTAATCGAAGTGCATTGCCTGGCAAAAGGTTTTTAAGTTTTACACTGATTCTTAATGTGCTTATGCAGTCTGTCATATATCTGGCACCATTTGGGAAACAACAGAGATTTTTAAGAGCAGATGGCACGCTGGTAATTCATGGGAACACCATCTCAGCTTTGTTAGAAATGATGCACTTACTAAAGCACATGCAATTATTATATGCATCACGCTGATACTGAAAGACAACAGTTTAGCGGACAAAGCTGCAGCATGTATAGTTAAAGCTACTTGTTTGGGACTGCTGTTACCGTGGGCTGTGGATTTCTAATCAATTTAGCTCATTAATAGCAGTTACATGTCAAGCAGGTTCATATGCACATTCTGAATGGTGACAGTGAGGAACTATTAAAATCTCACAGTAGGGGCCATCACAAGGTCACACAGACATTTTGTTTTCCCACCATGTTTGCTACATATTGCTGTGTGAAATGCACATGGTTTGGACCATTGCGCAAGAAGGGAGTATAGAGATGACTTAAGGTCTGGTGGCCATTTTTTTTTTTTAAAAAAGGTCCATTTTCGACATTTAATACTGGATTATACAGATATGACAGAATGTGTAGAGGGATTCAAATATATCTTAGTGGTAGTTGGCAGTTTCTCGGAGGGTAGAAGCAGTTCCAACAAAAGGATCAGAGATACATTAGTGGCCAAAGTTTTGTGTTGAGAGGTTTTTTCACAGTTAGGGTTGCCAGATACGATCAGGTCTGAGTATGGCTCTTCCTTTGTAACTGATACAATAGAAATTGCTTTAAAAATGTTCGGAATCAAACAAGTATTTGGATGGGTATACCACCCACAATCACATGGTACTGTGGAAGAGAGCAACTGTACACTCAAAGCCAAAATTTACAGAAATTGTAGCAGATGGTTAATGCAAATAGTAAATGGGAAGATGCTTTGCCTTTAGTTTTATGTCTATGTGCACACAAACTAACCGACTACACTTCTAACACCGCATGAAACACTAATGTGGAATCCGATGCCAGCCCACTACTTTAGGGGGCCATATAAAGGTCCACCACTTGTACAATGTGAACGAGAACTAACCTGCTATCAATGCTACTAGATATCCATAACACAAGGCTGTGTTTCAGAAGATGAAAGCATATTTCAGAACAACGGAGGAAAGTTGAACCAGAAGACTGGGTCTACATTAAGGTGTCTAAATGGAAGTGGGATCAACCAAGACGAAACGGACCCTTTAAGGAAAACATATGAGTCAGGTACACAATGGCGGAATAACCTGCAGGTGCCAATAGAGGACATGCATCACGCCTGGTCTCAGATCATCAATCAGTCAATCAATCAATTTTATTTATATAGCGCCAAATCACAAGAAGAAACCTCCAGCAGAACCAGGCTCAGGGAGGGGCAGTCTTCTGCTGGGACTGGTTGGGGCTGAGGGAGAGAACCAGGAAAAAGACATGCTGTGGAGGGGAGCAGAGATCAATCACTAATGATTAAATGCAGAGTGGTGCATACAGAGCAAAAAGAGAAAGAAACACTCAGTGCATCATGGGAACCCCCCAGCAGTCTAAGTCTATAGCAGCATAACTAAGGGATGGTTCAGGGTCACCTGATCCAGCCCTAACTATAAGCTTTAGCAAAAAGGAAAGTTTTAAGCCTAATCTTAAAAGTAGAGAGGGTGTCTGTCTCCCTGATCCGAATTGGGAACTGGTTCCACAGGAGAGGAGCCTGAAAGCTGAAGGCTCTGCCTCCCATTCTACTCTTACAAACCCTAGGAACTACAAGTAAGCCTGCAGTCTGAGAGCGAAGCGCTCTATTGGGGTGATATGGTACTATGAGGTCCCTAAGATAAGATGGGACCTGATTATTCAAAACCTTATACATAAGAAGAAGAATTTTAAATTCTATTCTAGAATTAACAGGAAGCCAATGAAGAGAGGCCAATATGGGTGAGATATGCTCTCTCCTTCTAGTCCCCATTAGTACTCTAGCTGCAGCATTTTGAATTAACTGAAGGCTTTTCAGGGAACTTTTAGGACAACCTGATAATAATGAATTACAATAGTCCAGCCTAGAGGAAATAAATGCATGAATTAGTTTTTCAGCATCACTCTGAGACAAGACCTTTCTAATTTTAGAGATATTGTGTAAATGCAAAAAAGCAGTCCTACATATTTGTTTAATATACGCTTTGAATGACATATCCTGATCAAAAATGACGCCAAGATTTCTCACAGTATTACTAGAGGTCAGGGTAATGTCATCCAGAGTAAGGATCTGGTTAGACACCATGTTTCTAAGATTCGTGGGGCCAAGTACAATAACTTCAGTTTTATCTGAGTTTAAAAGCAGGAAATTAGAGGTCATCCATGTCTTTATGTCTGTAAGACAATCCTGTAGTTTAGCTAATTGATGTGTGTCCTCTGGCTTCATGGATAGATAAAGCTGGGTATCATCTGCGTAACAATGAAAGTTTAAGCAATGCTGTCTAATAATACTGCCTAAGGGAAGCATGTATAAAGTGAATAAAATTGGTCCTAGCACAGAACCTTGTGGAACTCCATAATTAACCTTAGTCTGTGAAGAAGATTCCCCATTTACATGAACAAATTGTAATCTATTAGATAAATATGATTCAAACCACCGCAGCGCAGTGCCTTTAATACCTATGGCATGCTCTAATCTCTGTAATAAAATTTTATGGTCAACAGTATCAAAAGCAGCACTGAGGTCTAACAGAACAAGCACAGAGATGAGTCCACTGTCTGAGGCCATAAGAAGATCATTTGTAACCTTCACTAATGCTGTTTCTGTACTATGATGAATTCTAAAACCTGACTGAAACTCTTCAAATAGACCATTCCTCTGCAGATGATCAGTTAGCTGTTTTACAACTACCCTTTCAAGATTTTTTGAGAGAAAAGGAAGGTTGGAGATTGGCCTATAATTAGCTAAGGTAGCTGGGTCAAGTGATGGCTTTTTAAGTAATGGTTTAATTACTGCCACCTTAAAAGCCTGTGGTACATAGCCAACTAATAAAGATAGATTGATCATATTTAAGATCGAAGCATTAAATAATGGTAGGGCTTCCTTGAGCAGCCTGGTAGGAATGGGGTCTAATAGACATGTTGATGGTTTGGATGAAGTAACTAATGAAAATAACTCAGACAGAACAATCTGAGAGAAAGAGTCTAACCAATTACCGGCATCACTGAAAGCAGCCAAAGATAATGATACGTCTTTGGGATGGTTATGAGTAATTTTTTCTCTAATAGTTAAAATTTTATTAGCAAAGAAAGTCATAAAGTCATTACTAGTTAAAGTTAAAGGAATACTTGGCTCAATAGAGCTCTGACTTTGTCAGCCTGGCTACAGTGCTGAAAAGAAACCTGGGGTTGTTCTTATTTTCTTCAATTAGTGATGAGTAGTAAGATGTCCTAGCTTTACGGAGGGCTGTTTTATAGAGCAACAGACTCTTTTTCCAGGCTAAGTGAAGATCTTCTAAATTAGTGAGACGCCATTTCCTCTCCAACTTACGGGTTATCTGCTTTAAGCTGCAAGTTTGAGTTATACCACGGAGTCAGGCACTTCTGATTTAAAGCTCTCTTTTTCAGAGGAGCTACAGCATCCAAAGTTGTCTTCAATGAGGATGTAAAACTATTGACGAGATACTCTATCTCACTTACAGAGTTTAGGTAGCTACTCTGCACTGTGTTGGTATATGGCATTAGAGAACATAAAGAAGGAATCATATCCTTAAACCTAGTTACAGCGCTTTCTGAAAGACTTCTAGTGTAATGAAACTTATTCCCCACTGCTGGGTAGTCCATCAGAGTAAATGTAAATGTTATTAAGAAATGATCAGACAGAAGGGAGTTTTCAGGGAATACAGTTAAGTCTTCAATTTCCATACCATAAGTCAGAAAAAGATCTAAGATATGATTAAAGTGGTGGGTGGACTCATTTACATTTTGAGCAAAGCCAATAGAGTCTAATAATAGATTAAATGCAGTGTTGAGGCTGTCATTCTCAGCATCTGTGTGGATGTTAAAATCGCCCACTATAATTATCTTATCTGAGCTAAGCACTAAGTCAGACAAAAGGTCTGAAAATTCACAGAGAAACTCACAGTAACGACCAGGTGGATGATAGATAATAACAAATAAAACTGGTTTTTGGGACTTCCAATTTGGATGGACAAGACTAAGAGTCAAGCTTTCAAATGAATTAAAGCTCTGTCTGGGTTTTTGATTAATTAATAAGCTGGAATGGAAGATTGCTGCTAATCCTCCGCCTCGGCCTGTGCTACGAGCATTCTGGCAGTTAGTGTGACTCGGGGGTGTTGACTCATTTAAACTAACATATTCATCCTGCTGTAACCAGATTTCTGTAAGGCAGAATAAATCAATATGTTGATCAATTATTATATCATTTACTAACAGGGACTTAGAAGAGAGAGACCTAATGTTTAATAGACCACATTTTGCAGTTGAAGGTGCTATATTATTTTTTCTTCTTGAATTTTTATGCTTAAATAGATTTTTGCTGGTTATTGGTGGTCTGGGAGCAGGCACCGTCTCTACGGGGATGGGGTAATGAGGGGATGGCAGGGGGAGAGAAGCTGCAGAGAGGTGTGTAAGACTACAACTCTGCTTCCTGGTCCCAACCCTGGATAGTCACGGTTTGGAGGATTTCAGAAAATTGGCCAGATTTCTAGAAATGAGAGCTGCTCCATCCAAAGTGGGATGGATGCCGTCTCTCCTAACAAGACCAGGTTTTCCCCAGAAGCTTTGCCAATTATCTATGAAGCCCACCTCATTTTTTTGATGTGCCAACAGATGGCACATCAACATGTGCCATCTGTTGGTCCAGGCAGTGTCCTCCAGCATGTGACAACCTGGTAGCTGGATGTGCCCTCTGAGGTACCCACAAACGTCACCACTGCTCTGTGTGTTCTACCAGCAACAACCCAGACTCAGAATCAACTACCAGTCACCAGTCGCTGAACGGATGGGTGACTGGGCTCAACAACCTGCCAGGGCTAATGAAATTATACCCTAGGGAGCATTGGTTGGGGATATCGCACCCAGAGCAGCATCGGCTGCGGACATTGTACTTCAGGCACCTCCAGATTGACATGCTTTGGGCTTCATGCTTGTGGAGCAGTTTAAGGCCAAAAGGGCTGAATGCATTACAACACCCAGCAACACCAGATAGTAACTCCCCTGTTAGTTATGGTTACTCACCCACTTCAACTTACTTTGATCCAGAACCAATAAGATCTCCCACATGCCCCACAGCCAATCACAATACTTTGCCCCTTGCTTTGTGCCCTTTGACACTTGCCCTATGCTACGAACTGTGACTTTCCATGAACTGCCCCTGTTGCGAACTGGACTGTTACCTTCCTCACGCTGCACTGTGTCAAGTACGGCCATCTAAGAAGAAGTATTCTACGTTACTGAAAAGTAGTATGTCACTGATAAAAGAGAAGTCTGAACCACTGACCATACAAGTATTTTCATTTCCTTTTGGTTTTCTGTATTTTATTTATTTATTTTTTTTGTCCAAATGTTTTCTGTTTTGTATTGTTCTCAAGATATTCCTTTGGGCTCATTATGTATGATTTCTCATTATGTCTTATTTTCTTTTGTCCTTTTGATGTCTCTAAGATACAGTCTTTTGCATTTGGATTTTTAAGTTTGTCTTCCAGTATTATCAAAGTATTATGCAAGAAGGGATGTTATTAGTGTGGTCACCTTGCCTGTTTTCATTTCAAACACAAATTGCTACGAAATTAAAATCTGAACCTTGCCGTCTATAGGTATGCTGCAACACTGGCACATGAATGAGTGTGATTGTTAGTCACAAAGGGGGTGGGGGGTGGTGTAGTCTAATTTTAAGTTAAAGTAAGGTGTGCTAATGAAGAACTTATATGAATTGCCAGAAAAGGATTGTATTGTGTATTTCTGATGATACTGAACAGATGTTTAACAGAAAATGTTTTGTGCAAAATGTATGTTGTCTTTCAAAGGAAACTATAAGACCCAAATTTGGTGTTAAAAGTACAACACTTAATCTGTAAAGAAAATTCTGATATTGGATTAAACACTGGATTAACACAAAGGGTAAATATCCATGATTCAGGGCCTGGTGAATATATCCATGATATCACCACGTCCATGATATCACCACATCATGATCAAGGTTGGGTAGGATTACTTTAAAATGTAATCCAAAAGTAATCAGATTACAAGTAATACAAATGTATGTACATACATGTAATCCACATGTATTCTTTCAAAGTAATCCTGCCCAACCTTGTCCATGATATCACCTGCATGTTGACCGAGAGTGACCCCACTGACTGGGTGGATTCCAAGAAGTAAGCTTATTTGCATTTTGCATAATGAAGTCATAAACAACTGTTTTGATTGGTGTAAAAAAAGTGTTAAATTTAGAGAGGCCACTCATTTTGGGTGGGGTCACTGACCCCTGAAGTGTATAAAATGCATTGTCCAGTGTAAATTCTTCGAAGCGATCTTGGTGATTTTGTAACGTGATCTCTGTGTGCTGCTTCCTTATGCCAGCAAAATAAAAATTGTTGCTTTGGGACTTTGGTTCTCTCTGATTATTGTGGACACCTTTAAGGAAATGATTTTATGATTGAGCAGCGGAAAAAACTTAGACTCATGTCTGGTGAGCAGCGACTCTGCTCTAAATTCTCCACAACACTATCTGTGGTGAAAATTTTGTCAAAATCCATGCAGTAGTATTGACATAATCCTCCTAACAGACAGACAGACAAATAAATAAATTAAAGCCGATGATTTTATTACATCGTTGGCGGCTGTAATAACGCCTCTTAGGACTGCCACATTCATCAGCGCTCATCAACAGTCTTCACCCCAATAACTTATTCCTGCAATGTCACGTCTTTTGTAATAATCTTTATAGGGTCTGTTTGTGAAAAACAGTTGAAGCCATCAGCCATGAACAGGACAAACATCGATTTAGCCATAAGACGGCATCTTTTGTAACCTTCACACCCCTGACATTCCCGGACACAATAATGTTGTAATGTCACAGCCGTCACCACCGCTGCCTTTCTAGGAACTCTCTGCTGCATCAGTGTGATTCTCAGCTCCTTTTCTTACCCGCTGAACCTCTTCGGCTGCCTCACTGGCAGCACAGCGCCTGTACGCAGAGATGGTCCCTTCCTCACACTGACCATAACCATGTGTTCCTGCCCCTAAAATCCGCTGCCACATGACCGGACTGTTGTCAAGAATTTGGGAGTGATGTTTGACAACTGTTTGAGGGTCAATCAACAGATAAACTCTGTTGTCAAAGCAAGTTTTTTCCAGCTTCGTCTTCTGGTTAAAATCTTTCCTCAGGAGACGTGATCTTCAGACGGCCATTCCTGTTTTCATCAGCTCCAGACTTGATTACTGTAATGCACTTTATCCAGTCTTCTCTTGCATGTCTCCAGCTTGTGCAAAATGCTGCTGCTCGTCTTTTAACAAACATTTCCAGAAGTGAGCATGTTACACCTGTACTTTACTCACTCCACTGGCTTCCAGTTTGTTTTAGAATTGATTTTAATATTTTAATGTTTGCTTTTAAAGCTATTAATGGCCTTGCACCTTCCTATGTGTCTGAAATTTTAACTCTCCGCACTTACAGTAGGACATTATGGGCGTCTGGTCAACTTTACTTAGATGTTCTGAGGTCAAAATACAAACTCTGGGTGATTGTGTTTTTACAGTAGCTGGTGCCAGACTGTGGAACAAGTTGCCTCCTGATTTATGTACCATTTCTGATCTAGCACTTTTTAAATCAAAGTCCAAAACTTTTTTAAACTCACTTTTGATAGCTAGTAGTGCTGTGACATGTTTTGTTTTTATGTGGTGTTTTAACTATATGGTATGTTTGTGTTATTTTGGTGAATCCTTGATGTTTGATTTTACTGTAAAGCACTTTGGACACCATCTGGCTGCTGTAGAGAGTTTTAGAAATAAATATTGATTGATTGAACAATGAGTAACACTTCAGTTTCACTTTCTCTCAACAACACACTGCTGCATTGTTGAAAACCTTTCTTCCTGTTGGCAGTTATCTTATCACCTCCGTTACTCTTCCTGACAGCACAAAAACAATATCCATGTCCGTAATCCAAAACTCACAACAACACAATCTAAAAATTCCTGCCAACATCCTTCGCTGCATTTTATCACTTTCCTGACAGGAACACTCGAATAGTCTTCTCAGCAGGCCTTGAAGAGAACAGAATCTGCAGCAAGTGGTGTCACCAGAATGTCAGAGGTTACACAACAACCATATGATTAACAACACAAGAGAAATACACTTCAACACAACATTATACATTTGTGAAAGAAAATGCATTGTTGCTGAAATGTAAAACTCTTCCTTGAAAATATTGGCTACACTAGCTTACCAAAGTTGTTGTTCACCTTTCAGCTTCCCTTGGCTGTTCAGGGTCACCAAGGCAGGTCCAGTACAGATCCACACTGGGATTTGGGGCACGTCTGACACCAGATGCTCTTCCTGATGCAACTCCAGGTCCATATGGGGAAACACACACAGCCCCTGACCTTCCCAAGTGGTACTAATCAGGACCTGCTCTCATGTTGTTTGCACACTAGCATACTGAAGACAATACAGTAATACTACTACTATGAATTATTATTAACAATAATAAATGCATCCATGTGAATGAGATGAATTTGCCCAGTTATTTTAAGAAAACAATATTTTGTGGGTGCTATAAAACTGGAAATACTATAATACTGGATCAGTCTGAGGCACGTGATGAGATACTGAGACTGAAATGCCCCATCAAGTCCCACTGAAGCCAGCAATGGTGAGAGAACTTCCCACTAGTCCTAGGGTCCACTAGTCCAAGGATCCACTAGTCCTAGTCTTAGGGTCCACTAGTCCTAGTCCTAGGGTGCATTAGTCGTAGGATCCACTGGTCCTAGGGTCCACTAGTCCTAGGGTCCACTAGTCGTAGGGTCCACTAGTCCTAGGGTACACTAGTCGTAGGGTCCACTAGTCCTAGGGTCCAGTAGTCCTAGTCCTGGGTTACATTAGTCCTAGGGTCTACTAGTCCTAGGATACACTCATACTAGTCCTAGGGCAGACTAGTCCTGGTTAGGGTTTAGGCATTCGAGTGAACTTTATAATCAGTTTGGGGTTGTATACACCATCAAATAATATAAAGAGGTTAGGACCAGTGGACCGTAGGAATAGTGGACCCTCCGCAGTGGTGATAGCCCACTTCACTTTAAAACACTTCAAAGACAAATGATTTGATGGTACTGTCAGATTCTCCGGCAGATTTGGAGAAGGAAAAGAATCTCTGATAACTGTTGGGTCAAAGCAGAGTACGTATACGCATGTAAACAAGCTAAGTAAGACTACTTTATCCAAATGCTCCCTTTGCTTTAGCGTGGCCATTTTTAATCCGCTCTGAGAGCTGTTCAAGCTGTTGTTGTTGCAGCAACACACTCAAGCAGTTCTCAGACCTAAAGCCTCCACCCCGCTGTCCCCTATGCAGGTTCGGAGTTATTGTTTTTTTTTTTTAAGTTTGGGGGGGGGGGAAGTGCTAATCCCTCTTTGTAATTACTGCTCCCTGCAATAGCCAGACCATCTCTGTGTAAATCAGATTAGCTGACCTAAATCGCTCTCGTTTCTCTCTCCCCATCAAACAATTCCTTATCTACACCCAGTGAGCTAGACAACACACAGACACCGTTCCTCCAACGCCGCTAACACTCCCCTTCACCCCCGCCACCACCAAAAAAAAAAAAAGACACGGCCTGTTTATTTGATCAGCACAGGAAAGCAAACAGTTTCTCCACGATACACAAACAGGCCGACCCCAGTGGGTGGCCGGGCTGAAGACGTGCACATAAACACCTCTGTCATGTCTGCGGCATCTGTAACCTGCGCCGTAAAAGCACAAGAGGCCAAGCAGACACATAATATTGCTCACAACTCGGTAAATAAAGGTCAGCGAGCACGACGGAAATGTATTATAGTGCTTTCTGCGCCGCCTCCTCGCCTCCTTCCCATCCAATTTATTTGTCAGGTCATACATTTACAACAGCGAGCGAGGAGGGGGTACGGACAGGAAACGCTGCTCTTCAGCGGGAATAGAGACAGGCTAAAGTAAAGAGGGGGAACAAATGAGGTCTGTGATCCTGCCTGTCCCCGCCTCAGCTCCCCCTCCCTCGGCCTGAGCCCCAATCAGGCTGATCCAGCGCTCTCAGCGCGACAGCCAGGCCTTTGTTGCTGTCTGAAAGGAGGTTAAATATCCCTCGAAATCAGAGCTCTTTGGCTTTCTGGACGCATAGTCAGAGACCCGGAGCCTTTCACATGCTAATGCCTGTGGTTTCTCTCTCTCTCCTTTGTAACCATGGTTAGGCAGCAGCGGTATCATGCTAAAGCGTGATGAATAAAGCGGGTGAATTTGTTTTTTCCCCTCATCTTTCTCTCTCCTTTTTCTCCCATCCTCCCCCTTTCCTCTCTCCCTCTTTTATCACCATCTCCTCCAGCCTGCCCACATTCCATCCCCCTGCTGCAGGGGTTTAAAAAAGCACAGATGGTCTCTCCTGACCCACTATTCATCATTGTGTCAAAAGCTCTGTCAGAATAAAGCTCCTCAACAGCGAGCCCAAGGATTTTATTTGTTTCTATTGACGAGGCCCGTTAATTTCACAGACGTCTCATTAGGCCTAAACCGCCAATTAATTTCTTTTGTTCTCATTAAATGGCTAATTCTAAACATGAACCACACTGACGATGAGTGGTGCTCAGAGCCCGAGCTAGGCAGTGCTGCCGCCGCCAAGCTGTCGGAGCGTGAAGCAGGTAGAGGGAGAAAATTGAAGTGCAGAGGGGGTGGAGGAGGACCAAGAGATGGGGAGGGCAGGAGCAAAGGAAGCGTACATCAGAGAGGCCTGACAAAGCCCCGTGTTAATTTGGACACAAACTTTCACGCCAGGTATGGATGGTGACTCATGAACGATTTGCAGATTTCTTTTTTTTTGTGTGTGCCTTCAGTCAGATGGTTTTCAGGAATAAAGGTTCCAGTTATCTGGTGGTGTGGTTGGAGGTCTTAATTAAAATATAAAAATGAAGTTAAAACGAGCAATCTGAGATTTCTGACATCCATCAAGGGTTGACGAGGACTCAGAATTAAAGATACGTGAGTCACATCGTGACCTGGACTTCACCTGGTTCTGATTCCACAACACATTGTAATAATTGCATACTGATCCAAAATGGTCCAACTGATCAAGATGTTGCGATCTGATATTTAATTCACAAGCTGAAACAAAAATAGTGTCTTCCTGACATTGTGGTGTCGTATGTTTCTGCTGCAGAACCTGCACATTGATCCAGATCACTCCCAACTTCCAACACTAACGGTCTTCCTTTGTACAAAAGCCACATGTGATTTATACTTTGTCAAGATCCATCAAGCAGATTTGAGATAATCCTCGAAATGGTGAAAATTTAAATGATTCAGAATCTTGATCCCGATCCACTCCAAATTGTAATGGACTCTTCCATCCAGGGTTTTCATGTATCCCATAATCCCTTGCGCGCCAGAGAGTCACTGCAGTCAAAACAACATAGAGAATCCACATAATGACACCTGTAAATGAATATTATACTACAAAAATGTATTTTTTATGCTTTTCATCATGTTAATAAGAGACTGCATGCATGATACCCTGAAAACTTGCTAAAACAATAATAATGAATAATCCGTGTCTGTACATTTAATCTGTGTGGAATTTAATAAATGGAAACCGAATTTCAGACATATTATATATATTAGTCTGGAACAAAGAGGACAAACAGTGTTGTAAAGAACAATATTCAAGACGTTAAAGAGCAAACTTCACTTTCCCCCATAACATGATCAGGAAGCGATTGTAGCTCACAGCAGCTCCCATTGAAAATAACAGAGAGACAGCCTGTGATTCTCACGTTTACATAAAACAAATGCAATAACGTCTATAAACCCAGAGAATATATTCATGAGAGTTTTAGGCACAATATAAAATAGTTTTATGTTACGATGTTAATGGTGTTGTCCGTGTGCAGCGGTTAAAGTGCAGCGTGATCAGAGCGTCTCAATGCAGCTCTCAATGTTACTGAGATCTTGCAGTGCGGCGACCTCTTCGAGGTTTTGCGGGATTTGAAACCTGAAAAGGGCGAATGGCCTAACATCTATCTGTGGTGAAAATTTTGTCTAAGTCTATGCAGTAGTTTTGATGTAATACATAAAAGCCTATAAAGTGAAATTCTGAGCCAGAATCTGGATCCGGTGTGGCAGACCGAATAGTCCCCCCCGAAAAATCGGTCACCCTGCCAACACTGTGCATGTGTCAATAGCTGCGGTTTATGGAGTATCACCCCGTTTCTGCTTCAAACTGCACTCCAGTCATCATCTATCTCAGTGACAGATATGTGAAGCTTTTGTACAACAATCATTTCCACATAAATTCAGCATGATTTCATCATAAAAGACGGAGCAAGCGATCAGCGGCTAGCTAATGCATTCACTGCCCATCGGTCATTTCGAAACTTCACCGATTATCGCCTCCTTTCTGCTTAAAACAGCCTTGTTTCTACTTAAAACTGACTTTAGAAAGATTTAAGAGGTTTAACCTCGTCATCTGATGGTTAATAATCACATTAATCAATTTGATCGCTTTGGGTGTAGAGTCAGACTCAGAGCTCCGAAATGACACATGCGCAGTGGAGGCAGGGCGGACCAATTTTTAGGGGCGGACTGTTCGATCACTCCAGATCACCTCCAAAATTCAGTGGACTTCCATGTCCAAATACCTATCTGTGGTGGAAAATTGGTGAGAAACCATGAAGTAGGTTTGAGGTAATCCTTCAAAGATCATATAAATTGTAATCTTGATCCAGAAATCTTTGATCCATGATCTGGATCACCTCCAAAAGTTAATGGAGTCTTCCATGGCAGCACGGTGGATTAGTTGCTAGCACTGTTGCGTCACAGCAAGAAGGTCGTGGGGTCGCTTCCCGTCCTTTGTGTGTGGAGTTTGCATGTTCTCCCTGTGTCTGTGTGGGTTTCCTCTGGACACTCCGGTTTCCTCCCACAATCAAAAACATGCTGACTTAGGGTCTGATTGAATGTTCATAATGTTTGAAACTTTATGATGGGAATATCGTTGATTTAGAAATTAATTTAAGAAATAAATTAATGAAGCAATAATTTTTTTCAGGAAATGAAAAATGCTTGAAAACTAGATACAACAATTGACTAAGAGGCTTCTCTGTTCTCCAGTTGCTCCAGAAAACATTTAAAACACAAAATTAAACAATTGTTTTGGAAATGTATTGAAATGCTCAAGACACTAAATTGTAGAAATGTTTCAGAAAATGATCGTTTCAATATACTCATTAAATGAAACAATTGGTTCAGAAACTATTTCACTGTTTTGAAATGCACAAAACACTAAATGACACAATTTTAGAAAATATGAAAAAAAAAATAAATTCTCAGGACACTAATTTAGGCAATTGTTGCGTATTCATTCAGAGTCTAAAAACCACTCAACACTAAAATGATTCACTCTGTTGAATCACTGAATGAACCAGATGCTTGAGGAAAATGCTTCAGGGTCTATCTTCCACCTGAGGCAAAGCAGTGCACAGCACAAGTCTCATCGCTCCTTTCCAACTGACGCAATTGTCATTTTCACAGCTGGTGCCCATGTCCTTGAAATAGTGATTGGACTTGCCCTCATCTGTGCACTTTGCACCTGCGGCCATGTTGGTCTTAAAATGAGGTATGATCAGGCAAATTTCTGGTACATTGCTGTTGTGAGGCAGCAGAAAATGTCTGTGCCAGAGACCACCAAAAACCTGGTCTGTAGTTGAGTGCAGGTATTTCTGGTATTTATGCAGTCCAATGTTACTATCATATACAGTGCCTGCAGGGCATGTGAGCGGAGCTGAAGTCAGTGTGGAGCCACAAATATGTAAAAGAAAAACAAAACTGGAGCGTCACCTTAATCTCTTGGACTGTCTCACTCCACTTTCAGTGACTGGAGCTCACATCATGCATCTGAAGCATGACTGAATGCAACTAGGTTATGTTCAGCTGTTGCGTCGCTGTTCAATCTGTCCACAACATTTGTCTTTGATATTGACTTTTATTCCAAACTCTGTGTCTTCTGTGATTATTTTTAAATGGGTCTTTACAGGCTAAGGCCCCCTGACACTTGCACGACTTTGATCCGTGCACTTGCATGCACTCTGCTGTCTCGTCTCAAACTCATTGTAAACTGTTGTAAACTGTGCGCGGCAAAAGCGCAAAGAAAATTTTGAAATGTTCAAAAATCTCCATCATGCATTAATGATGTGAACTTCACGTGAACATAACACAATTCAAAAAGCAGCGTGTGAGTGTGAGTAATTGCATCAGCACACAGCATCAGAGTGTAGCTCATCTGAACGATTATAACGAGATGTTAAATCTATCATAAACGTACTTTTACAGCTGCTTATAAAGAAGGGAAGAACAGGCAACTGTTTTACCAAGCCATTACAATATCAACATTACAAATAATTACCTTTTTTAGATGGCTCCAATTACATTCTCCATCTCATTAAGCGCAAGAAAAGCAGCAGCTGGAGCACTCCTCTGTGATTCCGGAAGTGATAGAGCTGTTTTCAGCAACCATCTCGAAGAGAAAATAATTAATCTGCTACAAAATAATCATTTTATATATGCAGCATCCAGCACACAGTGCATGGCAGCCAGTGGAACAAAGCACGGCGTCCAGCTGGGAACACAGCCGGTGGGATCATCACGACCATGTGCATGCAAGTGCGTGGATCAAAGTCATGCAAGTGTCAGGGCACCTTTAGTTTGGGCCTGTGTGTGTGTGTGTGTGTGTGCAGGGTATATTTTTTTCACTGCTTTGTTTAGCTGAACAATTGCTATCACTCAACAGCACGACCTTGGAAGTAAACTTCATGTCAAACATTCTGTTTTCTTTTTTTAGAGAGAGAAGGGAGCAATTTTATTGGAGCAACGTTAAAATTATCCAGAGAAGGGAGCGATAATTAGTGGAGCAGTCTGCAGTGACTGCTAGCAACGTAGTCAAACTTTACATCCATCAGGTCACAGACATAAAAGAAAAAACAAAAACACACCCAGAATCTGATCTGAGTGTTCAGATCAAAACAGTTTTGCAAAAATGTGTTTTAAATTGAATTTCCAACCACCTACAATTGAGACTTAAAACAGATTTGGTTGAAAAATGGATTTTACGTGAGTTTAGACTGTTCAGACTTGCAGCATGGAATCGGGTTCAAATTGGATATGGACATAAATCAGATTTTTACTGTCAGTCTGAACAAAGACTGAGAACAGCAAAGCACCAGGTTCCAGCACGTATTGGTTCTTAAAGGAAAACCATTTGATTGGTGTAATTCATAATTCGCCCAAAACAAACCCATGATTAATTGACTACATACAGCCCTTTTACACTGTGTTCAAATTACACACAGTCTAAACAGTAAAGTGGAGTTGGACAAGTCCCAAGTGCACTTGCCCTATATGCTTTAGAGCGTGCACTATAGATCATCAAGACTGGGCCCTCAGTGTTTCCCAACACATTTGGAACCTTATCACGGCAGTCTCTAATGGACAGTAGAACCCTTGCCAAAATGACTTCCTGGCTGCGCTCCTGCCCGCACTCTATTACAACAGTACAAGCTGTCATTATGGCCGAGGATACGTGGGAGCTTCATAATATCCAGAGATTGGTAGTTTGTTAGACAGAGCTGTACAATTTGCTGCAGCCTTGAAGGATTCTTGAGCCTCTCTTGACAATTTACCGAGGGAATTGCCGGAGCGTTGCCTTTTGTCTGCTGGAGACACAGGGGCAATTATCCAGCCTCCTATAATGTTTCCCTGACTTTAATCTCCTGGCTGAGAGCGTAAAGCAGAATGGGTAAGGTTTCAGAGTGCCTCTGGGTTCTATTAACACACAACTGCTGTTTCTGTTCAGGCCAGGCAGCCAAGAGAGGACTGCAATCTGACAGACAGGCCTCCCCTGGGCTTTTAGGGAGAAAACATGATTATGTCATAATATATTTTCGAAAAGAGATCCATTTGAAAGATTGCCCCTCTGTCTTTTCAGTCTAACATTGCTCTGCTTTTGTCAGGCTCAGTGGGAACACTAGGAATGATAGATGCTTCAATGAACCAAAGAGGAGCAGAAATAAAGTGCTATATAAAAAAATTACCTCCAGAGAAAAGACATAAGGACATGAAAATCCTATTTCGTTAACAGTTCCACAGAAGAAAATCATTAGTCTGCTCATAAAAATGTTTACGTGCTTATGGTATTTTACTCATAATGAAGGTTACCATTAAAATGAAAGGTCCATCAACTCATTTGAGACAAAATGATCAGCTCATCTGTAAAGAAATGATTGCAGATGGAATGACATCACTTTGTGTCTGAGAATAACAGTTAAATTGTTATTTGGAACATTTGATTACTGTGGAGCCCAGGAGGGTGATCGTGCATCTGCTTTATTATGCAAATACTGTACAAAAATGATAAGCATGATTTAGAAAAAAATATATATATTTCCAACACGCAATGATGCTGCAAAAAAAAAAAAAGCAAACGGTAAAAAAGATGATAAACAGTAATTAGCAATGAAGAGTTGGTAGCCATTAAAGAATAAAAGCAAAATAAATGCCTCATGTTACATAAAAACTCTTTTTGACAAAAAGATCCTATGATTTTGATCTTTTGAACTACAACCCCTGGCAAAAATTATGGAATCACCGACCTCGGAGGATGTTCATTCAGTTGTTTAATTTTGTAGAAAAAAGCAGATCACACACATGGCACAAAACTAAAGTCATTTCAAATGGCAACTTTCTGGCTTTAAGAAACACTGTAAGAAATCAGGAAAAAAATTGTGGCAGTCAGTAACGGTTACTTTTTTTAGACCAAGCAGAGGGGAAAAAAATATGGAATCACTCAATTCTGAGGAAAAAATTATGGAATCATGAAAAACAAAAGAACGCTCCAACACATCACTAGTATTTTGTTGCACCACCTCTGGCTTTTATAACAGCTTGCAGTCTCTGAGGCATGGACTTAATGAGTGACAAACAGTACTCTTCATCAATCTGGCTCCAACTTTCTCTGATTGCTGTTGCCAGATCAGCTTTGCAGGTTGGAGCCTTGTCATGGACCATTTTCTTCAACGTCCACCAAAGATTTTCAATTGGATTAAGATCCGGACTATTTGCAGGCCATGACATTGACCCTATGTGTCTTTTTGCAAGGAATGTTTTCACAGTTTTTGCTCTATGGCAAGATGCATTATCATCTTGAAAAATGATTTCATCATCCCCAAACATCCTTTCAATTGATGGGATAAGAAAAGTGTCCAAAATATCAATGTAAACTTGTGCATTTATTGATGATGTAATGACAGCCATCTCCCCAGTGCCTTTACCTGACATGCAGCCCCATATCATCAATGACGGTGGAAATTTACATGTTCTCTTCAGGCAGTCATCTTTATAAATCTCATTGGAACGGCACCAAACAAAGGTTCCAGCATCATCACCTTGCCCAATGCAGATTCGAGATTCATCACTGAATATGACTTTCATCCAGTCATCCACAGTCCACGATTGCTTTTCCTTAGCCCTTTGTAACCTTGTTTTTTTCTGTTTAGGTGTTAATGATGGCTTTCGTTTTGCTTTTCTGTATGTAAATCCCATTTCCTTTAGGCGGTTTCTTACAGTTCGGTCACAGACATTGACTCCAGTTTCCTCCCATTCGTTCCTCATGTGTTTTGTTGTGCATTTTCGATTTTTGAGACATATTGCTTTAAGTTTTCTGTCTTGACGCTTTGATGTCTTCCTTGGTCTACCAGTATGTTTGCCTTTAACAACCTTCCCATGTTGTTTGTATTTGGTCCAGAGTTTAGACACAGCTGACTGTGAACAACCAACATCTTTTGCAACATTGCGGGATGATTTTCCCTCTTTTAAGAGTTTGATAATCCTCTCCTTTTTTCAATTGACATCTCTCGTGTTGGAGCCATGATTCATGTCAGTCCACTTGGTGTAACAGCTCTCCAAGGTGTGATCACTCCTTTTTAGATGCAGACTAACGAGCAGATCTGATATGATGCAGGTGTTAGTTTTGGGGATGAAAATTTACAGGGTGATTCCATAATTTTTTCCTCAGAATTGAGTGATTCCATATTTTTTCCCTCTGCTTGGTCTAAAAAAGTAACCGTTACTGACTGCCACAATTTTTTTTCTTGATTTCTTATAGTGTTTCTTAAAGCCAGAAAGTTGCCATTTGAAATGACTTTAGTTTTGTGTCATGTCTGTGATCTGCTTTTTTTCTACAAAATTAAACAACTGAATGAACATCCTCCGAGGCCGGTGATTCCATAATTTTTGCCAGGGGTTGTATTCAGTATTCATAGACCATGTTCCTGTTTGTTGTCTTTGTGGTGTCATAGACTGTCTGGGCTTTTCAACTCTTTGTTCATGCAAAATGATCTTTACTTTCTCTAATTCTCTACAGTGAAATAGACTAAGATCTCAGTTATGTGCAAGTGGCAACCTGAAACTGCATTAAATGAAGCCTGTATGGAAGTGCAGTTCCTTGATTGGCCGCTTGAGGCTCACTCCAAAACAGTACTTTCCCATAGGACTCCATGTTAAAATGTCTACCTTTAGAGCAGAAATAAGCATGTTTATAGCTTGGTTTAAAAAAGACAGGGCGTTTTGGTCCCTATTAGTTTCATGGAGGAGCCATGACAACTGCGACAGGGGATTTTTTTTTGTAACTTCTTAGTTTAAGATGTTTTAAACGATAAAGTTTTGTAAATTTGGAGGCGGCTGAAGCCAGTGACGATGCCGGTAGTGGAGACTGTGTGTGTGTGTGTGTGTGTTTGATTTTGGAGTGTTTTGTTACAAACACCTGGAATAATATAGCTTGTTGTGTGGTAAAAGGTCCTAACGGGTCATCTAAGATGTCTCTGTTGCAATATTTGTGCTGAATGAAACTCTTTGTTGGATTTAATGTTGTATACTAACAGTGTTAGCAATATTAGCAGCTATCAGTAGCTTCACCTGTTAGATCCACTACTGAGAAAATACTGAGAAAATACTCTGTTCATAACTATTAACTTGTCTACAAAGTGAACCATTAGGAGAACCACTGCGCATTGCCAAAAATATGATTTAAACTAGACATTCATCACGAAATGCCCCGCGCGCAGTATTATTTTTCATGCAAAGTGAAGTAATATGTACTTGTATGGGGTGGGTATTTGGTTGAAGCCTTATGTGTTTGATGTAAACGGGGATATACAATGAAAAAATTGGAGATTGGCATAATATTTATTTAGAGGATGTGACAAACAGTGACCTTAAAAAGTTGGTCACAGTCGTCAGCCTTCAAAAGAAATGCAACCACTGGTGACCTTGAAATGGAGGTCAAGGTCACTGGCCTTTGAACCCATGCGAAGTACTCCTCCAAGGCACGTACCCACCAAGTATGAAGTTTCTACGAGCAAAAGGTGCCGAGCTACATTGTGGCAAAGGATTTGACAGTTGTGACCATTGGTGACCTTGAAAAGTAGGTTAAGGTCACTGGCCTTCGAATCCATGTGAAGTACTCCTCCAAGGCATGTAGCCACCAAGTATGAAGATTCTGCAAGTAATAGGTGCCGAGCTATGTTGCGGCGAACGAATTGTGGCCAGACAAACGGACGGACGGATGGACAACCTGGATGCTGTATACCTCGCCTCGCGGCGCAAGCGCCATGCAGGGCATAAAAATAAAACAACAACAACAAAAATCCAAACCAGGTTAGGTGGCTGAGACTCAGAGAGAGGCATGTGTGTGTAAATGAACTTTAAAACCTAAAAAGGCTAATTTATACAGACATGGTAGTGTGACATTTTAATGGAACCAAAAAAAACCTTGATTTTTTTTTTTTTTTCAAAAGCAACTAAAATGTCTAATCTGTGATCTGTGATGACCATTCATGTCTTTTGGACTGTCGGTTATCCTTCGGTAAAAAATACAGTTCACAGAGGTCAAAGCAAAAAAAAAAAAAAAATTCTCCTTCTTTGCTCAGTGTGTGCAGCATAATGTTTTCATCCACTAGTCAACCCCACTGTGCTGCTGGAACACAGGACGAACATTAGGACCATTTTAGGATCCTTTATTGGCTGCAGTTCAAACCAAGCAGAGAAATGTAGCTGTGCACTTCTGAGGAACAGACGCTTGGTGCCAAAAAATAAAAAATAAGCACACCTGTTCATTGTAATACAATCCAGTGATCCTGTGTAACACATTTATGAAACTAATGTCGGGATGTCAGTATGAAGGATCACGATCAGGTTTTCTGGGAATATGGTTTTTCTGTCAGGTAAGATCTGGATCAACAGTGTTTTTTGGCAACATCACTGCTTGTGCAATTTCTTACCAACATTTCTCATTTCCTATGACCAAAATGTTGCTCAACATCTTAGAATTAAATAAATCTTAAAAACCTTAATTTGATGACTGTTTTTGATCCTGAAAATTGCAGAAAACATAAAAAGGTGAACATTTTTGTATTTTCATAAAGTGAAACATGACATGCACATATTTAAGTTCTGAATATATGTAATTTATACATCAGAATGCATTGTTGTAATTCTCATCAAACCCCCCCCCCCCCCCACACACACACACCCTAAAAAAAGTGTGCTCAGATATGGACTTAACTTTAAATCTATTCTGACACTCCAAAATGAAAACATTAACTTCTATTTATCTTAACAGCAAGTTACACTAAATTATATTTGGTTAAAAGCAAAAATGTTAAGTTCATCCAACTAAATTAACTTGAATTTTTAACAAGGACATGTCATGTACTTTGAGTAAAGTGAAATAAAAAAAAAACCTTAATATAAAGTGCATAACAACTTATTCAACTCTACTTGTCTTCATGTTTTACATGGATTATCATTATGAATTTTTTGTTTTTCATGGCATTCTTTTGAAGTTGGGGGATCAGTCTTCAACATTGTATGTGCTTATATAAGAAGATCTATATTATAACAGAAAAGTGGCCTCTGTGTGTCTGTGATAACAGACAAACCGGGAAGAGCCAACATTTCCCATTTGGTATGCTTATGTATTTTGAGTCAAGGTTGAATGCTATGCAAACAGAAACTTAATAAGACTAATATTTTTGGAAAAATTAGCAATATTAGCTAACAACAGTGCTGCAATTCACCATGGGAGTTCAGGGTTTTAAATGTTGTTACTGTGGTTAGTTTAACAGTGTTCTTAATGTTATTGATTTCATGTGTTTTTGTAGTTCAATTGCTTTAGTCAGTTTAGTTAAGTGTCATTTTTCCATTACCATGAGTGAAACGTATAGTGTGTTTGATGTCTTATGCCACGTCTTTGTTTGTGGATGCGTGCAGTTTTGACCACGGACAAATTGGGGGCCGTTTGGTATGCTTATGTATTCTGGGTCCAGGATGAATGCTGCCAAAACAGAAAATTGATAGGACTAAAGTTTTTGGAGAAACAATAGATATTAGCTAATAACACTGAACAATGGACGTTGATATTTACATTCTGGATTCACACGCAAATCCAGCAGGCGGCAGTACATCATCTATATATTAAAAGCATGCCTGCGTGGTGTGTGATTTTATTTAGTAAGTTCAATGTAAGTAAATAATTGTAAATACTGTACGTTAATACATGGATGACACACAAAAGTGAAAACACTTGAGTAAAAATAAAATAATAACAATAATAATGATGATCATAATAATAGTGTGTATATGACAAGAACCTAAACAATTTCTAAATGCATGAAGACAGTAAATTAACATTAAAATGACATAATTAACAGGAAATATAAAGGTTGAGTTCTTCTTTTAAAAACTGTTGAGGTCTAACATCTAAGGTTCTAAAAACATTCTGGACTCACATGCCGTTGCAACTTATTATAGAAACTTTGCATAATTTATTACCACCCTTGAAAAATGTCAGCTACCTATTTTATAAGCACAACCCAATCTAGAGCCCGTGGATCCCCACGGGCAACACACCAGTTATATAAATATTAGTTAAACAAGTAGGAAACCTTAAATTTGCAGTTCAAATCAAAAGTCGTAGTTTGATCACTTCTGCATGTTTAAATTTATTGTTTACAATGATTACACATGGAAACATTTTAATGGAATATATCGTGATAGTGCTTCTGAAACCTTTTCATTTGTGTGCTCACAGTTTTCATTGAACCAGTCATTTGATTATTACTCATTAGGTGCAGTCTTCCTCAGCTGTTATCAGCAGCTGCCACTGTCTTAATCACGACCACATACCTTATGAGTGCACATCAGCCTGACAGGGCACTTTAACAAACAGATTTGTCATAAACTAAAGGAGGGAGCTGCACCACGTTTTCACCAATGGCAACACTTTAACCTGTCTGACTCACACATAATGCCGAAAACAACTTTTTCACTAGAGCTGAAAGCTGCAGTTTTATCTCCGTTAAACAACTCAAACACCACATGTTGACACAAGAGATAAATCTGTGGCAGGTCTTTAACAAGCAAAAGACTTCACAGCTTTCATAGAGCCTGTCGCTGTCACTTCACTGTATGGGATCGAGCCCGGAATCCGCTTGGAAAAAAGAAATAATAATAATAAAAGATGTAAACAGGCAAAATAAGGGAAATCAATTTCAACTACATTAGCTCAATGTTACGATTTCCTTCTGCAATTAGCATTTATACACAACCAACTGCGTCCTGCGGGGGTACGAAGCACATATTAAAAATGTTCTAACGGTTTTCGAGATTTCCACATCAAACACAGCACGTGGGCTTTGAATCATACAAATCTCATTACTCCAGGTATCAAACTGCTTGATTTTTGTGTATAATTTTGAATGAATTGAAAGCAGTGCAGTGGAGAGCAACACAAACAAGGCCATCAAAAAATAAAATAAATTAAATTAAATAAAAACCCTTCGGTAGTGTGTTGCTCTGATGGTGACACAAACCTGCCTGTGTATTTTGTACAAATCCCCTGATCTCAATATCTAAAATAACATCTGGTCCGTTGCCGTGTCCATCGGCTAAGACTCCACAGTGCAACATGGAGTTCTTATGTAAAAAGTCCTGTGAACATCAGTAGTCCGAACACAGCAGCGGCAATCCGACCTAATCCAAATGAATCCGGATCTCCCCGGTTTGTTCATCCTGGTTGGAGGGTGATGACGGCTGTGCTCTGCTGGGGTTCTTATCTGCTGCCGGTGGTTGGCGGCTGTACGGTCCTCGTTTTATCAGGGCTCAGCCTGCTTGGGGATTGGAGGGCCCAAGGAAAGTAAACACGGAACCTGTCCCCTTACTTATCTATTCCAGGAGGGAGTGTGTGTATGTGTGTGAGAGAAAACAGACAGAGAAGCTTGTTTCCATGGCAACCTCCTCCTTTAACCCCCACTCCCACCCACCCCCCGAGAAGAGCCCTGGTGGTCTTTGTGTAATGCGATTCCACTAGAATGCACTGTGGATTAGAGCCGCAGTGCCTTCGGGCCCTACAGGCAGGGCAACAGTGGAGACATTATTACCCAGATCAAATGCTGTAATCACGAGGCACCAGGGGCTTTCACATCCATCGCAGATAAAAACCCAGGACTGGCAATACCCAGGTGATTAGGGGATTATTATTCTGCATTTCAGCGTGATGCCAATCCCTGGCTGTTTAAAAAAAAAAAAAAAAAAGAAAAGAAGGAAAACAACAGATTCTCTGCGTGATGGATGGGGGTTGACATAAAACATCAGTCCAGCAAAAGGTATCAGGCAGAATTCCGGTGGCGTGCGATCAATGCCTGGCAGCTACAGCTAAGAAAACATCCTCCCATTGGTTCCTACATATTGGCATTACAGACCCCTCTCATTTTCTGTAAGGTTTTGGCTCCAACCATCCAAGCAGAATGAGTTTAGAGCAGCCATCGCCCGTTTCATTTCTGCTCTGAACAGAGCTCTTTCACATGAGAGGGCCGATGGCAAGCGGAAGGCGAGACAATGGGCTCCACAGCGTACCACAGTACGCGCACCAAGGTACAACCTTTCATCTGCAAATATCTCGGTTTTAGCAAGAAAAATCTCCTTGAGCAAGGAGCTTAAACTACAAATACACACAGGAAGTACACACTTGAGGGACGTGAGGAAAGAAAGACTTTAGCCTTTAACAAATGAGCCCGTGAGAGCGGGGCATGGCGGCTGGCTCCATGCTGAAAGCATCCGGCCCGGCTTTTATAGTCTAACAACATCATCTGTGAAGAGGCAGCCGTATGAAGGGCTCACAGCTTCACACGCACAGTGCTAGAAGAGCCTTGCTGTGGAGCTGAAGGACTGAGCCATTCACCTCATCTTGGCCAAAAGTACTCATCTACCAAAAGACCACTCAAGAGAACTCGAGAGCAGTGTTTGCGTCATATTTCTGAAGTGGCTCTGCATTAAAAACTCGCCCTTATTGTATGGTGCTGAGAAGACTGAGCTTAGTGCTGTCCACCGTACGAGGAAAAAACCCTAGAAAGAAAACCAGGTTGCCGACAGCAACCGCATCTGTCGCAGGATGTCAAGCTTCAAAGCTGTATCAAGTTCACCATTCAAATATTAATACAAGCTCTGATTTGATTTAAAGCCACTGCTACAGATCCTTAGTCACTTTGTTGTCAACTCCTATTTGGATACATTTACTGGTGCACATAAGTCTATGTGGTGTAGCTGCGGAGGCGTCCCTCTGAGAGCACGGCAAAGAGGCTGAAAACACGATTCCATACGTCAGGAGTACAGTAAAGCCGAATGGAGACCAGAAGCACTGGTACTGGTCCAATCAGCTGCTGCTGCTTTAGCAGAGTCACACTCCTCATCAAGGGAGCACAACACAACCCGCATACAAACTATGTCCATGTGTGCTTCTCTGGCCGATATGCCGTATGTCAGTAACCGCTGGTCATACGCTCATTGCTGGGGTGTCAAATTATTTGCAAGGCACCAGATTCTAGTGGCTCTATAGGGACAATTAGTTGAACACTGATGTGTTGCCATGGTTTTGGTTAAAAAAAATTGACTGTTGCAGATGTCAGGAAGTACTGAGGCTTAACAGCAGATTACAGATGAACTGGGTTCTTAACTAACTATAGATGCAGGATTTAAGCTTTGACACCAGTAAATACACCCCCTCACTCTAATGCATCTCATTATCTCCTGAAGCTGGAGAGCAGATCTTGAGTTTAATGTGATCAGTGAACCAAATTTTCCATTTGATCTATTTCAACGTTTTTCCGGCTCTAATTAAAGTTTTCTAGAAATTACCTATTTTACACATGTGGAGCATACTGCTGCTCATGTGGGACATTGTCCCATCAACATGGTGTGTTTGACTACTGATTATAGACTGGATATATACTGACAGGCTATACAGTTAAAAAAATACTGTGATTAGCTTTAGCATATATGCTGAGATCGTATATACAAGCTGTTAGCATCACAAATGTTGACGCCAACTGTATCAACCATGGCTAGCACATGGCAGGTCCAGATTTGGGTGCTTGCGCCGTTTGAGTCGTATTTTCTTTTTTTTAATTTGTTTTGTTAGTAAGAGATTCTTATGTTGGTATTTTGTTTATGTGCATGCTGATTAAAATGTATGGTGGCGGGGGGTCTTTTTGTTTTTTTGTGAGTGTGTGTGTGTGTTGATGCTGCGGTAGGCCAGAGGTCAGCTCAGGCTGCAGCTATTATGTACACCTTATAAATTATTTAGTTTAAAATAATTTTATTACAAATATTTGCAATAATATGGCTTGTTGTGTGGTTAATTCTCGAAACAGATCACTAAAGATGTGCATGGGTTGTAATCCCATCAAGTGAAATTATTGGTTGATGCTACAAATGCAAATTTGCTACAAATTTGTAGCAGCCATTGGTAGGTTCATAACGCTAGGTTGCTAATCCAGGATTACTGAGGAAATAAGATGGTCATAATTTTTAATGCCCAACCCAAAGCAAAACATTATGAGAACCACTACTACCAAGCTGACCTAATTAAACCTTACGTACCGGCCCGGGCTTTGTGTTCAGGATGCAGGACTACTTTGTGTCCCTAGGGTGAATAAGAAGTCTGCAGGTCACAGAGCTTTCTCTTATCATGCCCCTGTTCTGTGGAATGATCTCCCTGCGTCAATAAGTCAGATTCTGTGGAGACTTTCAAGTCCAGACTTAAGACGCACTTATTTTCCCTTTCATATGGCTAGCATACTGGTACAGTTTTGTTTTACCCTTTTTACTCTTAATTCATTTAACGTAGCATGCCACAGAAACAACTTTACCTAAATTCTGGGTCTTTTAGTGAAGCTTAGGGCTAGTGGCCGGCGATCACCTTAGTATTTCTTCCGTTTTTCTTGTTGATTAATGCTGGCAAATTATACTGTATTTGTCTTTCTGATGCCTGATTCTGTTTTTTCTCTCTGTTTAAGGTGCAGGTCCATCCAGAGATGGGAGTTGTATTTGTGCTGGCAACCCTCCTGTCCTGTGCACCAACAGCATTTTTTGTATGTCAGTCTGTGAATTGCTCTGTAATTTGTCTGTAGCATGGCACGAGCAGAGGGTCACCCCTTTGAGTCTGGTCTGCTTGAGATTTCTTCCTCAGAGGGAGTTTTTCCTTACCACTGTTGCTCTGGGGGTTGGTAAGGTTAGACCTTACCTGTGTGAAGTGCCTTGAGGCAACTCTGTTGTGATTTGGCGCTATATAAATGAAAATAAATTGAAAATTGAAACTACTCAGCCCCCCCAAAAATACAATTTGACAAACAACTGAACCGAGGTTAACCTGTTAGCTGATGTTTTTGCACTTAATTTTTTCTGCCCAGGTCATACGGTCTCACAACCCAGTCTCACGACACTTTGTGGTGACATTACGAAAAGTACATTAATCTATGGGTTCACGATGAGGGCAGGGAAACAGGGCCCTTTCGTGACAAGGGCATGAAATGTGTGTGTGTGGGGGGGGTGTTCCGGCAGGAGTTATGGTTAGGTTTAGGGGACAAACTTAGGCTATGGTTATGGTAAGCGTTAAGGATTATAAATAAAATGGAAAAAACCATGTCCTGAAAATGGGGCACTTTCGTGACAGGGGCATGAAGAAACAAAACGTGAGACTGGACTGGCTCTCACCCACACTCCACCTCTTAACCAATTTATGGGCTGCAGTTACGCACACACACACACGTTGGGCACTTTATACATAGGATGGAGAATCACCCTAATCGCTCATAAGACAGTCATTCCAGTGGTACCCAAGGATGCTCTGAAGAGGTCTAGTACCAAAGACATCTTGCCATTTCCTTTGGTCACTGGTTAGCATTCAAATCTTACAACCATACAGCTATACCAGAAGCACCAGGACCACAAAGACTTAAGACCCTCACTCTACTTTCAAACACCTCTGCCCTGGGACCTCAGAACTCCATAAGCTTTGCACGAAATTTGAGAATGAACAACATAGATATACTGAGGGCTGCATCCAGGGTGTCATTGAAACCCTGGATTTTAATCTTGATCCCGTACAATCCTAAACCCAATCGATCAATCATTCAAAATACCCCGAAACTACTGTTGAGAAAAATATGCCTCCCTTTAAAAAATAAACCTGAAATGCACAAAAGTATTAAAGCATTTTCACTAGACAGTCAAGATAATTTTATATAAAAACAGTTTATTGATTTATCAACAACTGTCAACTGTACAGTCATCTGGGATGCTTGTGTTTGCTACAAACTCTAGTTTATGGAGAGTCGAATCATATCTAAAATGACAAATGCTGTGATGGCTATTTTCGGCCACCTTTATGGGGAACTGTGTAAGCCTTGCATAACAGCGGCAGAGCTCCAACAGATGTTATTACAACCCCTGGCAAAAATTATGGAATCACCGGCCTCGGAGGATGTTCATTCAGTTGTTTAATTTTGTAGAAAAAAAGCAGATCACAGACATGACACAAAACTAAAGTCATTTCAAATGGCAACTTTCTGGCTTTAAGAAACACTATAAGAAATCAAGAAAAAAAGATTGTGGCAGTCAGTAATGGTTACTTTTTTAGACCAAGCAGAGGAAAAAAATATGGAATCACTCAATTCTGAGGAAAAAATTATGGAATCACCCTGTAAATTTTCATCCCCAAAACTAACACCTGCATCATATCAGATCTGCTCGTTAGTCTGCATCTAAAAAGGAGTGATCACACCTTGGAGAGCTGTTGCACCAAGTGGACTGACATGAATCATGGCTCCAACACGAGAGATGTCAATTGAAACAAAGGAGAGGATTATCAAACTCTTAAAAGAGAGTAAATCATCACGCAATGTTGCAAAAGATGTTGGTTGTTCACAGTCAGCTGTGTCTAAACTCTGGACCAAATACAAACAACATGGGAAGGTTGTTAAAGGCAAATATACTGGTAGACCAAGGAAGACATCAAAGCGTCAAGACAGAAAACTTAAAGCAATATGTCTCAAAAATCGAAAAATGTACAACAAAACAAATGAACGAATGGGAGAAAACTGGAGTCAACGTCTGTGACCGAACTGTAAGAAACTGCCTAAAGGAAATGGGATTTACATACATACAGAAAAGCTAAACGAAAGGCATCATTAACACCTAAACAGAAAAAAACAAGGTTACAATGGGCTAAGGAAAAGCAATTGTGGACTGTGGATGACTGGATGAAAGTCATATTCAGTGATGAATCTCGAATCTGCATTGGGCAAGGTGATGATGCTGGAACTTTTGTTTGGTGCCTTTCCAATGAGATTTATAAAGATGACTGCCTGAAGACAACATGTAAATTTCCACAGTCATTGATGATATGGGGCTGCATGTCAGGTAAAGGCACTGGGGAGATGGCTGTCATTACATCATCAATAAATGCACAAGTTTATGTTGATATTTTGCACAATTGAAAGGATGTTTGGAGATGATTTTTCAAGATGATAATGCATCTTGCCATAGAGCAAAAACTGCAAACATTCCTTGCAAAAAGACACATAGGGTCAATGTCATGGCATAGGGTCAATGTCAATGAGCAGATCTGATTTGATGCAGGTGTTAATTTGGGGGATGAAAATTTACAGGGTGATTCCATAATTTTTTCCTCAGAATTGAGTGAGTCCATATTTTTTTCCCTCTGCTTGGTCTAAAAAAGTAACCGTTACTGACTGCCACAATCTTTATTTCTTGATTTCTTATAGTGTTTCTTAAAGCCAGAAAGTTGCCATTTGAAATGACTTTTGTGTCATGTCTGTGATCTGCTTTTTTTCTACAAAATTAAACAACTGAATGAACATCCTCTGAGGCCGGTGATTCCATAATTTTTGCCAGGGGTTGTAAATGAACAAAGGTGAAACTTTAGAACAATGAAGAGCCGTACAATAGATGAGTCACACTGAATTTGAGTCACAACAGCATCTCCATAAAAATCCATCAGTTGTGCCAAAAGTCAATCCACATTACTGTCAATAGATCAGCCAAAGTTCATGTTAGGTCTTCAATTCAACACAGAATTTCTTTTGATCCGATGTTTTGAATGGGTAGAAGTGGAATCCGTGATTTGCTCCTTTGTTCAGTTTTAATGAAAAAAGTGGTCTTTCCGAGATTCATCTTTGCTAAACATCCAAGGGACAAAACGCTTGTGTTCTTCAATACAGCAAGTAGCCAAAAAAAAAAAAAAAAAAAAAAAAAGTTGTTGTCAGGGCAGGGAATCCAAATTTAATTTCTGGAAAGGTCGTCCTTGACAGTGAGCACTGGGGGGGGAAAAAATAAAAAATTTGAGGATGGGAAAAACTGAAACAGAATATCCTCCCACAAAGTCCTAATCTAATTGCCATCCCCAGAGGGGAAAAGAAAAGAAAAAAATCATCACGGAGAAGAATAGAAAGAACCATCACAAGTGTTACTGGACACCAAAATATAAATCTATAAAAGGCCTTTTATTACTCCATTATGTACACTTTTCACAGGACCTCCAAGAGAAGCTCCAGAGTGAAGCGCCGCTTCTAATTGTGTCATGGAACTTTACCTCCACTTTAGAAAGGACGAATTAAAAACAACAAAATATCCGACAGACACAGAACAGCGAGACATTATTTTCTTCTGTAGTGCCTTTGGGGAACTGCACTTGCTGTACAACTGTTAGTCGTGTGACTGAGGAAGGTGCAGAGGACACAGCATCCAGAGCCGAGCAGCACCAAAATCCATTTCAAAGTCTGGCACTGCCAAACCTGCTGCACGTCTACTGCGGGGCTGCAGGCAACATCCATGCTGTCTGTGTGAGGGAAGGTAGATAAGGGAAGAGTCCACTGCGCCCAAGCATGAGCACGCTCCGTCGGTTCTAGTAGATCACTTCATACACAGTGGCCTTCTTGTCACCAGAGCCTGTCACAATGTACTTGTCGTCTGTGGAGATGTCACAGCTCAGGACGGAGGAGGATTCCTTCGACTGTTGAGACAACCAGAAGTCACATTTTAGACTTAAAACATTCGTGTCTCTAACACATTTCAGGTGCTCATCTGTGTTTTGGGTTAAGTGGAGAAGATTAGCTGACTACAGGGCATGATTAGATTGCAGTGACATCACAGTCTAGCCTGATGCCCATCAAAATTACTTCTTTGTCAGGTCAATAACTCAGGTTCAGTTTTCACTGATAGCAGAGTCCTGTTGGACAGCGGTCACTGTGCCCTTCCTCTCACAGACAACTGTGCATCCTTTTGGAATAGCTGCAGACAGAAGGTATTGATCCGCATACCTGAAATATGCTGGCGCCATAAGGAGTCCTCCAAGCATTCAACAGATTATCCTTCCCAGTGCTTACAAACCATTTACCTGCAAAGACAACAGCACCATTAAGCAGTGTAGTGCAGCAGATAAGTGAAACAATCATGCAAATGGTGATAAAAGCATCAAATTCGACAGAAATACTCCTTAGACACTCCTCTTTTGAAAAAACCGACTGGCCAATTGACTTTTCAACCGGTGGTCAGGTAGGGGTCAATTGAAGAATTACACAGAGGTCAAAATTAAAAGATGCTCCAATCATATTGAAAAATGTTCCACATTATTTGCCTGATCATAAAGATTCCAAAAAGGTATAGCTTGGACTATTTGTGACTGAATTCTATGGAGTTACAGGATAAAAACAGCAAGAATGGTGACAAAGGTCAGTGTCATTTTGTACAGGGGTCAAAAGTTAAAGTTGCTCCAATTTTGGTAAAAGGTGATGCAAATTATTGGTTGAACTAATAGGATTAATAAATGGAATGTGATTCAAATGAGTGTTGAATGCTTGGTCTCCAAAGTAAAGGTCAAATAAGGTCTACGTCTAATGGATTCTACTACATGTCAATCAATCAATCAATCAATCAATCAATTTTTTATATAGCGCCAAATCACAACAAACAGTTGCCCCAAGGCGCTTTATATTGTAAGGCAAGGCCATACAATAATTATGTAAAACCCCAACGGTCAAAACGACCCCCTGTGAGCAAGCACTTGGCTACAGTGGGAAGGAAAAACTCCCTTTTAACAGGAAGAAACCTCCAGCAGAACCAGGCTCAGGGAGGGGCAGTCTTCTGCTGGGACTGGTTGGGGCTGAGGGAGGGAACCAGGAAAAAGACATGCTGTGGAGGGGAGCAGAGATCGATCACTAATGATTAAATGCAGAGTGGTGCATACAGAGCAAAAAGAGAAAGAAACAGTGCATCATGGGAACCCCCCAGCAGTCTATGTCTATAGCAGCATAACTAAGGGATGGTTCAGGGTCACCTGATCCAGCCCTAACTATAAGCTTTAGCAAAAAGGAAAGTTTTAAGCCTAATCTTAAAAGTAGAGAGGGTGTCTGTCTCCCTGATCTGAATTGGGAGCTGGTTCCACAGGAGAGGAGCCTGAAAGCTGAAGGCTCTGCCTCCCATTCTACTCTTACAAACCCTAGGAACTACAAGTAAGCCTGCAGTCTGAGAGCGAAGCACTCTATTGGGGTGATATGGTACTACGAGGTCCCTAAGATAAGATGGGACCTGATTATTCAAAACCTTATAAGTAAGAAGAAGAATTTTAAATTCTATTCTAGAATTAACAGGAAGCCAATGAAGAGAGGCCAATATGGGTGAGATATGCTCTCTCCTTCTAGTCCCCGTTAGTACTCTAGCTGCAGCATTTTGAATTAACTGAAGGCTTTTTAGGGAACTTTTAGGACAACCTGATAATAATGTGCCATATGTTACCCCGTAACGTGATAAGTAAGGATGACACATGGCCCAAACTATTCCTTTTTAAAACCGTGTTAACTCAACTAGTAATTTGCATCACTTTTTACCAAAACTGGAGCAACTTTAACTTTTGACCTCTGTACAAAATGACACTGACCTTTGTCACCATTCTTGAAGTTTTTAATCCCATAACTCCATAGAATTCAGTCACAGATAGTCCAAACTATATCTTTTTGGAATCTTTATGATCAGGCAAATAATGTGGAATATTTTTTCAATATGATTGGAGCACTTTTTAATTTTGACCTCTGTGTAATTCTTCAACTGACCCCTACCTGGCCACCGATTAAGAATTCAAGTGGTCAATCAGTTTTTTTCAAAAGAGGATTGTCTGATGAGTATTTCTGCCGAATTTGATGCTTTTATCACCATTTGCAGGATTCCCCTCTAAATATTCTTTTATCCTCTGCACTAGTGGAGGAAATAAGACCAATGGGTCTGTAACAACATAGGGTCAAAGTTCAGACCATAAAATATAGGGCTGCAACAACTAATCAGTAAAATTATTATTAAAGAAATCACCGGCAACAAATCTGATCCGACAATATCAATTATTTGGGCTGCTGATGTTATGTGGATTAGGTCTTGCCACTATGGGCAAAAGGCAGTTTGCATGGCAGCAACAACTTAAATCTGATCCCAGAAGACTGTGTTATGTTCCAGTAAAACATTTTAATTCATCTGCTGAAGCTCTGTGTACTTGATGTGCATATAGCAGTCAAAAACATAATCAAATGCACGTGGCGTCAATGCAACGCAGAATTAGAAACAAAAGTTAGCATTAGGCTAACCATGAACACCAAAACATTTTGCACCTCCCCAACTGACATGACAGTGAAAACAACCAAAGCACTTCATCTGCTGTGGAGGCGTGTACCCTCAGTCAAAAAGATCACAGAGGTGTGTTCATGGCTCCGTACGTTTTGAGTACAGTGGAAACAAGAAACACAACATGAAAGATATTTAACCTATGTTATCTAGGCTTGTGTGTGACTGAAAGGTCCTTCCAGATAGTAAGATGTTTTTTCTTGAATTACTGTGTAATACATGTTTCAAAAGTAAGTGCGACATAGTCTGGTGCAACGTACAGCCTGCAAAATGTGGCATATATGTGAACTATTCTTGCATATAAATGAGCTAATCAATTGTGAAAAAAATAGTTGCAGACCCAGTAAAACCAATCAAAGATGGCTTTGCTGAGGTACATTAACAACATTCATACCACAGTAGGCGAACTTGAGGGAGAGAACGCAGCTTTCGTGCAGGTGGAGCTGATATTTGTCGGGTTTTGAGTGATGGAGCACCTCCACGTTGCTGCTCTCCATACCAACAGCCAGCCACTCGCCAGTCGGACAGTAGCCCAGGGAGAAAATCTGGAAACAGAACAGTTTGTGTTCATAGTCAAGTCAACATATTTCTTTCTTTCAAAGGCCTTTAATTTTGAAGAAGAAAACAAAATTCTATAGTAATACAGAAGGAAAAGTGTGGTTATGCATGAGAAATTTTTTCCCCATCATATATAACATTTATCATAGACGCAAACAAAGAGGAAACAAAAAACAGCAAAGTGCAATACTAAAGACAAAGAGTAGTTATAGTGAAAAGCAGTATGAGATAAAGCACTATTAAATAAATTAGTCAATAAATAAATTAGAAATTACAAGCAAGTGAACAAAACTGACAGAGCTGTATTGAAAGAAAGTAGATGCACTAATAATAACTATCTTTATAAGTATACAATCATAACCATAAGATTAAATTTATTTATATAGTGCCAAATCACAATATAAATCACACCAAGGGGCTTCCCTTCCCAACCCCCGAGCAAGGCAGCAGTGGTAAGAAACCTCAAGCAGATCAGACTCAGAGTGGTGACCAACTGCTCTGGCCACAGTAACAACAACAAAGATCAAACCAAGAAAATATAATAAAGAATCATCAAACAGGCTAAACAGAAATGACAGAAGCACCACAATAAGCAAGCAGCTTTTGTGTGTGTGTCTGGTTTCCCTCTGGTCCATGTTGTGTGGTTGTACCTGTGAGGTGAAGTCGTGCTGCTGCAGCTGTCGACCCTCCCTGAGGTCCCAGGAGCGAACAGTGTTGTCCAGACCACCCGTCCATAGTTTAGTACCATCATGGGAAATGTCGATGCAGCTCGCACCGTCCGTATGGCCCTGGAACTGCCTAAACAGTTGCAGAAAGCTATTAGTTATTTATTTATTTTTAAACAGACTTCCCCTTGTAAGATTTCTTTCACAACTGCAATCCTGTTGTGGGGTGAGACGCCACACACAGTGAATAAGGGTTTTCTTCTTGCCTAACAAGAGTCTGGTTGTGAAGGTCCCAAACGGCAATGTTGCCATCACTGCAGCAGGAGAAGCAGACTTTGGCGTCGGGGCTGATAGCCAAGGCGTAGCATGCCGGGGCCGAAGAGGTGAGCTCAGCCTTGATGCGGGGTGTCTGAGAGGCCAGATCCCAGATGGTCAATGTGCTGGCCTCACCCCCGACAATCAATGTGCGGCCATCGGGCAGCAGCTTACAGGAACGGATGTAGTTATCCCTGTTCTGTTACATAGAGGACAAAGCAAATCAATATGTGCCCACAGCAATGGAGCTACAGAGAGATTTAGAAACATCAGTGGGGAAAAAGGAAGAAAACCATAAAATGTCATCTAAGAAGCATCTAAAACTATTCAGAATGATTTTAACTGAGTGCAATAGAGTTTCATTAGCTTTTATGAATTAAGATGAGTAAAGTGAATCATAAAAATCACCCTGCTTCAGAATAATTGAATAAATCCACAAGCATAAGTGACAGTTACAGACATCATATTCTTAAATATTTAGTTCATCAGCTTCTAAAAAGAAATAATTCTGCACTGTCAGTTTTCAAATTCTCAAACTTAAAGTGTCTTTCTGGATCAACAAAATCATCCAGTTTCACAAACCAGCTTCCCGCAGACTGATTCAGTTGTTACGACATCCTCTGGTTTGTGTGGCAGCAACACGGAAGTGTATTTATTCATCGCATTTCGAAACAATTGGTCAACAAGCAAGAGTCACATGTGAGCAAACGGACGATTTGTACACACTGCAAAATCTACAGGAAGGAGTAAGTCTTGACAAAAAAAGAAATGTTCTTAAGATTTCCCAATATATACTGAAGGAATCATGATAGCACATATATAACACTTGTGAAACCCTTCGATCTCTAATCAGTCTACACGCTTTGTACATTAACATTATCAATAAAACAAATACTGCTCTAATGCACGCACACACACGAGAGAGAGAGAGAGAGAGAGAGAGAGAGAGAGAGAGAGAGAGAGAGAGAGAGAGAGAGAGAGAGAACCAAACCAAGCAAATTCATGCTAATAATAAAATATTAAATAATACCATTAATAGTAATAACAATTAACTGCACCTTACAGTGCACCCTGCTTGACTTGACTACATCATTGAAATAAAGAGTTGGACATATTCACTCAATTTGGTGGCAAGTTAGTTGCCACCAAATTTTTATGTTATTGTATGTTTCAGAAAATCAAGTGTTGGCATGGCAACAGTGGAAAAACAACAAAACTCACCCACTAAACAGATATTTTGTAAGCGCCATCCCTGCACATATTGGTTAAACAGTTTTATGGAAATTTAACACTCGTGGCTGTTCTTATACTTGACCCCATGAAATCATCCCTTGCCTTACTATTTAGCAAAATTGCTCCGCTAAACAAATAAGCATAATAAAAAGTAAAGAATCCCAGTCAAATGTCAGTCTTTTAAACTGAGGTGACATAAAGCAGAAGGGAAATATTTCTGCATGTTGGGAATAATTTCAAACCAAACCCCAGACTATACAAAAAAAAAAAAAAAACAGTCCAAACAGCTGCTCAAGTTACAGCTAGTGATGTAGATGGACCAGAAGAAAAACTGGCTTGGCTGCAAAACTACAACTAAAACAGACCATAATTTAACAAAAAGCAGAAGGAATCATTTCTTTCCTTGTTCAAGTACTTTCTTCTAATGTGCACAAATATTAGTGTAGGATCATTTGTAATTTTATGCTTTTTTTTTTGGTAAAAGCAAAAACTCACTTTATTTTGAAAGAAGATATCATAAGCTTTAAGAAGAAATTAGGGTGCCTTTTTTTTCTTCACTGTCTAAGATTCTGAATCCAAGATGGCGTCCAAAATGGCCTACGTTTAGCAATAATGCAATATCTTTGCTAATACACAAGATATAATTACAAAGTATCAAAATACAGATTTTCTGACACAAGAAAACCAATGGAATCACCAAATAATGTAATTACATTATGTAATTAACAGGATATAAAGGGGTTAAGTTCTTCTAAAAACTGTTGAGGTCTAAGGTTCTAAAAAACATTCTGGACTCACACACCATTCTAACTCATTATAGAAACTGCATAATTTATTACCACACTAACTCATTATAGAAACTGCATATTTATTACAGCTCTAGAGCCTGTGGATCCCCACAGGCAACGCACTAGTAATTTTATATTATCTGTTTGTTTGCTGCTCAGCTGACAAATATAGCAAATTCCAAAATCCAGAGTTTTTGACTTCTTGTTAGATGAAGACTCTGACATGTTGGTTAATATACAAAGAGGCAAGTATTCGATCCACTGTCGATTTTGCAAGTTTTCCCACCTACAAAGAATGGAGAGGTCTGTAATTTTTTATCGTAGGTACACTTCAACTGTGAGAGACAGAATCTAAAAAAAGAATTTCAGAAAATCACATTGTATGATTTTTAACTAATTAATTTGCATTTTATTGCAAACAAAAATTGCACCCTATGTTTTTTTTTAAACGTTTAAATCATATTCTAACAGAAACAAGTGGTTTTGCCCCCCCCCCACAAATTTTTATTTCATGACAAATGAGCCTACACTATATAGGAATAGCAGTGGAAGTACCTCTGTAGTTGTGTGGTAACTACATAACTGCCAATAAGAAGTGTGTTTGTTCTGGTCTTACATAACACAAGATTATCACATTGTTAATATAAAGCGCTTTGCAACAAATCATTACCTTTTGAAGCAAGTGGGCAAAATGAACGACATGTCAAAATGTTGAGAGAAAGCTGAATCAGCAGGGGTGCTCACCAGACAGTCCAGCTGGGATACGGGGCTCTTGCTGCCAGGTTGGCTGATATCCCAGATTTTAACACAGCCTTTGCCACCAGTGTAGACATGGCGTGTGGGGTTACTAATGGTAACAGCGCACACTACTTCACCATGGCTCAATGTGTTAATTTGACGGGCATGGCGTGGAATACCAGGACCAATCAAGGCATCAGGTGGGAAAGGCACAGGCTGCATCTGTCCGTCGGCACTGACATGGAATGAGTAAGCCCTGACGTTGAATTAAAGACTGTGTTAGCATTTCATGTTGGTGTCATTATAATTTTCATGAGTTTAGTTTGTTTTTAAGCACTTTGCGAGACACTTACGGTTTCCCACCAGAGATGGATGTCAGGCTTGCTGGAAGTCCTGGGGCTCTCATGTGAGTGTGAGGATCAAAACCCTGAAAAATAAGATCAGTTACTGACCAGAGCTTGCACAAATGCATCATGCTCACAGATTATCTTCCACAGAAGTGCAGAGAATAGAGTTACCATAGGTGAGCGCCCATAGGCTGCAGCTGCTGCAGCGCTCATCTGAGGAGAGATGTGCAGGCCAGCATATACACCAGGACTGGTCAGACCTCCATTCATTTCATGATGGCTCATCATGGCAAAGGGGGTAGGGTAGGAGCCAGCGATGGACAGAGGGGTCCGCAAAGCTGGGGCTGCTACAAAGACAATAAAAGATTATTGGAACGTGGCCATCAATACATGAAGAAATTGTGGGAAAACATTAAATCAGAAAGCTGTGAGGACACAGAATGATACTAACCAAGTGCCTCCATGCCTGGTGGTTTGCCCAGAATGGGTCTGAGCCCGGGAGTAGAGCTAGTGCCAGGGGTGGGGGCATCGTTGCGAGGAGTGGGGGTGTTGGACTTCAGGCCAGGCGTTGAGGATTTGTCATTCTGTCAAGGGAACGAGACAGCAAGCACATTCACAACCCTGTGCAGACTGACAATTTGAGAGCAAACTGAACTTAATCCAATCCAATTCCGACAAACCTCATCATCCTACAGAGCCATAAACTGCTATTTATTCTAAAACCTATTATGGCTACAACAGCCATAGGACCATTTTATCCCCTTACTGCTTTGGCTTTAATCTCTTAGTGAGGCAGAGAGAGGGGGGGAAAAAATCCTGGAATAATTAAATACACTGAGCTATTAACAGAGAAGACCTGCTTGATCCTGATGTGGGACAATATTATCCCTGACATTTAGTCATGCACTCATAGCACTGACAGACTTTCCTAATCCACTGTAGAAAATGTCCTAGATTTTTTTTTGCATATATCCTTTTGTTCTCTCTCTCTCTCTCTGCAATTCTCACTTAAACCCGTTCTTGGCCTAGTTTGTTCATAGCACTTCTGGTTTCTTACATGACTAAGCTCCTTGGCCTTAGAGGACGGGGTACTTCCAGAGGACGCCACTGATGCAGGACTGTTGGGTGTGTCTTTCTTTGGTGGGCGTGTCTTATCAATACCATTTTCAGGTGGTGAGTGGGCTGGACTTGCCCGTGGGGTGGTGGGGTCCTTCAGAAATACAGCAGAAGATTTTGACAGCGGTGCATTGATGTCACACATTCAATTTAACTTATTTAGGTGTTCAAATCCTTACCTCATTAGAAACATCTACCACCAGGTCATCACTTTTCTCACCATCGCTATCCTGTGAAGACAAATAAATTAACCCATTTCATCAACGAAATCTTAGACTACACTGTGACATTGTCACTTACATATCTGCTCAGGCTGTCCTTGTCCTCCACTTTGCGTTTCTTAGAGTCCAAACTGTAGTCGGAGGAGCTGCGGTGTTTCTCGCTGGCTGTGCGTAAGCTTTCTGACGGGGATATTGAGTTATTCTACAAAGCAAAAAACAAATACAGGGTTTATTGCCGTTCCTTCTTCTGACTAACAGAGAGCAGTGAGTCATTCATCCATTCCAAGTTCACAGAGCGCACACTGTGCCAACGCAAACAGTTAAAAAAAAAAAAGAAAAAAAAGAAGCCTCATTCACACAACTATGGATGCAGTAGACTCTTAAAATGCAGCTGGAGGCCAGCTCCAAACAGTACCCTGACACCAGCCAAGCTCAATCTCACACACAAGCCTGTCCCTGGCCACACAACAGAATGGGCCGTTATCTGTGCTGAAAGGAGGAGGGCTTGTTTTCCGAGTTCGACTCCCTCCTCCTCATAGCTGGACAACAAACAGCCTCACAGGGACATGAGCAGTGTGTTGTCGCTTAACAGAGGGCCTTTTCTCTGGAGTCAGTCATGCTAAGCGTGAGAGGGAGACAGGGGGGAGAACAGGGAGAGAGAGAGAGAGACGCTTTATGTTGTATGTGCTGGGCATTGATTGCCACATCACACTTGGGCAACGTGTCAGCCCAGACTTTGAGCTCCGACAAAGAAAGAGAATTTCTATCCTGCCAGCGGGCATGGCAGCATGGGACTGGCTGGTGCTTCTTCATCGAGCCGACCTGCCCACACAAGCTGGGACAACTCACTCCAAACACCACCAGAACTGGACGAACTAGGCCAGCAGCTTTCACAGGCGTGTCAGTGTGTGCCAAGTTTCCCCAATTCCCATTGTCCGTTTCCTCTGAGGACAAAGCAACAACATGGACGAAAGGCAGCAGCAGCCAACAGAAGTGAACAGTCACCGATGGACTGGCAGTCTGGGCAAAGGGCCACTTGACTGCATCATGGCTGACCTTTAAAGAGATGCATGGTGGGACTCATTAACCAAAGTCACCACTCTGCTATCAGATGACCTGGGACAAAAGCAAAGGAACAAAACAGGCCTGCTAAACACCCCAGGATTTCCATTTCCTCAGACACGACTGGACCTACTCCGCTGGCCTGTCATAGAGAAACGCAATTTTACAGGCCCATCAGCAGCCAGACATCACAGCTATTCCAATAAAACGCTTTGGCAGTTCCAGCCAGATGGGGTGGGGAAAAGGAATACAAAACAATTCTCCATTTGTGTTCATAAATATTCATCAAATGCCAAATGAGTGAGCAAGTGAGCGAGATATCTGGTAAACAAGGGAGACAGTAGAAAGGCTCAAATAAATCCTTTAAGCAGAGCAAGTCCAAGTTGTTCTTTGTGTTGAAATTACAAGGCGTCTAATCTCTACAGCAAGATACTAGTCATTTCCCTCCTGGATTAAACACAGAATTCACATTTCAGACCTTATTCCCATTAATTATTTAATCAAAAGCAGATTATAACTGTGCATAAATTTGGCAACAGTGTGTTGTTAGTAACTATCCATCTTTGTTACAATGGAGAGGTAGTGATACATATATAAATCAATAAAATGCTCTGCAACAAGAAAAATAAATAAATAAGTAAGTACAGCCTTGGATACTCACTGCGTTCTCTGTGTAGACACAATCACAACGGCAGCCCAGGTGATGGTGAAACCAAGTGGAGCAAAGAGAAAAACAAGTCAGTTAGCATATCATAACAGATGCTCCTGGCTGAAAGTGTAAGAATCAACTGCAGGGCACGCGGCCCCTCCTACTGCTGTGTTTTGAAGCTGTTGAATTGCTTATGCGGTCACGGGCTGGGAATGTAACAGCTCATTACCCAGACCGAATGTGAACAGACAGGATGTGCTCTTCACCTAAGGGCCCTAGGACTCTGCTCCGGAGAAGCACTCTGCCTTAATTTTTTTTTTGCTGGTGTTAAAAATTCATATACACTTGTGTGTCTGCCAAAATAAACAGGCCAAGCACGTAACGCCTACTTAGACACCAAGGTGCTAGAGTTTAACACCTCACCTCTGTGCTCAAGATCATGGTGGTTCTTCTCATCCTTTACTGGGAGATGAGCTTGGCTTCCTAAAGCACCCAGTGCCAGGAGGCCTGATCCAGCTCCCGTCACAGGGGGGATGCCAGGCGGCTGCAGGCCTGATGGGTGGGGGGGCAGCTGGACAGGAGGCCCGTGAGCGGCGTGAGAGAGGTGCTGTGCTTGGAGCTGCTGCTGCTGTAAGGAGGCAGGAAGACAGACAGACACCAAGTGGGTCAGAGGGAAAAAGGTAAAGAGAAACCGCACAACGAAAACATGCCGCTGATCAGTTAAGAGCCAGCAGATAACAGCACGTTCGCACAAATAGTGCTGTCGCGATCAGAGAGTGAGCTCCCCATCAGTGTTAAGGCACCTTGACACTTGCACGCATTTAACCACCCGCACTGCCGCGTAATTCGTTGTGCCAATGCGACCTGCTGTGTTCCACAGGACGCCGCGCATTGTGCCGCCGGATGCTGCGTTATATAAAAGAATTATTTTGTAGTGGATTAAACATTTTCTCTCAGAATTTGGGTGTTGAAATCACCTCTAACCGCACCGGAATCACAGACGAATTTTCTACAGCTGCAGCTGTTCTCATGTGCTTCATGACGTAGAGAACGCATTTGGAATCATCTCAAAGGTAATCATTTGTAATATTTATATTACAATGGCTTGGTAAAACAGTTGCATTTTCATTCCTTCTTATGAGTATCTGTAAAATTACATTTGACAGATTTAATATCTCATGATAATCGTTCAGATGAGCTGCACTGTGGTGCGTTGCGCGGACGCAATGACTTGCACCGACATGTCACTCAGTGTTTTTGAATTGTTTGCGCAATGTTCACATGTAGTTCACAAAATTAATGCATGCCTGAGATTCTGAACATTTCAAAATCTTCTCTGCACACTTGCACGCAGCCGCGCACAGTTTACAGCAGATTGCACGGATCAAATTTGTGCAAGTGTCAAGGCACCTTTATTTCTACTCCAGATTAGCATAGCATTAGCATTAGAACTATACTGAGAAAAGCAGTTTGATCATTAAGTCCCGACTGAATGATCAAATATGCAACACATCTCGAGGCTGTGACAGAGACCAGAGACAATTACACAGTGTTAACTCCACACATGGATTTGAACAATGAATGAAAGGAAAAACTTTAAACAATCATGAGCAACAGCAAAGTGTCAATCCACCACACCTTAATACAAAGGAATCGTGAGAACAAAACTTGCACATCATGCTGCAGCACCACAACACTCCATCACAGAGATGGGAATTCCCTATAAGGAACAAAAATCTGTACAGGAATCTGTCAGCCTGTGGGCTAAACAACCAGCTGCTTCAAACACTTCAAAAACACAACCAGAGACCATTTACTCCTTTCATGTTCTAATTCATGGATTAACACAACATGAATGACTGCACACACAAACTTTTAGAAACAAGGGGAGCATCAAGCGCCAAAGCTGGAACTCCTTCCATCTCACTCAGTGTGTCTGCAAGGCTGCTCCGGGAGCCGGGACCAGGGGTCCCGTTCTGGCACTCATTCAACCCTTCAATATTCTCCATCAATATTTCAAAGGCACATGGAAAGGGATGAGAGTTAAAAGGCACTCAGCATGGAAGTAAGCAGTTTAAAGCAAGGTTAAATAATACTTAGCTGAGACACCAATAAAAACATCAGCAATTTATTACCAGTCTATGAGCCAACTGAATAATTCAGCTGCTGTTACAGCATGCAACTCCTCTCTTGTATGACTCACTTCAATTAGTGGCTATTTACGGCCATTTCAAAAATATTCAGAACAGTCACATAAATGGGTATTTGGACAGTGAAATAGTTTTAATAATTTTACCTGAGACACCACCATAATAGAGTTGAAACAAAACAATAAAGGGCTTGTTCAGACTTGATCTCACTGATTGACTGTCTACAATATATACAGCAAGTGGCGACATCCGTCGTCTCATCCACATTGGTTGCTATAATAATGAAAGTCACACGACTGCTGTCCTGGAGTCTGAATACTGCAGCTACAGGGGTCTGACCTATGAGACACGGGTTTGAATGAAAAGCTAGTAAGTTTATATACATTTGTATAATTTATATTTTTATATGTTTATATGAAAATTCAGTAAGGTATATCTTATATATTATATTCCAATTCTAAGATGGAACTATGATAGTATACTAAGGTATATCTAAATATCTAAAAAGGAAGAGTAAAATAGAAGAGTAAAGCCACTTAGGTGCCTGGTCTTGAGAACCAGGGATGGTAGATTGAAAAGCTTGAGAACCAGGGATGGTAGGTTGAAAAGCTTTTTCATCCCATGGGAACTCTCCCTACCCACCCAAGCGGCTCAAGAAAAAAGGATATTTTATATATATATATATATATATATATATATATATATATATATATATATATATATATATATATATATATATATATATATATATATATATATATATACACATACATACGAGGGCTGTCCGTAAAGTATAGGTCCTTTTTATTTTTTTCAAAAACTATATGGATTTCATTCATATGTTTTTACGTCAGACATGCTTGCACCCTCGTGCGCATGCGTGAGTTTTTCCATGCCTGTCGGTGATGTCATTCGCCTGTGAGCACTCCTTGTGGGAGGAGTCGTCCAGCCCCTCGTCGGAATTCCTTTGTCTGAGAAGTTGCTGAGAGACTGGCGCTTTGTTTGATCAAAATTTTTTCTAAACCTGTGAGACACATCGAAGTGGACATGGTTCGAAAAATTAAGCTGGTTTTCAGTGAAACTTTTAACAGCTGATGAGAGATTTTGAGGTGATTCTGTCGCTTTAAGGACTTTTCACGGCGCGAGACGTCATGCAGCGCTCTCAGGCGCCATCGTCAGCCTGTTTCAAGCTTAAAACCTCCACATTTCAGGCTCTATTGATCCAGGACGTCGTGAGAGAACAGAGAAGTTTCAGAAGAAGTCGGTTTCAGCATTTTATCCGGATATTCCACAGTTAAAGGAGATTTTTTTAATGAAAGACGTGCAGACGGGTCCGCGCGTCGGGACGCAGCCGATGCGGTGCGGCGGCACAGGAAAAACACCTCCGTGTTGATAACCATTTGTTAAAATCCAGTTGGCTTTTGATAGCTTTCAGTGGAGTGAGTATATGAGAAATTGTTTATCAGCTGGAGATGTTCCAACTTGTCCTCAAGGCTTCCAACAGAGGTGTTTTTCCTGTGGCGGAGCGTCGCGGCGGCTGCGAGCCGACGCTGCAATCCGCCCGCACGTCTTTCATTAAAAAAAAAATCTCCTTTAACAGTGGAATATCCGGATAAAATGCTGAAACCGACTTCTTCTGAAACTTCTCTGTTCTCTCACGACGTCCTGGATCAACAGAGCCTGAAATGTGGAGGTTTTAAGCTTGAAACAGGCTGATGACGCCGCCTGAGAGCGCTGCGTGACGTCTCGCACCGTGAAAAGTCCTTAAAGCGACAGAATCACCTCAAACTCTCATCAGCTGTTAAAATTTTCACTGAAGACCAGCTTAATTTTTCGAACCATGTCCACTTCGATGTGTCTCACAGGTTTAGAAAAAATTTTGATCAAACAAAGCGCCAGTCTCTCAGCAACTTCTCAGACAAAGGAATGCCGACGAGGGGCTGGACGACTCCTCCCACAAGGAGTGCTCACAGGCGAATGACGTCACCGACAGGCGTGGAAAAACTCATGCATGCGCACGAGGGTTCAAGCATGTCTGACGTAAAAACATATGAATGAAATCCATATAGTTTTTGAAAAAAATAAAAAGGACCTATACTTTATATATATATATATATATATATATATATATATATATATATATATATATGAAACTGATATTTAAACTATAGGAAAATAAAAAGCACAATCTATATGCTATCAAATGGAAACCTAAGAACTAAGGTACTATATGTTGATATCTTTTAAAGAACACAAACTGATGAATCATTAAAAATCTACACCATGTAAAATAAAATTGTAAATAATGAAAATAAGATAGATATAGTTAGTAGAGCTAAATGAGCCATTAATAAGCCAACCGTACCTAGCAAGCTAACACGATAAACAAAAACGGTAATTAATGTATAAAGTATAATAGCATAGTTAAACCTACAATAATGTATTAACAAATACATATAAAAATAAATGTGGACAAAAGTATGAATTAGCGTGGGTTATCAAACAGAAAAGAACTAACTATATTGTAAGCTACGATAAACAGTGCTACAGCCGGCTAGATAAGCTAACGTTAGCTGTTAGGTATAACCAATTGTACCCCACTCCTCCAATTAAAAATATGTTATAAAATGACACGAGGTCTGCTGTTGGGTGACAGTTTGATCAGCCAAATGAATCCTTTAAGGGGGGAGGGGGATACGAAAATGGGGCTCCCTCTATTTTCTGAGACTGTAGACAAACTAAATACAAGTATTATTTTCACAAATCATCACTTTTACAGCCAGTTTTTACCTGATTCCAAAATATGGCCACCGGGCATTGCGAATACTTTGTGTCCATCTGTCTGTCTGTCTGTGCTAAGCATAAGACCATTCCTATAACTGCCAGGGTCTTCAAATTCACAGGGACCATTCTTGGGACACAGACCTTGGACAAGTTTGAAAATGGCTAACCTTGACCTATTTTTAAGAGGTAAAAAGGTCACATTCTGTTTCCTATCTTTATGCTCATAAGGCCGAGGTTATTTTAGCATTGCGTTATCTATATTTTTAGACAAGTCAAGGGATAGATACATGAACATTTCCAAGTCATTGAGTATGTCTTGTGACATGGTGGTTTAGTGGTTAGCACTGTTGCCTCACAGCAAGAAGGTCCTGGGGTTGTTTCCTGTCTGGTCCTTTCTGTGTGGAGTTTGCATGTTCTCCCCATGCTTGCATGGGTTCCCTCTGGGTGCCCTGACTTCCTACCTGCTTGTAAAAGCATGCAGGTTAGGTGAATTGGAAACTTTAAACAGTCCATATGAGAGTGAATGTGTTTGTCTGTCTATAAGTTGCCCTGCGATAGACTGGGCAACACCCTATGACTCTCTCTCACCCTATGACTGCTGGGATAGTCTCCAGCCCCCCATGACCCTTAACTTGTGTAAGCGGGTAGAAAATAAATGAATATGTCTTGGGTACCAGTTAATCACTCATTAAGAAATACAAACAATATTGTATTGTGGTAAAATATTGTTTCAATAAAGACTGTACTAATCTTAATCTTACTGTACAATCTGTACAATAAGTGAGTCTCAAAAACTGAGTGACGCAGCAAGAAGAAGACTAGTGAAGGACGCCATCAAAATACCCATGACAACTCTGAAGGAGATATAGTAGAAGTGGGAGATTGCGAGAGTGTCATCATGCACACAACCCTGGCTGGCCACAGAACAGGAAAGGCATGACATTGTTAATATTTGAAGTGCAACACTGCTAATTCTTGCAATCGTGGACAAAAAAATCTTCAATGTTAGATGCAGAAACTTGGAAAAGATACTTAACCAAGCTTAGATACGATATCAGACTGAAGTGTCTTCCTCATCATACAAAATTCCAAGGGAGGAATTTTGCAGCTGTCACTTGAATACTGACTGAGGTTGGTGTTCAGACAAATCTACATATATTAAAGCTTGATTCCAGCTTTATTCAGCCCAATGGTGATGAGAAACTACAAAAGGTTAAAGACTGACAGGCATGCATTCGTTTTTTGCTTACTAGAGCATGCGTTTGGATAAATCTTTATGCTAACAACATGGACATGCTAACGTCTCTAATTACAGATGCTTTCTGAATATCCCAGGCTTTCAACATCCAGAATGCTCTTGATCATTCAGTAAAACGCCCTTTTTTTTTATTTTATTTTATTTTTTTTACTGGAACTATATTTAAATGATGTGTTGTGTAGGTGTTAAGGTAATATATGCATTACTCTTGCTTGCCTCTACTGGTGGTTGGCTCTCACTGCGGTATTGTATCACTTCCTGTTCCGGAGCACAGCGGTGTTTTTCTGTATCTGTTAGCTGTTTAATCTGCGCAGTTAGATTGATCTAGTTATCTAGATTACGATTTGTTTCCCAGTGTAATCTTTACGTGCCTTAACTAAAGCACTCCTTCTGCTGAATCACCTCTAAATTATTTACACATTATTCACTTTGCGTGTTTTTAGGAATCCGCTAGCTTAGCGTAGCTACTAGCTCTTAGCCTATTTAGCATGGCGGCTTCTCCTGTCTCTCCCGCACTTTTCTGCTCTGGGTGTGAAATGTTTAGTTATTCCTCGGCCTCCTTTAGCAGTAACGGTACTTGTAATAAGTGTAGCTTATTCGTAGCTTTGGAGGCCAGGCTGGGCGAATTGGAGACTCGGCTCCGCACCGTGGAAAATTCTACAGCTAGCCAGGCCCCTGTAGTCGGTGCGGACCAAGGTAGCTTAGCCGCCGTTAGTTACCCCCTGGCAGATCCCGAGCAGCCGGGAAAGCAGGCTGACTGGGTGACTGTGAGGAGGAAGCGTAGCCCTAAACAGAAGCCCCGTGTACACCGCCAACCCGTTCACATGTCTAACCGTTTTTCCCCACTCGACGACACGCCCGCCGAGGATCAAACTCTGGTTATTGGCGACTCTGTTTTGCGAAATGTGAAGTTAGCGACACCAGCAACCATAGTCAATTGTCTTCCGGGGGCCAGAGCAGGCGACATTGAAGGAAATTTGAAACTGCTGGCTAAGGCTAAGCGTAAATTTGGTAAGATTGTAATTCACGTCGGCAGTAATGACACCCGGTTACGCCAATCGGAGGTCACTAAAATTAACATTAAATCGGTGTGTAACTTTGCAAAAACAATGTCGGACTCTGTAGTTTTCTCTGGGCCCCTCCCCAATCAGACTGGGAGTGACATGTTTAGCCGCATGTTCTCCTTGAATTGCTGGCTGTCTGAGTGGTGTCCAAAAAATGACGTGGGCTTCATAGATAATTGGCAAAGCTTCTGGGGAAAACCTGGTCTTGTTAGGAGAGACGGCATCCATCCCACTTTGGATGGAGCAGCTCTCATTTCTAGAAATCTGGCCAATTTTCTGAAATCCTCCAAACCGTGACTATCCAGGGTTGGGACCAGGAAGCAGAGTTGTAGTCTTACACACCTCTCTGCAGCTTCTCTCCCCCTGCCATCCCCTCATTACCCCATCCCCGTAGAGACGGTGCCTGCTCCCAGACTACCAATAACCAGCAAAAATCTATTTAAGCATAAAAATTCAAAAAGAAAAAATAATATAGCACCTTCAACTGCACCACAGACTAAAACAGTTAAATGTGGTCTATTAAACATTAGGTCTCTCTCTTCTAAGTCCCTGTTGGTAAATGATATAATAATTGATCAACATATTGATTTATTCTGCCTTACAGAAACCTGGTTACAGCAGGATGAATATGTTAGTTTAAATGAGTCAACACCCCCGAGTCACACTAACTGTCAGAATGCTCGTAGCACGGGCCGGGGCGGAGGATTAGCAGCAATCTTCCATTCCAGCTTATTAATTAATCAAAAACCCAGACAGAGCTTTAATTCATTTGAAAGCTTGACTCTTAGTCTTGTCCATCCAAATTGGAAGTCCCAAAAAACAGTTTTATTTGTTATTATCTATCGTCCACCTGGTCGTTACTGTGAGTTTCTCTGTGAATTTTCAGACCTTTTGTCTGACTTAGTGCTTAGCTCAGATAAGATAATTATAGTGGGCGATTTTAACATCCACACAGATGCTGAGAATGACAGCCTCAACACTGCATTTAATCTATTATTAGACTCTATTGGCTTTGCTCAGTAAATGAGTCCACCCACCACTTTAATCATATCTTAGATCTTGTTCTGACTTATGGTATGGAAATAGAAGACTTAACAGTATTCCCTGAAAACTCCCTTCTGTCTGATAATTTCTTAATAACATTTACATTTACTCTGATGGACTAAGTTTCATTACACTAGAAGTCTTTCAGAAAGCGCTGTAACTAGGTTTAAGGATATGATTCCTTCTTTATGTTCTCTAATGCCATATACCAACACAGTGCAGAGTAGCTACCTAAACTCTGTAAGTGAGATAGAGTATCTCGTCAATAGTTTTACATCCTCATTGAAGACAACTTTGGATGCTGTAGCTCCTCTAAAAAAAGAGAGCTTTAAATCAGAAGTGCCTGACTCCGTGGTATAACTCACAAACTCGTAGCTTAAAGCAGATAACCCGTAAGTTGGAGAGGAAATGGCATCTCACTAATTTAGAAGATCTTCACTTAGCCTGGAAAAAGAGTCTGTTGCTCTATAAAAAAGCCCTCCGTAAAGCTAGGACATCTTTCTACTCATCACTAATTGAAGAAAATAAGAACAACCCCAGGTTTCTTTTCAGCACTGTAGCCAGGCTGACAAAGAGTCAGAGCTCTATTGAGCTGAGTATTCCATTAACTTTAACTAGTAATGACTTCATGGCTTTCTTTGCTAACAAAATTTTAACTATTAGAGAAAAAATTACTCATAACCATCCCAAAGACGTATCGTTATCTTTGGCTGCTTTCACTGATGCCGGTATTTGGTTAGACTCTTTCTCTCCGATTGTTCTGAGTTATTTTCATTAGTTACTTCATCCAAACCATCAACATGTTTATTAGACCCCATTCCTACCAGGCTGCTCAAGGAAGCCCTACCATTATTTAATGCTTCGATCTTAAATATGATCAATCTATCTTTGTTAGTTGGCTATGTACCACAGGCTTTTAAGGTGGCAGTAATTAAACCATTACTTAAAAAGCCATCACTTGACCCAGCTATCTTAGCTAATTATAGGCCAATCTCCAACCTTCCTTTTCTCTCAAAAATTCTTGAAAGGGTAGTTGTAAAACAGCTAACTGATCATCTGCAGAGGAATGGTCTATTTGAAGAGTTTCAGTCAGGTTTTAGAATTCATCATAGTACAAAAACAGCATTAGTGAAGGTTACAAATGATCTTCTTATGGCCTCGGACAGTGGACTCATCTCTGTGCTTGTTCTGTTAGACCTCAGTGCTGCTTTTGATACGGTTGACCATAAAATTTTATTACAGAGATTACAGCATGCCATAGGTATTAAAGGCACTGCGCTGTGGTGGTTTGAATCATATTTGTCTAATAGATTACAATTTGTTCATGTAAATGGGGAATCTTCTTCACAGACTAAAGTTAATTATGGAGTTCCACAAGGTTCTGTGCTAGGACCAATTTTATTCACTTTATACGTGCTTCCCTTAGGCAGTATTATTAGACGGTATTGCTTAAATTTTCATTGTTACGCAGATGATACCCAGCTTTATCTATCCATGAAGCCAGAGGACACACACCAATTAGCTAAACTGCAGGATTGTCTTACAGACATAAAGACATGGATGACCTCTAATTTCCTGCTTTTAAACTCAGATAAAACTGAAGTTATTGTACTTGGCCCCACAAATCTTAGAAACATGGTGTCTAACCAGATCCTTACTCTGGATGGCATTACCCTGACCTCTAGTAATACTGTGAGAAATCTTGGAGTCATTTTTGATCAGGATATGTCATTCAAAGCGCATATTAAACAAATATGTAGGACTGCTTTTTTGCATTTACGCAATATCTCTAAAATCAGAAAGGTCTTGTCTCAGAGTGATGCTGAAAAACTAATTCATGCATTTATTTCCTCTAGGCTGGACTATTGTAATTCATTATTATCAGGTTGTCCTAAAAGTTCCCTAAAAAGCCTTCAGTTAATTCAAAATGCTGCAGCTAGAGTACTGACGGGGACTAGAAGGAGAGAGCATATCTCACCCATATTGGCCTCTCTTCATTGGCTTCCTGTTAATTCTAGAATATAATTTAAAATTCTTCTTCTTACTTATAAGGTTTTGAATAATCAGGTCCCATCTTATCTTAGGGACCTCATAGTACCATATCATCCCAATAGAGCGCTTCGCTGTCAGACTGCAGGCTTACTTGTAGTTCCTAGGGTTTGTAAGAGTAGAATGGGAGGCAGAGCCTTCAGCTTTCAGGCTCCTCTCCTGTGGAACCAGCTCCCAATTCAGATCAGGGAGACAGACACCCTCTCTACTTTTAAGATTAGGCTTAAAACTTTCCTTTTTGCTAAAGCTTATAGTTAGGGCTGGATCAGGTGACCCTGAACCATCCCTTAGTTATGCTGCTATAGACGTAGACTGCTGGGGGGTTCCCATGATGCACTGTTTCTTTCTCTTTTTGCTCTGTATGCACCAATCTGCATTTAATCATTAGTGATCGATCTCTGCTCCCCTCCACAGCATGTCTTTTTCCTGGTTCTCTCCCTCAGCCCCAACCAGTCCCAGCAGAAGACTGCCCCTCCCTGAGCCTGGTTCTGCTGGAGGTTTCTTCCTGTTAAAAGGGAGTTTTTCCTTCCCACTGTAACGAGGGCTTGCTCACAGGGGGTCGTTTTGACCGTTGGGGTTTTACATAATTATTGTATGGCCTTGCCTTACAATATAAAACGCCTTGGGGCAACTGTTTGTTGTGACTTGGCGCTATATAAAAAAATTGATTGATTGATTGATTGATTGATTACTCACCAATAATGCATTGAATCCTTCTGAACATGCTGAAATGAATGCATGATACTCATGTTTACAAGTTTAAATATCTTTGATGAAGTGATCAGAACAAATGCGCAGTCCTTTTTTCCAGTGTTTTCCTGTGACTAAGAGTAACGGAGGCCAGCAGGAGTCGTTGAGCATAAGTAGTTAGTAAAGATCACTTCCCAACAGCTAAAAGGATTTTCTGGCCACAAGGCCAGAGCCCTGGGCTTTAGACTTCTGGTTAGAGTCGGCCTCCCATGCCAGGAATCGTGAGTTTGCGTCCCGAGGGGAGCAAACGGGTGGAACCAAAGAACATAACACAATGCAGATTACAGCTACTACATAGGTCTCAACAAGAGTGTTCTTGCAAAATTCTTAGGAATTATGTGGAATTTGAAGCTGTTTGCCTGTGTCCCCATTTTTACATCCTTAAACAATGCACTCCTTTCCCATTGTCTGTTTTGATATATGTCCCTTTGACTGCTCCGTTGTTTGCACTCGGGATCTCCACAGCAAATTCGAGGTGGATCTGCATGTTGAATTGGCACAAGTTTTATGCCAGATGCCCTTCCTGACGCAACTCCACATTACATGGAGAAATGTGGCAGGGGTGGGGTTTGAACCGGGAATCTTCTGCACTGAATCCAAGCATACCAACCACTTGGCCACCACCCCCTCATTGTCTGTTTTGATGCTGATTGCTAAATATTGTGTAAACAGTATGAAGTGTAGTGTAGCTAACAGCCAGGCTACTTTCGGAGTAGGATATCCCTGGAAGTGACGTTGCATCGAATTCTCCTGTAGACGTCTGTGGCGATAACTGAGAAACCAGTGTTAAATCCCTAAAATTAAACTTGCACTTCAAACACACATCTTGAATGTCTCATTTCAACACCATTGTTATGGTTTACAAATGGAAAATTACATGAATTACATCTCTGTTCAAATATTTATGTAACTGACTGGACCTCACTAGGGAGTTGATATATGCGCTTCAAGTAACACACACACACACACACACATATATATATATATATATATATATATATATATATATATATATATATATATATATATATATATATATATATATATATATACACACACACATACATACACACATACCAATAATGTTTTAAGTTTTTCATTTCTAAATTATATGCACAGATGGTGATCAGGATTTCAACTTGCAACATTGCTGTATGATTCACAGGACAGATGTCAATCCAGTTACATGACTGAGACAGAGAGGAAGTCTGGCCAAAACACACACATGCAGGGAGAAGGGGAGAGAGAGAGAGAGAGATAGCTATAATATTGTGTCAATGAGGGAAATTAAAGAGCCAGTTCATTGGCAAGGGACAGCCATCCTTGATCATTGTGTTTAATGAGGCACTGATGGGTAATATGCATGGTTGATCAGCAAGAGCCCTCATTAGAGGGCCATAAATGAAGACAATAATAAATAAAGAAAGGCGCCTGCCCTATTTCCTCTAATTTAATATTCCACGATAAAGACCTACTCTTTGCCCCCTTTTTCTAAAGGGAAAAAACCCACACGCAGGCAAAATTGAGCAAATGTGTTATAGTAGTCTCCTGTGTCCCAACTAACTATAGTGAACAGCTTACGGTACTTCCAGAAAGTATTCACAGCGCTTCACTTTTTCCATATTTTGTTGTGTTACAGTCTTATTCCAAAACTGAGTAAATTCATTTTCCCCTCAAAATTCTACTCACAACATCCTAGGAATGACAACATGAAAAAAATAACTTTTTTTGCAAATTTATTAAAAATAGAAACTAGGAAATCATATAAGTATTCACACCCTTTGCTCAATACTTTGTTGATGCACGTTTGGCAGCAATTACAGCCTCAAGTCTTCTTGAATATGATGCCACAAGCTTGGTGCACCTATCTTTGAGCGGTTTTGCCCATTCCTCTTTGCAGTACCTCTCGAGCTCCATCCGGTTGGATGGGGAGGGTCGGTACACAGCCATTTTCAGACCTCTCCAGAGATGTTCAATCGGATTCAGGTCTGGGCCACTCAAGGACATTCACAGAGTTGTCCTGAAGCCACTCCTTTGATATCTTGACTGTGTGCTTAGGGTCACTGCCCTGCTGGAAGTTGAAACCTCCCTCCAGCCTGAGGTCAAGAGCGCTCTGGAGCAGGTTTTCATCCAGGAAGTCTCTGTACATTGCTACATTTAACTTTCCCTCAATCCTGAATAGTCTCCCATTTCCTGCCACTGAAAACCATCCCAATAGCATGATGCTGTCACCACCATGCGTCACTGTAGGGATGGTGCCTGGTTTCATCCAAACATGACCCTTGGCATTCACACCAAAGAGTTCAATCTTTGTCTCATCAGACCAGATAATTTTGTTTCTCATGGTCTTTTGTTTCTCTTCAAGTGCCTTTTGGCAAACTGCAGGTGGGCTGCCATTTGCCTTTTATTAAGGAGTGGCTTCCATCTCGACACTCAACCATAAAGGCCTGATTGCTGCAGAAATGGTTGTCCTTCTGGAAGGTTCTCCTCTCTCTACAGAAGAATTCTGGAGCTCTGCCAGAGTGACCATCAGGTTCTTGGTTTGAGACACCTTCAGGCAAACTCCAGGTTGGCTGCCTTGTGCCACTAAGGAGTGGCTTCCTTCTGGCCACTCTACTGTACAGGACTGATTGGTGGATTGCTGCAGAGATGGTTGTCCTTCTGGAAGGTCCTCCTGTCTACACAGAGGAATGCTAGAGCTCTGACAGAGGGACCATCGGGTTCTTGGTCACCTCACTGACTTAGGCCCTTCTCCCCCGACTGCTCAGTTTAGACAGGCGGCCAGCTCTAGGAAGAGTCCTGGTGGATCTGAACTTCTTCCATTTACAGATGATGCAGGCTACTGTGCTCATTGAGACCTTCAAAGTAGTGGAAATGCTTCTGTACCCTTCTCCAGATTTGTGTGTCAGGACAATCCTGTCTCGGAGGTCTACAGACAATTCCTTTGACATCATGCTTAGTTTCAAGTCAACTGTCTGTTTTTAGTCAACTGTAGGACCTTATACACTGAACAAAAATATAAATGCAACACTTTTGCTTTTGCTCCCATTTTTTATGAGCTGAACTCAAAGATCTAAAACATTTTCTATGTACACAAAAGATCTAAATCTGAGGCCATGGTTCTCAGCAGGAAACCGATGGATTGCCCACTCTGGGTAGGGAATGCGGTCTTGTCCCAAGTGAAGGAGTTCAAGTACCTCGGGCTTGTTCACAAGTGAGGGGACAACAGAGCGCGAGACTACCCTGGAGAATCAGCGCAGCAGGGGTGGTATTGCATTCACTCTACCATACTGTTGTGACAAAAAGGGAGCTGAGCAAAAGGCGAAGCTCTCAATCTGCAGTTCAATCTTCAGTTCTACTCTCATCTACAGTTATGAGGGTTGGGTCATGACCAAAAGATCAGAGGGTGGCTGGTGTCTTCCTTAGAGATATGGTGAGAAGCTCGGTCATTCGTGGGGAGATCAGAGTAGAACCGCTGCTCCTTCACGTTTAAAGGAGCCAGATGACGTGGTTCGGGCATGTGGTAAGGATACCCCCTGGGTGCCTCCCTAGGGAGGTGTTTTAGGCACGTCCATCTGGGAGGAGATCCTGGGGAAGACCCAGGACCAGGTGGAAAGATTATATCTCCACACTGGCCTGGGAACACCTTGGGATCCCCCAGTCAGAAGTAGTCAATGTGGCACGGGAAAGGAAAGTCTGGGTCCCCTGCTGGAGTTGTTGTCCCTAAAACCCAATCCCAGACAAGTGGTTGAAGATGATGACAAAAGACCTATTTCTCTCAAATATTGGTCACAAATCTGTCTAAATCTGTGTTAGTGAGCACTTCTCCATTGCCGAGATAATCCATCCCACCTCACAGATGTGGCATATCAAGATGCTGATTAGACGGCATGACTATTGCACAGGTGTGCCTTACGCTGGCCACAATAAATGGCCACTCTAAAATGTTCAGTTTTATCACACAGCATAATGAGTCAGATGTCTCAAGATTTGAGGGAGTGTGCAATTGGCATGCTGACTGCAGGAATGTCCACCAGAGCTGTTGCCCATGAACTGAATTTCTCTACCATAAGCCGTTTGCAAAGGCGTTTCAGAGAATTTGGCAGTACATCCAACCAGCCTCTGCAGACCATGTGCGGTTGTGAGGCTGAAACCAGCCACCTGGACAGCTGCTGCAACAAACTGTCAGGAACCGTCTCAGGGAAGCTCATCTGCATGCTCATCATCCTCATTAGGGTCTCAACTCGACTGCAGTGCGTCATCGTAACTGACTTGAGTTGGCAAATGCTCACATTCGATGGTGTCTGGCACACTGGAGAGGTGTTCTCTTTTCAGATGAATCCCAGTTTCACTGTTCAGAGCAGATGGCAGACAGGTGTGTGCGGTGTCGTGTGGGTGAGCGGTTTGCTGATGTCAACTTTGTGGATTGAGTGGCCCATGGTGGCATTACGGTATGGGAAAGCGTATGTTATAGACAAAGAACACAGGTGCATTTTCTTGATGCCGTTTTGAATGCAAAGAGATATGCGATGAGATCCTGAGGCCCACTGTTGTGTCATTCATCCACGACCATCACCTCATGTTGCAGCATCATAATGCTAAAGAGCTAATCAATGTAGCAGCAACTTTGCAAAGCTGCACAGCGTAAACAAAGTATTTTAATCTCACTTGTTGCCTGCTTTCAGTCGGATTCATCATCACAGCCTGACAAAAACTCTTATCCACAGAAGACACCCTTGTTTTAGAATATAATGTCTGGAAATACTTTAATTTCTTATCATGGAAAAAAGTCCATCAGTGTGCGAGAGGTGGGGCTATGACATAATTGTTTCAGAAACCTGACCAATGAGACGTGCTGAAAGAAATTCCACCAGTGGAAGTATGTGCTGACTGATCAACAGCGCTGCTATTCGCGGTAGAGCAATTCGCAGACCACTTAAAGGCTCGCAAAATAACTGAAAATCTGAATTTTTGGGAAAAATCTTGAAAAAGTGGAAATCTGCATCAGTGAAATGGCAGATCCAGGGATGAAAGAGGCAAAAAACAAAAAAAGCTGAAACCCAAAATTATTGGGGGGGGATTCTTGAATTCTACAACCTCTGAAATGCAAACAAGCTATTCCAGACAATAAACTGCGGTGAGTGCAGCACCCATTTTGGTGAGGAAAAAAAACTAACAACTTTCCTTATTCAAAATCATTCCTCTAGTAGTATTTTGCAATTAGTAGGACTAGAAAGTCAGTTGGAAACCACACATGAAATACAGTGGTCTCTCGTTATAACGCAGTTCACCTTTCGCAGCCTCGCAGTTTCGCGGATTTTTTTAGTGCAATTTTGCATGCTTTTTTTTTTTTTTTTTTACAGCGCATTGTGTTCTGCGTCCTTATCAGGTGGGCCGGTCGTGGCACCGGCCGGCATCACCGCGATTGCTCTCACTGCCTCCGATGCGCTTTCTGCGGGCTCAGTAAATGCAGCAGCGGGCCACTCACACCGCCCTCCTCTCTGCTGTGCAGAGCTGCGCCAAATCTGGCAACAGGTCCAGAGACTACGCTCGATGTTTTGATGCGGATGTTGACCGCAGCCGCAGAGCTCCGTGGCCACCAAGAGAGGACTTGGATTCTTTCCGGGTCCCGCATCCGTACCCCCGAAGGCAGTGAGCGAAGGGAGAGTACGCGCATTGTGTTCTGCGTGTGTCTGTTTATAATCTTCTCGCACAGAAAAAAAAGAAAAAAAAAAAAGTGTTTACACACGAGAGAAAAGTGAGAAAATGTTCATGCCTGCTTGAGAAAAGTGTATAAAGTGTGTAGTGAGGGGTTTTACAGCCTTAAATAATCTATAACTAGAAGCACTCGGAGAGTGCAAACCTCCGCCAAGGCCATGGGGTCACTGATACCATAACATCTACACGCTGTGGAATCACTGAACCTAAAAAAGTCTAACAATGATGATTGCTAGTAAAAAAAGTTTCATCTGCTGTGACTGGATAGCATGTATCCTTAGCGCTTGGCATCACAGTTTATTGCAACTTGCACCTTTCCCAGAAGCTACTGTCATCTGAGCACTGATAATTGATATTGCATGTGCTTATAGACAAAATTCAATTATTCAACTAAACTGCAAATATATGAATTTTTTAACATTTATGAAACACTTCTCTAAATAAATAACAGTAAATTCTGAAATAGAACTATTTTTTAAGTGTTGCATGTGCTACACAAGGCCATAGCGTCACTGACCCTAAAGAGATTCCCTCCTTGGCACAGTGATCTATTCAACAATTCAGTGTATCAACCAAAACTATGATACATACACTTTTCTTTCCTTTATATTTGACATCCTTGACCATGAAAACATACCACTAGAACTTGGAATCACTTTTATGTCTTTATTAGTTCAAAAGTTATTGTATAAAAAGATTTTTCGGTAATGGCGGTTTTCTTCTGGATCTAGCTCCATAACATTTGAAGCTACATCAAATCTGATGAGACCTTACTGAATCAGTACAGATTCAGCTACAATTTGGTGTTAGTTGTGCATCTCTAGCTTCATTTGTCACCTCACACTGACACATTTTCTATTTTCCCTATATTTTTGCATATTCTGGATCACCAGAGCCGGAATCCGGATCCAATCATCACCAAACTTTGTTGTTTGATAGAACATTTGACTATGTTACACCCTAATTTTTTTCAAGCCTTTCTGCCTTGTTTTTGTGGAGTTAGAAACTAGAATGTCAAAATTCCCCCTATCCCGCAATGGTGAAGAATCCTTTAAAAAAATTCCTGGATCCGGATCACCACTAAAATTTAATCACTTGTTCCTCTTGTCATTTCCAACTACTCCACAAAATTTCATCAAAATCCGTTCAAAACTTTTTGATTTATCCTGCTGACAAACAGACAGACAGACAAACTCAACCAAAAACATAACCTCCTTGGCGGAGGTAATACTTGTAATTGCAAAAAATAGCGCTGACTACTTCGCGGATTTCGCTTATCGGGGGTTATTTTTAGAACGTAACTCCCGCGATAAACGAGGGACCACTGTATATAAAACCCAAATTATCAAGAAGCATTTCAGTGTTAAAGCAAAACATGTTCCAGATAATAAATCACTCCACATACTACACTGTACCATTGTCTTACCGGATTTCAATTACTGTGTAGAGATCTGGGACAATGACTACACAAGTTCAATAAAATCACTAATTATTCTTCAAAAAAAGGGCAATACGGATCCTTCATAATGTCGGCTATCAAGACCATACTGACTCACTCTTCTTAAAGTCAAAAATCTTAAAATTAACAGACATAGTAAAATTCCAAACAGCACAGATGTTGTACAAAGCAAAAATGACCCTTTTATTAACAAACATACAGAAATTGTTCAGGGATCAAAAGGAGATATATCAATTAAGAGGGGAAAAAGAACTTCAAAATTAATAAACTCCAAACAAACAAGAAAAGATTCTGCATTTCATTTTGTGGGGTGAGACTGTGAAACAGTGTGGGTGAGGAGTTAAAGTGGCATCCAAACATTTAGCAGCTTGAAACAAAATATAAAGAATGTGTTTTCACAGGATACAGGGATGAAGTGGGGGTATGAGAGTTACTAGGTGTTCACAGGAAACCATTATTATTTATCTTTGTCTTGTTTAAAATTGTATTGTAGCATGGCAGCACGGTGGCTTAGTGGTTAGCACTGTTGCCTCACAGCGAGAAGGTCGTGGGTTCAATTCCCGTGGCCTTTCTGTGTGGAGTTTGCATGTTCTAACCGTGTGTGCGTGGGTTTCCTCCCACATCCAAAAGACATGCGGATTAGGTGGATTGGAGTCCGTAAGTGTGTGTGGGTGTGTCTGTGCTTGTTTGTCTGTTTGTGGCCCTGCGACAGACTAGCGTCCTGTCCTGGGTGTACCCCCCCTCGCGCTCTATGACTGCTGGATAGGCTCCAGCCCCCCCCGACCCTTAATTGGACTAAACGGTAGAAGATGAATGAATGAATGAATGTATTGTAGCATGATTTATATTATTGCTGTTGCTGCTATCATCATCATCATCATGATTATTAACTGTATTACTTTCTGGAAAGCAGGGAAGGGGTGGTATTCATAACATAACATTTATTGTGTGATAAAACGTTTGTAGAAATAGTACATAAAAGCACATATCAAAAGTTAAAATCCATTGTAATAATTAAAACCACAGTAATACTAATTGCACAATTAGTACATAAGACACACATCCAAGTTAAAATAATAATAAAGAAAAAAAAATTGAAATAATACTGAAATATTATTATTTGATAAGTTTAGACTTCTTCCCACTCCTTTTTGAATGAACTTTATATTGTCTGTTGTTTTACTTTTTTATTATGTTATGATTCCAATGCATAAATAGAAATAAATGAATATTACAATTTGTAATGCATTTGACTCTAAAGCTAACTTTAACATTGAAAATGCCATAGACATGCTAATTAGGGATGTGAATCATGCAACAATTCACGATTCAATTCGATTCTGATTCTTTGGGTGATGATTCGATTCAGAATCGATTTTTGATTCAAAGAGCTCTGAGAAATAGTTACATTACTTAAAAATGTTTATGTTTAAGAAAATGCAGCTTTACAAGGTTAATCAAGTGATTCTAGATGTAAATTTACTTATCTGCTTTGCTCGTTCAGAGTTGGCTGGCAGTTTAGCAAAGCGCTGGTCAGTAGTCGACAGAGACCACTGCTCCGCTCCTTTTAGCTCCGGGTGATGGCGTAGCATGTGGGCTTGTGGATTTGAAGTGTTTGTACCGAAGTGTTTGTACCGAAGTACTTGACTTTCATTTTGCAGAATTTGCACACTGCATAAGTCATGTCAAGCTCCTTCTTATGCAGCAAATAATAAAATCTAAAATGCGCCCAAACATTTGCCTTCAGCAAAGACGGTGCTGGCTGAATTAGTTCTTCGTCCGCCATGCTAAGCTACAGCTCACGAATGTTTGAAGCATGATGAACCCTCCCCTCGCGGAGACGCTGTAGTACGGAAGCCGTTGCCTGACAAATAGTACACGCAGCAAGTAAGCAAGAAAATGTTTAAAAAAATGCCTTTTAAAAATCGATTCTTGGACATTTTGGATCACTCACTCACTCACTCACCTTTCTCCTCTCCATCATATCTCAATCAATCAGCCACTTCTCTCCTTTTAACCATTCATACTGCTAAGATTCAAAACTCTGACGCTCACTTCCACCCTTCTAACTTTCCTCTTCTCCCCCACATTCTCCGCCTCCTCTTCTACACAGTGTAAAGCCCTGGTCCCACCAAATAATGAACAATGAATGAGACACGCAGCATTTTTTTTTTTTTTTTGGTAGAGTCCAGTTATTCAACAATCGTGGGAGAATAATGGCTCTGAGAGGCTCTTAGAGGCAGAATATTTGGCTAACGAGGCTCATCTCTGAGCGTGGCGCTAATTTCAAAAAGTTCAAAATTTAGCAACAGTAGCGTGGGGCAGTTCGGGTATGAGGCACTACGACAAAAGGATTTTAGATGCATGTGTGTGGTGAGGACGAGGCTGTAAAAGCCCATTATCTGAGAACCTGGCAGCTACAAGGAGAGGACAGGCTATTTTGACTCGGCCTTCTTGCACACTACAAATCCACCTACTTTGTGTACCAGATGCTGTATATTAAATAATTATTTTGTAGTGGATTAATCATTTTCTGTCAGAGCTTTGAATCTGAAAACACCTCTAATCGCTTCTGGAGAGGACCGTTTCATCCGGACCCTTTTTTTCCCCCTCTCTCTCATGCACTGAGGTGGAAAACGCATTTGAAACAGCTTAAAAGGTAATTATTTGTAATGTTTTTTTATTGTAACAGCTTGGTAAAACAGTTGCATGTTCACTCCTATATCAATGTAAAGTATGTTTATGCTAGATTTAAGATCTTGTTATTGGATCAGATGAGCTTGGCTGTATGTGCGCACTGACGCAATGACTCGCGCTCAAAACGAGCATTTAGGCAGAACACCAGCTCACAAAAAAGCCATTCAAGGCTGGACGGGGTTCAAATGACAGGTCGGTCGTGGCTCACTAGAAGCTTATACCTGGCACATGTGAGGTACAGAGAAGCAAATAGAGGCGCCTTAGTAGCGGATACGTGACAGCTGAAAACAAGGACTATTCTTTGAATAATCGCTGACACACCCATGCGTGGCTCATTATTCATGGCTTATTATTCAGTGGGACTGAGGCTTTACATAAAAAAGCAACATTTAAAATCTCACCTATAATTCTATCCTTTCATCAATGCCACAGACACTCTAATATCACCCTCGTCTCTCCTCAAATGAAGCCAAGAACAGCAGCAACTCACAGTTGAACTCAAGGGACCTCCAGTGACCAATTACTGTTAATGACTTTCTTTGCGTGTGATTTCAGTGATCTCACAGAGGGTAAGTATGTGACAACTCCAACTAGATTAAGTAATGACGATTACTTTTTTCTGGATAAAACCTGAAACATTTTTAAGGCACTAAAGAAGTTCAGTTGACCTGACTCAACCAACAACCTCAAATCAGAATCCGGGGTGGGTGGGGGGGAGAGCAATGATTCTTGCATTTACTTTGACCTCTATTTAATGGAAGACTATAAGAACCAAAGATGCTTCATGTTTTGCGGTCAACTTCATTTCATTTGGTGCCTCCTGCATTTAAGGCATGCACATTAAATACACATTAAATAAAAAAATAAAATACAAATGTTGGGACTGCAGCAATTTATAGCTAGTAATGAAGTTTAAAAATATATAAAATGTTATTTAAACCAGGTGGTTTAAACAAGTGATTGTAATCACGATTTGATGTAAAATCAGTGTCCCTCTACATCCACCCATTTTTGATACCCACTTATTCCAACTAGGGGTCATGGGGGGGGGCTGGAGCCTATGCCAACATTCATAGGACATGAGGGAGAGTACACCCTGGACAGGACGCCAGTCTGTCGCAAGGCCACATATAGTCATACAAACATTCACAGTTTTCCATTCACTAGTTCACCAAACCTGCATGTCTTTGGAAGTGAGTGGAAGCAGGACAGAGCACCCAGAAGGAACCCATGCAGACATGGAGAGAGCATTTAAACCCCACACAAAAAGGGCGGGAAGCAATCCCACAACCTTCTTGCTGAGAGGCATCAGTGCTAACCGTTAATCCACTGCGCCATCTCTACAGTGCATAATATTAAACGATTCAAAGAACCTGGAGAAATTTCAGTGCATAAACAGCAAGAGCGCAAGGCAAAGCTAAACATCTGTGATCTGTGCTCCCTCAGACGGCACTACATCAAGAACAGTCATTCATCAATAGCTGACATAACCACATGGGCAAGAGATTACTTTGGGAAACCTGTGTCAAGTACTACAATATGGCATTATATTCACGAATGCCACTTAAATCTTTACTGTGCAAAAAAGAAGCCTTATGTTAACCTTGTCCAGGGGCTGTGTTGACTACTCTGCGCTCAGAGGCCTCTGGGTTGAACAATCACACAGCTGAAATGTGTATTGTGGTCAGACAAATCAGTGTCCAGATCTTTCTTGGAAGCAATGGACACAGTGTGCTCCAGACCAAAGACGAAAAAGACCAACTTAATGTATAAAGCTGACCATGTGTGCGTGTGTGTCAGCTATGCACAGCCACAGTAATTAAGCAATCCACACCAAACTTGCTATGTGACTGGGGGCACCAAGGGGGGAGGTCACTGGGGCCCTTAGGTTGAAAGCGTACACGCGCAAACACACACGATCAGCCTTATATATTAGATCACGACCTGCTCACTGGAGCCCTTATTTTCACAGTGCATGTGGTACTAAGGTCAAATAGCGAGCATCAGTGATGCCGGTAAAGCATTACTTTAGTAACACGTTACTCTAATCTGATTGCTTTTTTCAGTAACGAGTAGGCTAACGTGTTAATCTTTCCAAATCAGTAATCAGATTAAAGTTACTTCTCCAAGTCACTGTGCGTTACTATTATTTTTGCACTGCGGGTCGATGGCAGCATTAAATTTGGCCCGTGGGCAGAGGGTCCGGGGTTCAACTGAACTGCCCACTTTCAGTGAGCTGCGAGCTGTTCATCCACGGTTCTGCGCTGCAGCTCTGAGGTGAAAAACAGTTGTCACCACGCTTTGAGAGATGACAACAGCACACCTGCACTGAGCTTTACAAAGACATTTTTACGCTTTTCCCCCCTTTCTTTAAAACTCTGAGCTGCACTGTGTCCTCGCTAAAAACAGCTGATCCGCGAAGTGTTAACAACTAACACTTTTTTCCACCCAAATGTGCCTAAACTCTCTGAGGGAGACATGACGTAAAAAACGCTGATAAAACTTTTTTACCTGTCAATCTGGCCATGTTTTCTTAATAAATAAGCCAAAATCCATTCTTCATGTTCAAATGCCAAAGCAGGGGCTAATCCAGATGGAAAAGGGGAGTTCAGCAGGGCAGGGACGTGACCCCCCCACAACACCCCTGGATTAAAGGTTCACTTTTGAAGCCTTTGTTTTACTACTACTGTTACTACTACTAATACTATTTGTAATAATTTCAATAACTAAAATGTTTAGAGAGAATGCTGTCAACAGTTAAATATGAGGTCAAGAAAGATGTATCTATTTTATTTTTTATAACAAGTGTTTATGTTCACTGAAGTCAAGAAAGAGTGGCTATAAAGTGAGTATTAGCAAAACTAGTTATTTTCATGTTGAGGTGACAGGGGTGTTGTCAGCAGCTGCTGAAAGTAACTAATAATATAACTAGTAATCTAACTTAGTTATCTTTAAAACTGAGTAATCAGTAAAGTAACTAAGTTATTTTTTCAAGGAGTAATCAGTAACTGGATTACTTTTTCAAAGTAATGGTGGCAACATTAGCAAGCATCACACTTTATTTACTATGTAGTAGCGGCTAGCTAGGGTGCACTTTAATTACAATCTGAACGGGCCAGTGTGCACTTCGTGCGAGTTAAAGCGTACATTTTTTTTTTCAGTTAAATGTACTTCTTGTGTACTGCATGCCAGAGCATTGCAGTGATAAGCTATCACCTTTCTATCATCACTTGAGTCTCATGAATGTCAGAAAATGCTCTATGAAAATTAATGATGACAACATACACACAATGCAATGCAATTTACTATACCTTAACTAAAGTGACATGAAATATACAATGACATGGCTAAAATTCTTCCTATTACCCGTGCGTAGAACAGATAACTCTGTTAGTACTGTTATTATAAGCAACAAATCCAAAAGCCAGGGTTTGTGTCAATGCCCTCTGCAAAAGTAATTTACACTTCTGTGATGGCAGCATGAATGCAGAAAAGTACACTGAGATTTGAGAGCAACATATTGTATGTCACTTTCAAGACATGTTTTTGAGGGACATCCACGTCTTTTCAACAAGCCAATACAAAACCACATTCTGCGCACAGTACAAAGGTGGTTATCGAAGAAGAGGGTACAGGTACTGGACTGGCATGCCTACAGTCCTGACTTGTCCACAACACACACACACACACACACACACACACACACACACACACACACACACACACACACACACACACACACACACACACACACACACACACACACACACACACACACACACACACACAGAGAGACAGAGAGAGAGAGAGAGAGAGAGACAGAGAGCGAGAGATGTGTTTACAGAAAGAATGGGATAAAATGAAGCCGGAAACACTTAACCACTTGGCATCACAGTGCCAAAATGTCTTAAGCCTTGTGAGAAGGAATGGCAACATTACAATGTGGTAAATGCTTTAGAGAGAAAGAAAAAGAAGTCAAAGTAAATGAAAGAATCACCACAGGGTTTTTTTTTATTTTTAAAGTTTGCCTTTTTCATACATCCTGACTTTTTCTCATTTGGGGTTGTACTTGAATATTTAAATGATGGAAAATGAATAAATTCTTTATCCAGGATGCACCCAATTGTGCAAACTCCTTCCTACACACACACACACAATCATTCTGCAGGTTTTCCAATGAAAACAGGAAGAGCCACCAGTCAGGTTCATCTCAGCTCAAGCAGCTGCCCTAGTTGCATCCTATTAATGGTCCTCAGCCCATCAATAAGACATGCAGCTGGCTCCTGCATGCTGCCTGTCTGCCTGGCACGCTCTTTCACCCTACCTTTGCTTTACAATATGTATGAGGTTTTTGGCATGCCTGCAGAGCCTCTGCACAATGAATAACTAATGGAGGGTATTCGTAAAACATACAGCAGCTACATTTCCACCTCCTCCGACATGAGCAGAGAGTGTGATTGCGTAGAGGCCGGAATACTTTATAAAATGAGTTCAGTAGACCAGCAAGGGCCAAATTACACAAAAAAAATCACAATCATAAGATAACTACTTCAACACTCAAAAGAGAGAATTTTGAATGACAAGTAATGAGCTGAAGGAGAGTGAAACAAATGCAGATATGCCATTAGAAAAGCAAACCAATATTACAGAATTATCCTGCTCCACATATAAAAATCCCATTACAGCCACAATAAATCTGAATTGCCATTTCTGAGGAGCAACTGCTGCTTCCAGCTGGTGTGCTTTGCTCAAAGTGTAATAAAACATCTGCTTCAGTCCGACAGATAAACAAACAGCTCTCCATCACTTCAAGACACCCACTCAAATAAATTCAAGGGAGCAATTATCCTAGAACAAAAGGTCACCAAGTGGGCATTAATTGAATTCCAATATGTCTCTCTCGTCATCCAGTCAGCCATTTGGGTGGACCCAAAGACTGCAAGTTTCAACTTGAGTAATAACGAGGATACCACGAACATTGTACTGAGGGTGAAACCAATCACTTCAGTTTTTGGGGGAGTACAGCTGAACAATGATCAGCAGATGGTATTTAGAAGCCGTGATGCACAACAGACATTACTGCTGAGTGCTGTTGTGTGCAAAGTCAACTGCACAGAAGAGCTGTGATGGCTGACTGCAGTTTGTACCATCTCAGCTAGCTTGCAGAGTTGGCTGTATTCTGCTCACCCTCTACCTCTCAAGTCCCACAGCTATCCAGGTCAGCAGTGAGGGATGAGGCTCCTCGTTAAAACCTTAGCCAATTAAAGCAATACAGGCAGCAAAGGGGATTCTCAAGAGCTCTCTGGTTCACATTTATACACACACACAACAAGGCACTGAAGATGCCACCGAGACCAAACCTGGCGCAACAGACCAGCACTTGAGTGCTATACTTGTTGTTTATATAGTGAATTCATTGCTCAGCAAAAGTATTAGTTTGGAAAATTATATTAACACATTTAATTCATGTAGAAGAGGCAAATCTGCACTAACACTTTAGTGGGTAATACATTAGATTCTGCTCACTAAACAGCTGAGACTACTTTGTGCATGATAAAGAGTGGGTGGGACAAAGGAATTTAGCTGTATATAAATTTAGGTGCAGGTTTGCCTCTAGCCAAGGTCATATAAAGGAATAAAAGGGGGTATACACACGGTGAGGGGCAGATTGGGAAGTCCACGTACCCCGATGATGGCATTCAGCTCGGTCATAGTCACCTGTTTAGCCCGCTCCACTGCCTGAGCAACCTGCTGCTGGTGCTGTGGGAAGACATTTACACATGAATAGGAGCTGCCAACATCCATCAAACAGCCATACCCACTTTTCACTTAAATTTGACATTGGCATTTAGATTTTACACTGGCCATAATCGGCCCAGAATGAACTGCTTCATAAACATTAACATCCCCCCCCAAAACACCTCCACCAGTCAACTAAAATTCCAGTACCACTGCTTACGATGCTTGATGTCCATGTTCTATTTTTACGTGTCTACGAGAAAGCCGTGCAAGTTTATCTGATTTTCCAAGAGTGTGACCATGAAGTCTTGGAGATGAAGTGACATCACGTTATCTCAACAGGACAGCTGTGATGTGGACACAGGACTTTGTAGCAGTTAGTACCGCTATTTGTTAGCAATGTCTATGCTTACCAGCTTACTGACTGTGGCTGGACAAATGAAAGAATCAAAAGATACAAAACTGATAATGCCGATCGGATGTTTAATGACCATCATGTGGAACCCTGAAATATCGAAGTATAAGAAGCCGTGTGACTCAAGAAGCAGCGTTGGACAGCAGGACAATAATTTCCATGACTGCTGTGTGCGGCTTAAGGAGAAGTAAAATCAGCGGGATGCGGTTGTAGCGCAAGGTGTTCATGTGTTCATTTATTATTTGTTACTTAGTTTGTCCAGTCTGGTTTATGCTTATTGGATGTGTTTTTAAAACTGGCTGTGACAGTTAGAGCGCAACCGGAAGAATGAAGGACTGTAAATCTCTTCAGAATAAGGCAAATAATAATGTTCCCCCTATGGTTTGGAAGACCTTAGAGGGTTCTGAACGGTGTCAGTGATGAACTGAAAAATTCCATCACTGTGCCGTTGCCTTGTTTTAACCATGGTGGGATTTTAAAGATGTTCAATGCGTCATTTGTTTTTCCATCTTGGACAAACTTTGGTCATTTCTTGCATTTCTCTGGAGCCCTTAACTTTACTGTAGATGCCATAATATCACTGAGAGGTTTTCCAGAATCACCAAGGTTGTGGTAAATTTGTACTACGGGCATGCTATGTTTGTTTTTGTACACATCACACGATACAACCCTGGCACATTACATCGTCAACCAGTGAACTAGATCAGTGGTTCCCAAGCCTGGTCCACAGAGACTCACTAACATGCAGTTTTTATTTCTCTGTGCGCTGCCACAAGCTGACTACCTCATTCAGGTGTGCTCAACCTATCAAGAGCCAAAAGAAACTGGAATGAGCTAATCAGCTTTTGACAGAGCAGGGAGAGATGAAAAATATACACGTTAGGGGCTCCTTGAGGGTTTGTGTTGGGAACCACTGTGCCAGATCATAAGCAACAGTGATCTTCTCATACTGCTTTGTCAAAGTTATAACCCGCATCTTGGAATGCATGTCTGTCAAAGTGAGAATGGGACTTAAACCTCGTCCACACGGAAATGGGTACGATCTTTTTCTTTGTCGTTTTCAAAAAGTGTTCCATAAACACAGCACAGTTTCAAAAAATATCTGCGTACACACTAAACCACTAAAAACTACTGGAAACACTGTAATATGAACACCAGGCCTGTATGTGGCGCAGTAAAGCTACCACAAAAAAAACAAAAAAACAGAAGAAGATGTGGAACATGCGCATATGAAGCTGAACTTCTGCTTTGAGTCACCCTGGATTATAAATCGACTAAACTACAAGAGAATGTTGACTAGGAATCATGTCAATCCAAATACGCTGATATAATGGACATGTTTCAGTCGCAATACCTGAGACACCCGACAGACAAAGACGTGTCGTCTTGCAGCCAGGGTTAAGCCTGAGGTGAGTGAGGTGGGGCTATGACACCATCATTTCACAAAAGTTGTGTATTGGTTGTACACAAAAACACAAAAGGTGATGTTTTCAGATTTATCCACTCTGGGACCAGTTTTCAAAAAGTAGCATTTTCATGCTCCAAAAACGTCAGTTCCGTGTGGATGAAACACCAATACAATGCAAAACTTTTGCAGATACAACTAATCTCATCTCTTTGTGGATGGACCCTTAAATGCAGCCAGATATCCAACCACTTTCTGTGCTTGTTCATTAAAATGGAAAAGAGCTGCTGATCACCACATAGGTACACGTCTTGATGAGAGCAGGGAAGATTCTAGATTGTACCTTTGAAGGATGCTTAATACGTTTAGCGTGAAACCTCAATATTTATCTGTAAAAAGGCGGATGAAAACTAATTTTGCACAATACAGCCTCTTAATGAGTGTGATCCAAAAACCCACACTGAATTAAGTGTTTAATGAACAACTTTACCCAAACATTTTAGAAGAAGGATCCTTAAAAGCAGAGGTACCAATGTATTTCTGATACAAATTTTATTTATTTATTTTTAATTAAAGCGTGACACTGTTTAGCAAATTTAAAACTCACCTCTTGTGACAGGAAAGGCATAATTTGAGCTAAAATTGCGTTGAGTCTTTTGGCAATCTCCGTCTGGAAAACAAAAGAGCAGCAAAATGAGACACTAAAGTATGAAGCAGACAGTGAGTTCGTGTAACCCCGCCTTTAATGTTTACACCGATTAAGTCAATTACTGCGGCAATCAGAACTGCTTGACTCAACATCCTCTAAACAGCGTGATATTGACATTTGAAATATTTAAAACATTAGGAGAGCCCAGGGGGATGGAGCACAGCTGTGCTGAGAGTGCACTCCATGCTAAACGGATATGAGCAGGCAGATTGCTGCTGTGTTGAGAGGATCCTCTCTCTTGCTCCATCTTCCTTCCTCCCTCATCTCCGACTACACTGTCCTGCAGTTAACTTCAAGAATTAAACCACACCCGAGGAGTTGGACCCGCTGCCCAGACTTTTAGTGTTTATTTACACATGGCCAAGCATGCGATGGCATTAAAGGCTACAGCTGGACAATCAACAAAGATAGAAACCACAATAACCTCCACGACAGCACCTCTAGACTATAATCAGCACCATTAGAGGACAACTAACAGTCAAAGAGTGCAATCAGCTAAAACTGTGCCTTTCTGAAGCCCGGGCCATTTCTCACTGCAAATCAACCGCCTAACCCACCGCCCTCCTCGCCTCTCATCCATCCTCACAACCCTGTCTCCATTCTTCCGCTTGTCTACCAAATGCCATGGCAACAGCTGCAGCCCTATCTTGCTGGGATCATTATGCAAATGGAACCTCTGCTTGACCGTAACAGGCTTTAAAAATCATATTACGTGCTTGGAGGCAGGTCATTAAATTGAATTTTCAGCCTGTCGATCACATGAACGGTGGATAAAAAGCTGGGGTGTGCTCAACTCACCCCCCACCCACCACTTGTAAAAACGCTGCTCAGCCAGCCTATTTCGACTCCTTCTTCCAGAGATGGAAGATGAGACTCAGGTTCAAGCTCTGCACTAGGAGCAGAAAAATAACACTGCCAAAGCTGCGTCATCAATGGAATTTATGAGCCACAGTTCAACCCAGGGCCACTGCAGAACCCAAACACATCATAGGGATTTTCTCTGACTTTTCATTTGGAGCAGCACACACAATGTACTCTGCAGACTGCCAGCTTATTTATTACATATGGCAGAAATGCCAGCCAGTTTTGGCAGCCAGACATATTACATCTGAGCGCTGCCAGAGAGATTGGAGAGTAATGTCCAACAGAACAAGACCTGCTGACCCCAGATGCAACATGGATAGCCACTCAGCCAAACAAGCCAGCGGGACAAACAAGCACAACTTGCAATATCAAATGGAAATCACAGAATGTGAGGCAATAATGTGAAACAAATATGAGAACAAGAGGTACAGAAAGTATTATCCCTCAGTGCTGAAATGATTACAAAGTAGTATAGACAATTCAGATACATGGAATAATGGCTGAAATTTATTTTCAAGGAAAACACATGCTCAAAGGTTGTAGGCTCTGAATTTTGATGATTTGGCCTGTTGTGTCCATTTTCAATTTCAAATATTTTGATTCAGGACTATTGGTTGGACAAATGTGGCAATCTGGAAATGTTGTGTTGGACTGGGAAATTGAGACAACCATTTTTTTTTTGGCCATCTCATAGATTAAATAATACAGACACATTAAACAGCTAAGCATAACTATTGATCTGATACACCTCCCCTGCTTGCCACAGTAGTTGCTGCCCTATTATACAGGTATTGCTATGGTAGTAAATCTTTGGTGATGTAATACCTCATTTAACTAAGTGGCTAATCTCAGTATTGCTCTGGTTATACACATAATTGACAAATATCAGATCATAACAACCAACACCAAATGTCCAATTATCTCCACTGATGACATCAGACTGGAATTATTTTGCTTCATGCAATAGTTTCACATGGTGTACTACAGGTGAGGTTTGACTGAAATCCACTGACCGGTCTAGGAGAAGTTGCTCTAATAAGACTTTTGGACAGAATGATGGGGTGATTACCATATAAAACATTTCCATGGAGATTATTAAAAAAAACACAATAATGAAAAGACTGACAATAATTACAACATAGTCATAGCTTTACCCTTGTCCACTACCATTTGCTGAAAAGTCCAGTGTCCTGACAGAAAGTATGTGTGACCAACAACCCCCATCCCACCCCCAAAAAGCAACAAAGTGGTTGCAAAAAGGGTTTACGGGTGTTAATATTAATGCAATGCCATAAGTGCTCTAGCAAGAGCTCAAGAAAGCCCTCAGAAATGGCTGAAAAGCTACAGAGCATGTATAATCCATGTTTGTTGAGATAAGCCATGTCAATAGCAGTCCAACATTTGACAGGATTTGTGAAAAGGCCTTGAGCGCACAAGTCTACTCCTCTGTAGCTTAGTGTCATGGTGACAGCTGGTTGGGAAAGGTCAGAAGGTCACTGATCCAACATGCCCCAAACAACTGGCAGCCTCTCGTCTCTCACAACATGCAAATACATGGAAAAGGCATCAAGTCAGGTCACTGCTTCTGTCAAAACACATACAGTGCGAGGAGGTTTTTTTCCTTCCCTCCCATCTGTTGACAGATAAAAATGGGACTGTTGTCACTTTAAGTAGATGACAGCTCAGCCCTCGAGAGGCCAGCTTTGCGCTGCTGCTACACAATTACAGGTACTCGGATCGGTGTAGCACCACTTTAAGAGCACTCTCAGGCTGGCTTGTCAGTGGTGTGCAGAGAGGAATCCGCTGCCATGAGCAGTGGGAAAATGGAGCTGAGACACTAATGAGCATTAAATACAGAATGAAAACAACCGATGGGTCCGGTCACACAGTACATCTGTGAACACGCTCAATGAGGCACATTTACCTCACCTCTAATTTGTCCACGATGAAAGTGTTGTTGATTTCCTGATTTTTCTAGGGCAGAGAAAATCGGAGCTGCACTTCTTCAAAGCAAAAAAAAAGAAAAGAAAAAAGTACACTGAATTGCCGTGTGACTGATCAAATCCACTGCTAATATGAAGCAGGTCTGAAACAAACTTTTCAATGGCATCATAAGTTATGTGTTACTTGTTGTTACTGAGGCCAAAATCCTGCCTCAAGTGGTGAACCCACCAACCATGATCATCAGTATGATAGTAATTAAGACACATTTCCAAACAAAAGTCATGTTAGGTGTGTCAAGAACACTGAATGCTTTGGGGCAATTGGCATGTATTCTGGACATGCCGACAACACGAGGCATGTCTAGAGCATTCTGACACGTTTGGGCTGTTAAAAAAAAAAAAGGAATCACACAGCACACACATACACGGACGTGAATCCATGTGTCTGCTGGATTTGGACAAAGATTGTGCGGAGTACACAGTGTCGACACGGTTGCAGACACAGTCACGGACATGGCTCCAAATGTCCTTGCGTGTGTAAAAAGATTTCTGGTGAGGCAACGCATCAGTTGCCTCACCATCAACGCATCAGGACATGTACGTGCACTCAAGAAACAAATGTCCAGAGGTAACACTGGGTATGTCAGTGGCCGCTGGATAAACATCTGTAGGAATACTACAAACTTTAACACCCGTTTACTCTGCTGCCTGAATGTCAAATGATCATATATCAAAGTACACACTGTAAAAAATGTCCGTGAAAATTACAGTGAAAAACTGTGAAATGGCAACAGGAATAAACCGTAAAGCAAGAAGAAGCTTATTGTTGTAGAATAAACATTGAATTACCATAAATTTAAAAACTGTCAAAAATGTTATTTTTAATTGTTTTAACATGTGAAATATATGGTGAAAAGCTGAAATGGTGACAGCACTATGGTGACAGTCATTAAAAATAGCACATTACTGTATTATTCACGGTGTAAATACCTTAAATAAAAAAAACATACTGTCAACGATATTTTTTACTATTTTAAGATGTGAAATATAGAGTGAAAAACTGAAATGGCAATGGTAATAGATTGTAATATTAAAAACAGCATATTACTGTATAACTACTTTAGGTTGTTACACTTCTTAATGTTGTATTATCAGCAGAAGGATTTTCGATTCAATGTTTAATGTCGGGACAAAAACTGAATCTTCCTGTATTACTCTCCACAAAGCCCCAGCTGTGGAAACAAAATCAGCATTACAGTATGACACAAGCCAGTTATTAAAGTTGTGTTTTCCCCAATTAGTTACTGTCCCCCCCCGCCCCAATTCAGCTTCATGTTCCTATTTGACGTTATTATGCATTGCTGTATGCAGTATGTATGTAGTACATGGTGAACCCTCTTACAGCCGTCTGATTGGGATGCTCTTAAAATACTATGGATGTTACACTGAAAGTCACTGCAGTACACTCTAGTCCTTTTTGGCGACCTAAAGCGCAAGTGTTTTTTCACGATGACAAGGAATGTGCTGTTAGACTAACATGCCCATGGGTGCACGCCTGAGTGCAAGTAACTTTGGTATCAAAGGAATACAGGCATAAAAATGACGACCGTATCAGATGGAAACTAACAATGACACCTGTGTTGCGTCATCTGCCTGTTTTGTGCATGGATGACGACAGAGGCTTATGATCCTAAAAAAAAAAAAATGCTGCTACCACAAACACTATAAAAGCCTATAATTGTCTTTATTAAGTCATGGCTTAAAACACAGTTACTTTGTGTTTAGATGAGTGGCTCTGACACCCAACAACTCACATCCTGAAATTATTACACTGCTATGCTCCAGCAACTAGTGCCAGATGACTGAGAATATGGAAGCAATGATAGCTTGAAGGACTAGTATTTCTCCAACCGCTTCCCCCTGCATGTCTCCTTTGTATGAATACTGCAGACATTACACTGTCTGACAAAGTTTTTTTTGGCTTTGTCTCTGGCAAATACTTTACTACTTAGCCAATCACTCCTGCACCCAATGCGTGTGTGTTAACGACAACAGGTAACAACCACATTTGATTGAGCTTCACCAAACCCTGAACCCGATGGGGCAGTTGGAAACTAGCACCAGATGATGGTAATTACTGGCTGACATCACACAGCAGAAATTAGCTGTCAGATAACCCCGCCACATCAGTCCATCTGAGCGGTGCTCATGCGTATTCCAAAATATGTCGCTGCACCATAATGAAAAAGGCACAGTTGGAGGAATGAATATCGCCTCGCCAGGATAAATCTCCTGGCTGGAAAACAATATGCCCACATAATTTGCCTCAAACCCTTCTTGTTAAGCGCTCCCAATCTTCGCCACCTCTCCTACATGAGTCTTAAAATGGGAAGGTGGAGGTGGGGAGGGCGGGGGTCCACACTGTTTGCTCACAAACATGCCGTTCGGCGGGTTAGGGCCCCACTGATGAATTATTCAAGCACTTCCATCAGCTCTGTTGAGGCTCCTGATAAAAGTCAGGCGCTAAAATGGATCAGTCGATTAACCTGTTTACATAGAGCTGGGCAGCTGCACCTCCCCCAGCTCTATTATCCAACATGTCTCCAACGTGCAGACCCTCCACCTCCCTCCTATAGCTGCCGGAGCCCTGACAGACATGTGGCAGTGTGACACACAGCTGAGACGCTGATGGATCACTCCACCACACCAGGCCACCATCATTAACCACACTCGCTTGTTACAGCGAAAAGGACCATTAAGGGCAATCTAGCGATTCAGACTATTTTTATCTCTTCAAATACCAATGTGATTGATACCTAAAGCATTTTCCCTCCGCTTCAACAGAGAAACATTTGTACATTAAACAACACACAATAAGCAGAGGACCTTTGGGCCAGTCTTTAATTAAATGAAATATAACTTATTAGCAATCATTACGGTTAATCGTTAAATCAAAAGCTGAGCTTGACAAAGTCTGTCTTCAAACTTACCAAATGACCGACAAATCTCACCTCAACTTAATGAAAAATTCCAAGGAATTGCTGTCAGTGAAGGTTCTTCACCTTCCATGCAAGAGATCTAGACGTTTAGTCTAGAGCAGCAGGGTTTTGTTCATTTTTAAAATCACCAACTCATACGTCACCTCAAAGTACTTTTCCCAATTAATGCCAAGACTTTACCAATCCCATGAACAAGCAGACACACTCAAACTGATTCATTGGATTCGAGTTCCATGTAATAAATATATGGAGTCCCAACTACATTAAACTGAATTATCTTGCGCAGATGTGCTTTATTTGAGTTGGGGCTACATATATTTATTAGCTGGAAATCCTGCACATAATTGAACTGAGTTCATCCAATGAGTCATATTTTTTTTTTGAGTGGAGGCAAAACGCCTAAATTTTTTATTTTTTTTAATTAGAAAAAGTCACTTGGATAAGTGGTAAACTCATAACCAACCAAAAGTCTAAGAAAGGGCAACAGTACCAACAACTAAGTGAATGCTGATTGCCTTGTTTGTGTGCAGTAGATCTTTTTATACATACACTCAACAAAAATATAAACGCAACACTTTTGGTTTTGCTCCCATTTTGTATGAGATGAACTCAAAGATCTAAAACTTTTTCCACATACACAATATCACCATTTCCCTCAAATATTGTTCACAAACCAGTCTAAATCTGTGATAGTGAGCACTTCTCCTTTGCTGAGATAATCCATCCCACCTCACAGGTGTGCCATATCAAGATGCTGATTAGACACCATGATTAGTGCACAGGTGTGCCTTAGACTGTCCTCAATAAAAGGCCACTCTGAAAGGTGCAGTTTTGTTTTATTGGGGGGGGGGATACCAGTCAGTATCTGGTGTGACCACCATTTGCCTCATTTAGTGCAACACATCTCCTTTGCATAGAGTTGATCAGGTTGTCAATTGTGGCCTGTGGAATGTTGGTCCACTCCTCTTCAATGGCTGTGCGAAGTTGCTGGATATTGGCAGGAACTGGTACACGCTGTCATATACGCCGGTCCAGAGCATCCCAAACATGCTCAATGGGTGACATGTCCGGTGAGTATGCCGGCCATGCAAGAACTGGGACATTTTCAGCTTCCAAGAATTGTGTACAGATCCTTGCGACATGGGGCCACGCATTATCCTGCTGCAACATGAAGTGATGTTCTTGGATGTGGCACAACAATGGGCCTCAGGATCTCGTCACGGTATCTCTGTGCATTCAAAATGCCATCAATAAAATGCACCTGTGTTCTTCGTCCATAACAGATGCCAGCCCATACCACAACCCCAATGCCACCATGGGCCACTCGATCCACAACACTGACATCAGAAAACCGCTCACCACATGACACCACACACGCTGTCTGCCATCTGCCCTGAACAGTGTGAACCGGGATTCATCCGTGAAGAGAACACCTCTCCAACGTGCCAAACGCCAGCGAACGTGAGCATTTGCCCACTCAAGTCGGTTACGATGACGAACTGGAGTCAGGTCGAGACCCCGATGAGGACGACGAGCATGCAGATGAGCTTCCCTGAGACGGTTTCTGACAGTTTGTGCAGAAATTCTTTGGTTATGCAAACCGATTGTTTCAGCAGCTGTCCGAGTGGCTGGTCTCAGACAATCTTGGAGGTGAACATGCTGGATGTGGAGGTCCTGGGCTGGTGTGGTTACACGTGGTCTGCAGTTGTGAGGCTGCTTGGATGTACTGCCAAATTCTCTGAAACGCCTTTGGAGATGGCTTATGGTAGAGAAATGAACATTCAATACACGAGCAACAGCTCTGGTTGACATTCCTGCTGTCAGTATGCCAATTGCACCTCCCTCAAATCTTGCGACATCTGTGGCATTGTGCTGTGTGATAAAACTGCACCTTTCAGAGTGACTTTTTATTGTGGGCAGTCTAAGGCACTCCTGTGCACTAATCATGGTGTCTAATCAGCATCTTGATATGGCACACCTGTGAGGTGGGATGGATTAACTCAGTAAAGGAGAAGTGCTCACTATCACAGATTTAGACTGGTTTGTGAACAATATTTGAGGGAAATGGTGATATTGTGTATGTGGAAAAGGTTTTAGATCTTTGAGTTCATCTCATACAAAATGGGAGCAAAACCAAAGGTGTTGCATTTATATTTTTGTTGAGTGTAGATTATTAATTATCTTTCCACAGCCTGTGAAAGTGTCATCATGGGTTTGACTTCCCCTGACAATGTGGAAATCCACTGACCTGAAATATATAAAACATAAGTCACACTTACCTGTTTGTGCATCTCTATGTTCAGCCCATAAGACATCTCGTAATACTGAAAAAGAGAAAGTGACTGTAGTTACTCATTGCATAATGAAGTTATACAAACACATTTTCACCTTGCAATTTGAACGTAAAGAGTTCGTATTGCACAAGGACTGCAGCGTGGTGGAAAAGCGATTGGTACACTTGAGTTACAAGAAGGGCATCCGGCATAAAACTTCTGCCAAATTAGCATGCAGAGCCATCTCATAATGCCTGTGGCGACCCAGAATGAAAAAAGGAGTTGAAGGAACACATTTATACAGCACAAAAATGATCTGCCGTTTAAGTTTAGGAAATGATTTGAATCGAGTACTTCATGCTGATTTTACAGATGACAGTAATGTTCTTATTAAATACAAATTAAAATAAAATGGATTAATAGTATGTATATTATTCAAAGGGGATCAGACTAGGGATGGGTATTGATAAGATTCTCTTGTGAATTTTCTGTGTACTAAAAGTAGGCTGTAAAGGTTTTCTATGTCAACATTCTATTGAGTCTTAAAGTAAATCAATATGAAACTGGTCATTGGATCCTTGATCTCTGGACATACGTAAATAGGAATACACAAAATCTGTAGTTTTTGTCAAAAGGATTTCCTTTCAGACATTAATGGCAGAAATTTAACTCCATACTTCTGAGCTGAGCTCAGCCGGCTGCACTGCAAGTCAACATTAATGTCATTCATAAAGAACGCAGGACGTTTCATTTTTGGAGGAAAAAAGTTTTTGTCGATTGTAGTTTCTTGTCTGTGTTACAGCATTTGGAAAGAGGTGTCATTTGATTTAAAACGGTGATTTGCTTTGAAGTTATTAATTCCGACAGGACTCTAAAATGACTGGGCAGAGAGCAGCGCAGCATTTGGAGCTGTGCAAACGTAATGGAGGACGATTCTTGTTTCTTGCCCGCAACAAGACAAGAGTCCCAGTTAGTGACTTTAATCAGCACAAGAGTGACTCATGATCGACATCTTTAAATGGCTTTGGGAGGGGATAAGAAGCGGACTTGCTGCTTCTGAAAAGTAGCGAAGCACAGAACCAACAAAGCAGCAGATCACTGCTTCGTTGGTTCGAGTTTAAGGCAGAGCCGCACTGCAGAAGCGATTGATTACAGACCCACTGGAGGGTCTGTAATCAGCGTAAAGAAATGATCATTTTCCTGATAAACACCCTCAAGAACAGTTGCCGCTTTGAAGGACCGATAAGGGAAATAGTTAAGCAAAAAGGTTATTGATGTCGGTGGATGAATAATTTCGTAACTATTCTTGAGAAGAACCGGTTCGCGATACCCATCCCTAGATCAGACACAGAACTTTAAGATTAAAGAAGTCAAAACTTTACTCCAAGGTGTTTACTAATCCAACTACATCTGTAACAATTAAATGATTATTAAAATAATAATAAATTAATACATTTATTAATTTATTAATAAATGAATTATTTATTTATGAATAATAAATAAATAATTTGTTATTTATTATTAATAAATAATAAATAATATACTCAATACTCAAAAATGGCAATAAATTAATTGCCATTTTTGAGTATTTTTTAAATATCAAATTTCTCTGACTTCATCTTCTTAAATTAGAATATTTTCTGGTTTCTTTTTTTAAAATCAGATTATTCCTCTGACAATAAACGGAATGTTTTTGGGTTGTGGATAAAACAAGACATTTGAGGATGTCATCTTAGGCTTTGGGAAACAGTGATCAACATTTTTCACCATTTTTTGACATGCTATGGGCCAAACAACTACAAATCCAACATTACTTCAATCTTTACCCATATAAACAAGCTCTGCAAACCCTTGAATACCATTTACATGCACCGCTAACACAGCTAAATGTTCTACAATCTGCACGTAGACTGTTTGTCACCTTCACTACTTAATGGTCGAACATCAGAAAGTGCGTTCAGTGTTTCACTTCTGACTGCTGCCACCTCCTTGCTGGAGCAGACTTCAGCTTCAGACTTTAGCTAGCAAAGACGTCACCATTCGTTGTTGAATCATACTTTCTCACACATGACAGAATTTATTTCAAAAACATGTTTCTAAATGGAATGCAGACAAGATGTGATGATAATATGAAGTCTCTTGTTAGAAAACCTTTAGCCAGTATTGGCTTGACAGGTGCAAAAGGTTAGCATACCACAATGACACTGAGAATGTTCTGGTGCCCTGACACTTGCATGACTTCGATCTGCGCAATTGCACGGACATCGTTGTGACGATCCCATCCGCTGTGTTCCCAGCTGGATGCCGTGCTTTGTTCCACTGGATGCCACGCGTTGTGTGCTAGACGCTGTGTATATAAAATAATTATTTTGTAGCGGATTAATCATTTTTTTGTCCGAGTTAGCTGTTGAAAATGCTTCGAATCGCTTCCGGAATCGCAGAGGAGTGCTCCAGCTGCTGATTTTCTTGCGCGCGAGCTGAACAAGGTGGAGATAGCATTTGGAGCAGTCTAAAAAGGTAATTATTTGTCATGTTTACATTGTAATGGCTTAGAAAACAGTTGCATGTTCTTTCCTTCTTGCGTGCAGCTGTAAAAGTATGTTTATGATAGATTAAACATCTCGTAATCGTTCAGACGAGCTGCGCTCTGATGCGGTGCGCTGTTGTAACCACTCACTGTTCACTTCTTTACTCGACTTGACGAGCTGTGTGTGCCATCTCACACACCATCAAGCACCAACATGCATCAACATGTAGTGTTAGCGAGTAGATCATGCAGCGTTCACAGCCATTTCATGTTTGTTGCACGATGATGTGTGAGGAATTTTTTTCAAAAGTTTCAAAATTTTATCTGTGCACTTGTACGTGGCGGCGCACATCCCATGTTCAGTCTACACTGGTTCACAGCAAGTTTACTCACCACTACGACACACTGTGTTCTGTGGCTGCTTGTTTTAAAATAAAAGCTGTAATGGTACTGCAGCTAACTACACAATGGCAGCCGCACTTCAAAGAGTGCGAATGTGAAGGCCCCTGACATTTGCACGACTTTGATTCACGCACCCGTATGCAGAGCTGTCCAGGGCAACATTGAGTTGACTCATGACTTAAAATGTATGTTCTGAACAATTCAGGCCTGCCAAGCGTACATAAGGGAAACACTATGGGTACTTTTAATTTTCACCATATATGTGTCTTTTACGTATTTTTAACTTCACATTTTAATATTGGTTTTTAAAGGCATCTGATAACCCATACAGTATACAGTGCATCTGGAAAGCACAACGCTTCACTTTTTTCACATTTTGTTGTTACAGCCTTATTCCAAAATGGAGTGAATTTGTTTGCTTTTTTCCCCTCAAAATTCTATTCACAACACCCCATAATGACAACATGAAAAAGGTTGGGTTTTTTTTTTTTTTGCAAATTTATGAAAAATAAAAAACTGAGAAACTGCATGTGCATAAGTATTCGCAACCTTTGCTCAATACTTTGTTGATGCATCTTTGGCAGCAATTACAACCTCAAGTCTTCTGGAATATGATGCCACAAGTGTGGTGCACGTATCTTTGGCAGTTTTGCCCATAAATCTTTGCAGCACCTCTCAAGCTCCATCAGGTTGGATGGGGAGCGTCGGTGCACAGCCATTTTCAGATCTCTCCAGAGATGTTCAATCAGATTCAGGTCTGGGCTCTGGCTGGATCACTCAAGGACACTCACAGAGTTGTCCTGAAGCCACTCTTTTGATATCTTGGCTGTGTGCTTAAGGTCACTGTACTGATGAAAGATGAGCACTGAGGTCAAGAGTGCTCTGGAGCAGGTTTTCATCCAGGATGTCTCTGTACATTGCTGTATTTACCTTTCCCTCAATCCTGACTAGTCTCCTAGTTCCTGCCACTGAAAAAACATCCCCACAGCATGATGCTGCAACCACCATGCTTCACTGTAGGGATGGTGCCTGACTTGATCCAAACATGAGGCCTGGCATTCACACCAAAGAGTTTAATCCTTGTCTCATCAGACCGCAGAATTTTGTTTTTCATGGTCTGAAAGTCCTTCAGGTGCCTTATGGCAAACTCCAGGCGGGCTGCCATGTGCCTTTTACTAAATAGTGGCTTCCGTTTGGTCACTCTACCATACAGGCCTGATTGGTGGATTGCTGCAGAGATGCTGGTCCTTCTGGAAATTTCCCCCCTCTCTACAGAGGAATGCTGGAGCTCTGACAGAGTGACCATCAGGTTCTTGGTTACCTCCCTGACTAAGGCCCTTCTCCCCAATCGCTCAGTTTAGACATCCTCCTGTCTTGGAGGTCTACAGACAATTCCTCTGACTTCATGCTTGGTTTGTGCACTGACATGCACTGTCAACTGTGCTACCTTATATCTAGACAGATGTGTGCCTTTCCACATCATGTCCAATCAACTGAATTAACCCCAGGTGTACTGCAATTAATCTGTAGAAACATCTCAAGGATGATCAGTGGAAACAGGATGCACCTGAGCTCAATTTTGAGCTTCATGGCAAAGGCTGTGGATTCTTATGTACATGTAATTTCTTAGTTTTTTAAATTTTTTTATTTTTTAATAAATTAGCAAAAATCTCAACAACAAAAAAAATTCACATTGTGATTATGCAGCCCAGTCTCACGGGTTTTTTTTTCATGCTCCCTTGACAAAAAGAGTCAAATTTTCGTGATTGGGTTTTTTTAAACTAACTATTACTAACCCTACTCCTACCCCCAACCCTAACCTTATCCATGACCTAATCTTAATCTTTCCCCCCACCCTAACCATAACCACCCTTGACCCCCCGCTTCACTTTTAATTTCATGTAGCCATTACAGAATGGGTTAGAATGAATTTGTGCTGCCGTGACGAAAATGAGACACTTTTCGTCACAATATCACAAACCAATAGATTAATGTATATTTCGTGCTGCAGAATCATGACTTGCCGTGAGACTGGGTTGGATTATAGGGTATATTGTGTGTAGAATTTTGAGGAAAAAAAAAAAAAGAATTTCATTCAATAAGGTTGTGGCATAAAATGTGGAAAAAGTGAAGTGCTGTGAATACTTTCTGGATGCACCGTCTGAAAAAGTGTATAATATGACCCCTTTAACACACCATCACTAGCCATAAATCAATACTTTAACTGATTACATCACTTATTGCATCAACATCACATGGTTTTAAACACGCAAACAGATTTGGCAACTAAAATTTGATAGGCTAAGATCAGATAAACGCAGCACAGAGAATAAACAACAAGTCAATAGTGTGGCTACATAGAAGAACGGGTTACAGCTATTGATCACCACTGTAAGCCCTCACATCTCCAGGATGTCTATTTACTTAGCGTAACGTGATTGCTCAACACTCTTGATATTTCAAGCCAGGTCACTGTGTATGGCTGAAATGTAACCCGTGGTGCAGCCCACAAGTGGCAGCCAGGGCAGAAATGGCTTTCCAGTCAGCGTCTATTTGATGAGGCCAATGCATTATTCAGTCCATTAGCTTCTTCAAAAATTACCCTCAAACAAGAGAGCCATTCTGTCTGAGATCAGAGCCCCACAGCCTCAGCGTAACCTGACACCCAGCGCTGGCTGTGGGATACTTCCCTACATGTTTACCTACCCTCCTCCCTGTCAGGCTGACATGTTGTTTTCCTGTGAAAAAGAATGTTTAACTTTAGCCTGGATGTATTGGTTTAAGTCATCCTCAGTGTGTTTACCTGGGACGACAGCATGCACCTGCTGCACAAGAACTCTCTGACTGCATCACGTCTGAACAAAATTCCCGCATCACAGGCACACACCTAAATTGTTCTGCTAAAATAGAAGCTGGTAATTTGACTTTGCACAGAAACTAAAGACCAGAAACTAAAAACCAAGCCACAGCATTTTCTGCCTCCTCCATTTTGTTTGCCTTGGTGCATTTTTCCCACACGCTGTTCTGGGCCTCACACCTAATTTATGGCCGTGCATATGTCTGAGCGTGGAGTCTCCTAGGAAAATAATCAGATCAGCACACACAGAGGGCAACGCTGCAGTCGACCCTTGGAGATCAGGGGCGTGCTTTAATGGAGCCTCATCCCACTGCACCCTGCCTGTCAGGAACAGCTCCTCCATAACAACCAGCTACATCAAACCCCCCTGGGGCCTTTCACAGGTCTGTACCTGACACTCAACACGCCCTAACCACCACACAGGTGATCACAATAGCCTGTCTCGCTCCAGCCCAACTAGATCTCGAACGAGCCATGCAATCTGGACTGTAACGTAATCTTACCATTACATAGTGGCGCTGCATCTCTGTCTTCTCATTGGCCAGCTTGTCATATTCCACCTTAAGACTAAAATAGAAAAATGTGTCAATTACATTTCTGCCACATTTAATTACATATAGAAAGTGTGAGCATAACTGGATTTGTTTTTGTGTGTGCACAAATTGTTCCACCTGTGCTACTGAAGCTGGTTTGCTCATCATTACCTGTGATATTGTGCTTGCAGGAACTGAAACTCGTCTTTAATCCTGTCACAAGATTCTGCTACAGTGAATTTGAAGCCAGGTTGGCCGGGCTGATGTGGAGCCTGAAAGGTGTTCCAAATAAATAAATAAATAAAAAGTTTAATCATTTTCTTCATAGTTGCTGAAAGGATCTTGGAGCACAGTTTTCTCCACTGTAGTAAGACATTACCAAAGCACAGAGAAGGTATAATTACACACACACACACACACACACACACACACACACACACACACACACACACACACTTTTAAGCTTGCATACAGAAAATTTAATTAAAAAAATTAATTAAAACTACCATCTGTCCCCATAACCAGCAGTCCAACGTTTCTCTGTGCTTTACCATGAAGCATTTGCATCCATTTAACACCACATGCACACTGTGGTGAGTCATTGTATACACAAGTGTTCACTGTACAACGTGATCAACACGAGGAAAACACATTTATACGTATTAAAAAAAACAACAAAAAACCACCTCACCGGATGTCGGCCTTGCGGATACATGTTGAAACGTATCCTTTGTTTATGTCTCCAGTGTGCAGCTCCTTCACCAAAATGGTTGAAATTTGTCCACCAGTCTCACCAGACAGGGGCGAGGGGGGGGGGGCGGTTGGTGAAAATCCTGTGTTGAAAAACGACGCGGTTTAATACACACACACAAAAAAAAAAAAAAAAACACAGGCGGCGTTACATTTTACTCCAACGGACAAAAATTGCAGTAAAAAAATAATAATAATCGTGGTGACCTTTTTTCGATCTGTGGTGGCAACTGTCGGTCAAAAATAAATTTAAAAAATAGGGGAAAAAATACACAGTGTACTTTTTTCGCTATGAATCGGTCCACTTTTAATCCCTTTTGTTTGGATCCATGTTGGTTTTCGTCAAATGAGCAAAAAAAAAAACAAAAAAAAAAAAAAAAAACGCGCACGAGCGGCAGCAGCGAGTTTCCACCTTCTGTTTGACTCCGACAAAAAAAAAAAAAGGAAATCAAAAACCCACGAGCTCCGGTAAATACGTACACGTCGACGGTGCGACTTTAGTTCCAAGAAGAAAAAAACAAAAACAAAACAAAAACAGACCAGCCGCTAATTCAAGCGTTTAATCCTTCCTGATCGGCGCGGTGTCGTCGAGCATCCTCTCTCTGTGCCACCGGAGCACATCGGTGCGGTCGGGCTCGATTCAACTACTTTGTGCGCCTTTTCGCGGGGTCGTTAATCCCAATGAGGAAAAAAAAACATAAATGCCTCCAAAATCTGTCTTCCGACTCGAATAGGTTGGCGATTCTTTAAAAGCGTACTCTCCACAAGCTCGCGTTTCCCCCCCGGTTGCCACACACAGGCAGCAGGGCTGAACTGCCCTGAAAGTGCCTGTCTGTCCAATCGGATAACTCGAAAGGAGCACGGCCGCGTCGTCCAATCAGAGCGCGGCGGACCCCACGTGGGTGCCACAGTCGATACATGACATCATCCAGAACGGATTCAAACCCGTCCGTCCCACCGCCGCCGTGCACGACTATACAGATGTTGATGTGCCGACGATGATACCCGAATTTACTCAGATGGCTGAGGGTGTTGGTGGCTCCCACCAAAATAAGGTTTTTGATGGTGAGAACACCGGCAGCACGAATACATTTTTTTTCGGGCGGGCACGACGGGGCGCGAGGAGATTGAGATTAAAATATGAAGCGATTTAACGGTTTAATGTCTCGTGTAACAGCCAAAATCGGAAGGTTAAACTCCTCATCCAACAAATGATATTGACCAACCCGATCGATGATATCCACGCAAATTGGAGCTACACGCTGAAGCGACATAAATAGGTTTGGCGTGATTCTTGCACAACCTATCAGCGTTTAGTGGGCCGACAGGGAGATAGATTTGACTGCCTTTGTCTGATATGAACATCAGCCATGTCTGAGCCTTGTTTTGAAGGCTCGACTTGACCCCACGTGGGCTTCCTCTGCGGCTTTAAGACTTGTCGTCCAATCGCAGCGCAGTGCACTTACTCGCCGGCTTCCCATTGGTCGGTCGGCGCCGAGCCTGTCATTCACGGAGCATTGTTGTCAATCAATACCACGCGGGGTCAAGCGCTGACAAATGCCTGTGCTCCTCGGTCCTCCGCCTGTGAATAGAGCCTGCAATGGCTGCTTAATTAGCTTCGAATAGCTTTTCTCTCCAGTTCAAACAATCTGTTACCACCACGTGGTAATGAGAGCCTACATTAAACAAAGGAAGAAAGGAAGCATGCAAACAGTTGTAACATTACAACCTGTAGTTTTTCCTTTACATATGGGCCCGTGTAGCTGGCAGACAAAAGAATTTGTTTTCAGGGGTGGCTCAAGAATTTTAGAGATGGGGGGGCTCAGTGCTCCATGTTATGTGGAGTTGTGTCAGGAATCATATCTGGTGAAAAACGTGCCAAATCAGCATGCAGATTCATTTTGGATTTGTTGTGGCAACCTCAAGAATGAATGGAGAAGCCAAACGAGCTTACTTTTGTGGTGTATAAGAGTGACAATCTCAACTGGTGTTGGAGTATGAGTAACATACAACCTTCAAGGTTACAGTTTCACTAACTTGTGTTGTTAGCAAGATTACTGAAAAATTAGTCACCTTCTTTTTACACAAGGTTGATTCCTGGTATAGATACAGTTACATTGTAAAACTGGATGAATGGGTGTATTCTAACAACACAAAAATGTTAATAATAAGCTTACTTTTAGATTAGGTTAGTTTTATACTCAGTTTCTTAGATTAGTTTTATACATTCAGTTTTCTTTTAAGACTCAGTTTTTGAATAATTAGCTTTTCTCCTCACATTATATTTGATTTATAATTCAGTAATTTTATGATCAATCAATATTAGCTTAGATCATTGTATTTAGATTCAGAAATTTTTACATTCACCTAGTAAATGGAATGGTAAATGGTCTGCATTTATATAGCGCATCTGCATCAGACGCTCAAAGACGCTTTACAATTATGCCTCACATTCACCCTGATGTCAGGGTGCTGCCATACAAGGCGCTCACTACACACTGGGAGCAATAGGGGATTAAAGGCCTTGCCCAAGGGCCCTTAGTGATTTTCCAGTCAGGCGGGGATTTGAACCCATGATCTTCTGGACTCAAGCCCAACACCTTAACCACTAGACCATCCACCAGGGGAGGCCAAGTTCGGTCCTCGAGAGCCACCTTACTGACACTCTTAGTTGTCTCCCTGCTCCAACACACCTGAATCCAATGAAATGCTCATTAAAAGTCTGCTAACGAGTCTTTCATTGGATTCAGGTGTGTTGGAGCAGGGAGACAACTAAGAGTGTCAGGAAGGTGGCTCTCGAGGACCGAACTTGGCCACCCCTGCACTAGACTATATATATATCTGTGTCCTTGGTCAAGGTGGACAAGCTCTGCATTGTCCTGATCCACCATACTGTAAAATTGCTACTGGCCTAGGCTAGTGAAGTAATCTGGCCTCAGACTGATGTCCCATCCTGAGGGAATCATAGACTTTCATCTGCTTCATGATACATTATCTGGGGATAAGATGAACCTCAGAGCCAATATATGACGATGACCACTACTAATAATAATTACACCACTATTACTACTATGACTACTATTACTACTACTACTACAACTAATAATATGCAAATAATAAACGTTTATGAGTTCAGTGGTATGAATATTTCATGAGGTGAAAGATGGAACATACCATTCAACGAGGCAAAGCCGAGTTGAATATTCGTTCCATTGAACGAATAGAAAAACATTCATTATTTGTTTTATATAATGGCGAAACTAGATCCTTGTCATTTGATATTTTATTAATTTATAAACAACAGAAAAGGGACTTAGACATTTTGGTGTTTGTCACTGGTGCTTAACAGTCCAACACAAACTTTCTTTTTTTAATTGTTCTCAGTAGCCTGTGATGCTGTCCAGCGAAAAATTGCGTCAGAAATTTGTCCAGCTGTTCATCCTAACATCTCTTCCAGATGGCTTACGGCGCGGTGGATTTGTTTTGTTTTTTTTATGTTAGAAGAATTAGCAGCGTCAATTAGTTCCTTCAAATCATCGTCCGCCAACAATACAAACTCTGCCATGTTTAGCTAAACGCTGCCCCCTGGTAGTGTGAGCGCGTGCGGTGGTGGGGGCATGCAATAGCACATTTCACGTAGCACCGAAATTGCACGGTCAGTGAAACACAATGGCAAATGGTATGAATATATCACATGACAACCCACCAATCAAATGACAAGGATCCATTCAGCCGTTATATAATATGATATAGTATATTTTTCAGGATATGTGGTGATTTCCAAAAGAGCACTGTCATATTCCATGAGAAAGTGATGAATTCACCTTTGTTCCTCACTGTGATACAGTTATCATTTTGTTGTTGAGGTCTTCCTTCCAAATCAGATTTGTTTGAAAAAGTGGTATGAACATAAACATTTGGATCCACACTTAGGTCCATCAGTAGTTACATGGTCACAATTTTTATAGTTTTGCATCAGTAAGTAAGTAAGTCCCTTCAGCTGCTCCCTTGTTTGCACTCGGGGTCGCCACAGCAAATCCAATGTGGATCTGCATGTTGAATTGGCACAGGTTTTAATCATCTAATCATTTCCAAATCACTGACTACGTCCTTTACTTTATTCACATCCACCATTAAGAAATACAAACAATATGTTACTGTGCCTGCACAGTGGATTAGTGGTTAGCACTGTTGTCTCATAGCAAGTAGGTCATGGGGTCGATTCCCACCTGTGTCCTTTATGTATTGAGTTTGCATGTTCTCCCCGTGTTTGAGTGGGTTCCCCCGGGTGCTCTGGCTTCCTCCCACATCCAAAGACATGCAGGTTGGGTGAATTGGTGACTCTAAAGTGAGCATGTATGGGTCTGAATGTGTTTGTGTGTGTTTGTCTGAATGTGGCCCTGCAACTGACTGGCATCCTGTCCAAAGTGCACCCTACCTCATACACTATGACTGCTGGGATAGGCTCCAGCTCGGCCGTGACCCTTAATTGGAGTAAGTGGGTATGGATGGATGGATGTGGCTTTAAAGGAGTATGTTTGTTCATTTCTTTCATTTTCAAAGGTGAAAACCTTAAATAGTCAATCAGGTTGTCCCACCATCAGAATAACTGGTGGGTTTGATCTCTGAATCCTGTCTCTGGACAAGAGTGATCCTCAGAACTGCTAATCTTGAGGTGCATTGCCTCAGTGCGAAAGAAGTTAAACTCCCTTCATTAAACATGGCCAAGAATATTAATGCCCTGTTGTAAGGATGTGGTACTTACTGAATTAAAAAATTAAAGAAGACACTTGTTTAAAATCACCCGTTGTCATGATGGGTACAAAAGAAGCTATTTAGATCTTCTGTCGGCTGTTCCTCCCAGCTGTGATAACAAGCTTGTGAAATGAGGAAAAATAGACACCAGATGCACAAAGACTGTGGTCTAATTATATTAATTCTTTTAATGTAAAACACATATTTATAGCTTCTGTATTAGCAAGCAAAATAATGTTATACACAACTAGAACAGTGCATGCCATTTGGATTTAGAACAAACTGAATAATCATGCATGCAAAACACACACACACACACACACACACACACACACACACACACACACACACACACACACACACACACACACACACACACACACACACACACACACAGCGCATCTGGAAAGCACAGTGCTTCCAAAATGGATGAAATTCTACACACAATACCCCATAATGATGATGTGAAAAAGTTTTTTTTAGATTTTTGCAAGTTTATTAAAATAACCCCCCCCCCCCCCCCCAAGAAATCACATGTAGATAAGTATTCATAGCCTTTGCCAGTTTATGCAGTTTAAGACCAGTTTACTCATTATCACGATGAATTGCATGCTAGTGTGGGGATCAAATTTGTGCAAGTGCCAAGGTGCCTTAACTCTAGCCATAATCTGTATTACCCCAAATTTTGTGATACCATCACAAAATAATTTCATGACACCATGACAATATGTGTTAGATTTTCAAGAAAATAGTAGAGAAGCTTGAATCTTCGACTGGACTGGGTTGCTTGACGTGAGGACGTTTTGCTTCAAATCACAGAAGCTTCCTCAGCTAAAATTCTTGCTCTGGTAGTCTGACTTCTGTCTTGAATAAACCAGAAGCCAACAAAAGCTGGAGTTTTTAACCTAACCAGACCCCTCCTACCAAGAGGCCAACTGCTATAGGCTAGTGACTAAACAATAGCTCTAATTCGCACCTATTGTGCTCTAGTTAGCACTCTCCTAATGATGGGATGGAAGCCTCCCCTGATGGCTCCCTTGACGAGTCCCTGTGATTTGAAGCGAAATGTCCTCACGTCAAGCAACCCAGTCCAGTCGAAGATTCAAGCTTCTCTACTATGGAAACCACGTGGACAACTGAGAGCCTACACAGAAACTTTTCATGAAAATGTAACACATTTCATCACAGTATCACATACTACAATATTAAATCCAACCCAGTCACACAGCAGTTCGTGGGACTGGGTTACGAAAAGTACATTAATCTATGGGCTTCTGGCAGGGGTATGAAAATGGGGCATTTTTCGGAACAGGGGCACAAATTCATTTTGTGATGGGGGCACAAAATGTGGGGTGGCACATGGTTAATGTTTGGGTAGGGTACACACTTATGTTATGGTTATGGTTAGAGTCAGGAGAAGGAGAAGATTCTAAATAGCAAAATAAAAAAACGTGTTATGAAAAGTGGGTGAAAAAACAAAACAAAAAACAAAACGTGAGACCGGACTGATTAAATCCCTTTTTGTGACGTTATCACATTTATTTACTGTGTGATTGGGTTGATGCCCTGCGAGCCCTGTGGGTCTTCACCGCGGTGGAGACACAATTGCTGAGAAGACCAATTACTGGGCTGTTCCTGGAAATGTTCATGAAATCTGGGGAGGAGGTCAAGTTCCTGCGGTGGAAACAAGGCTAATCTGCTCACAAGCAAATGGAGTCGAAGGTTGTTGGTGGCCAAAATAACACCGTGCTGGTGCCATTGCTTTGCTAATTTTCTCCAAGGCGCATAGTGAGTAAATGCAAAAACAACTAGCCATGTTTCACAGTGACCACAGCGGTGTGCTCAGGTCATTTTGTTATGTTAAGGTCTGAGATTGCTCAGCAGTCTTTGTACTTGTCATTCTTGTCAGCCACCTTGGGGATGTGGGATAACTATGTTATTTCCAGAGGTATGGAGACAGTCTGTGAGAAACTTAACAAGAGCAGACTCACCCATGCACCCCTTCGTGTTTTTCAATACAGAGTGGTCGGATTAAAGGCAACAAAAGACTAGGCCAAACCCCGAGGAGAGGGGCCGTAAGCCCATTGAGCCCCCCACACTGTTTATTTACACAGAAACCCCAGCCACACTCAAACTCCCACCCTCAGGCGTTGCACACTGGCCTGTTTGCAGAGGTGGCTCTAATTTTTTGACAGAGTGGGGATTGTCCTCACTCCGTACTACTGAACACATTTTTTCATTTTTTATTTATTTATTTTGGGGGTTTGGGGTGTGAGGTGGTCATATTGTCCAAAGTTAGCTATTGCTGTGACACTTTTGTCCAGTTTTTAAGTAAAAACTGCACTTATCATCAGATCCCATATACCATTTGTAATCACGGTTTTGCTGCAGGAGAACTAGACAAAGATCAACGACACGCTGCAACCATTCATCATGGATGTATTACACAGTATTGGCTCATTAAAATGTGACTTGCCATTAATAAATGACTTGGCCGTTTTCCTCTTCCACTCAGGCTTATTTTTTATGTTCATGAAGCAGAAAATGAGGGTGCTGTTACCAGAATGGTGGTTTTTGTATTGCAGCAACTTAAACTTCAGTGTACTGGTGTGTTTCCACAGACATGCACACAGACATACCGCAAATACACAACGAAATAAATGTGCACCCGAACTGTGTCATTCACAGGCAGATGTAACTATGCCCACATGCATCTGCAGGCATGCACACGCACATTCCATGTAACAAAGAGCCTGCACAATGTGGGGGTGAGACCAAATGCCCGTATTGTATTGTCAGCGTGAGTCATCAGGCTGTAATCAATGCAAACAGGATGACAGTCCTTATCAAAAGGCAAATGTTCACACATGAAGAGTGTGAGAAAACGCAAAAATGAGCTTGCGTGCATTTTACTGGTAACACAGGGCCAATCGCTACTTCAAAATGAGTAACTACTATCAGTACAGACATGCTGCACTGTGCAGGCGAGAAACTGAGATAACTCACATCAACAAACGTGCTGGATTAATGTTTCAAACTAAAGCCTGCACAGAAACAAAATGTGCACGAGATAATACCCCTGTCAGAAACATGACTCAGTCGTAATCACATACAAACAACAAACGTTAATCAGCTGATAACGATTTTTTTTTTTATTTTTTTTTTTTACGTTTTCTAGACAATAGTGACGTCAATTTACAGACATAAATTTAGTTAATGAGTTTTAATATGTGTGGAGCGCTTGTTGTGCTTTGGTAGAGGTTTACACTCAGCCAACTTTTAAACCTGAAAATCTGTGGCACACTCAGACTTTAATCACTCTTTGATCAACATGTAAAGAAGTATTTCCATACTGTTTGTGATCCAGGACACTCTGTTTTGTTATGGGTTTTTTTTTTGGGTTTTTTTGCACTTCCAAATCTGCCCACTGTTTCTGGAAGCACAATTTATACACTCGTGGTGTCAGAACAAGACTCTAAAGCTGATGTGTTGGCTGTCCAGCAGCCAGGTAAATTATTTGAGGGTTAGGATTAGGATAAGGGTTAGAGATGGGGCTTAATTTTTGTAAATCTTTTGAAATTGGAACCATATTTCCACTTCAAGGCTATATTTCTGGGAGACTTGTGCAGCTGTAGTAGCAATCTGATCTGGTGCAGCTCTTATTCTGCAGTATTTTCATTTAGTAATTATATATTCATTAAAGTATATGTTTGTGAGGTCATACAGCTAAAATTACAGATACACAGTCTAGGTGTCACAGGTTTTACACTTTGAACCATCAGACACACAGCTGACATGATGTCTTCTTCTTCTTCTTCACCAGTGAATACCTTCGCTGTCTTTTCATGTGATCTTCCTGTGTCCATCTGGAGCTCAGCCAGTTATATTCTCATCCACTTAATTTGGCAGCCTGCTGAAAGGTTCTGACACACAGTAGCCTTTGTAAACAGCTTTTCACTCACACCCTTCTCACTGCATAATCAAGACTCAGAATTAGGGGGTTATTCAACAGACCCTCAGCTCTGAAAATTCATAGTTGCATTACTTTGAACTGTGGATGGAAGAAATACACATTATTAATCATGACATGGTATAGAGAATGGGTTCAAATGCTGCCTGGGGCCACTTGAGGTCATTTTAACACTTGGAAAAATATAGTCAAGTAAGCAGATGTGTGGGTGCATAAACTCCATAGAAATGCTTTTAATCTGTCTGACTTTCTATGTGCCAAATCCACGTCACCATTGCACTGTGAGACACAGACAGATGACCCAATATAGACATTTAGTGGGCGCAGTGCAGATTGTACAGTTGGAGCAAATGGACTTCATTTATGTAGCGCTTTCATGGTCAAAACACTTTACTGGGATGCCTTACATTCATACACACACACATTGATGTCAGGGTGCTGCCATGCAAGGTACTCACTACACAGTGGAAGCAACCTGGAGATTAAGGAGGTTGCCTAAGGGCCCTGAGTGACTTCTAGTCTGAAAGGGATGTAAACCAAGCATCCTCCAGTCACAAGCCTACCACTTGACCACTTGATCGATTCAAACTGCTCGAGGTAATATTCTCAAGCTAGTCAGCAGTTACAAGTATTTGGGATTAACTACTGACACAGAGTTTTCTTTCAAAGCTCATCTTAAACACCTGATCTCCACATTAAGGGTGAAACTAGCTTCCTTTAGAGAAATAAGTCATGTTTTTCCTTAAGTGCTCTGAAGCTCCTAATAACTGCCACCTTCCTGCTCTTGTTGGTCTATGGCGATGTCGTGTATAGGTGTGCTTCAAGTTGTCTGCAGTCCTGAACCCGCCTGTATCATTGTGTCCTGAGATTCATCACTGGTTGTAGCCGTCTCACCCATCACTGTGAGTTGTATGCCAAAGCTGGCATGCCCTCTTTGACTATAAGGTGATATACACATTGGATGACTCTGGTTTACAAAACTCTTATTGGACTGGTTCAGGCCAATTTATAAAGTTTTCTTTGGAGATCTGAAAGCCGTTATGCTCTGCGCTCGTATGACATGTTATGCTTGTGTACCTCATGTCTGCACTTAAGCCAGAAAGAAAGCTTTTAGTTTTTCTGCTCCATTTGGTTGTAATGTTCTCTAGTCTGATTTGAAAGTGTCTGGGTTGACCACATTGAACATCTTCTGCTCCATCCTAAAAGATCGCAAACTGAATTCTTTTGCACAATGCCTGTGTTTTTAAATTCAAATCTGTTTTTAGACTTTCCAACGCTACACTTTACTACGACCAAGAAGATTGTATTTTTTGTATTCTAGTTGTCACTAATGTTCTCATGATGATGTTGTCACCGGTCTGATCTGTGTGAGCCTGATCCCGTCAGATTTCAGAAGCTAAGCAGTGCAGGATCTGGTTAGTACTTGGATGGGAGAACTCTTCGAAACACCAATGGCTGTGTGTGTTTTTCCAGGTAAAACTGGAGTTGCGTCAGGAAGGACATCCGACGTAAGACTTGTGCCAAATACCAAAGCAGATCTGGTTGTATCCGCTGTGATGATCCCAAACAAAATGGGAGCAGCCGAATGAACAACAACACTTGTTGTGATGATGTTATTCTGATGGTCGTGACGGGTGCCACTGCCTTCTTGGCCAGGTTACCCTTGAAAGAGGTTTCAATGTCAATGGGATTCTATCTGGTTAAATAAAGGGTATTATTATTATTATTATTATTATTATTATTATTATTATTATTATTATTATTATTATTATTATTATTATTATTATTATTATTATATCATAGTTGTAAAATTGCACAATATGACCATTTTAACAAAATGTAAACGAGTGGCTGGCCAAATCAAGTTATTTTGCAGGCCATGTCTGGCCCATGGGCCAATAGTTTGAGTCTGACAGCTTGGTTGTATATTTAATTATTCCTTGTGAAAATTCTCGTCCTGGATGTGCTCCATCAGCAAGAGGCAGACAGAATGAAAAAAAACAAAACAAAACAAAAAAACCAAAAAAATCTACATTTAAGTGCTTGCAGGATCAAGTGGTACCAGTTGATTGAATAGACCTTGATCTTCTCAACAGTGATTTTGTTAGTCTAATCCACTTTTCTGAACGCTTAATGTGATTAAAGTTCTTTGAGGGTAAATTCTGTTATGTTCCATGATTGCGTTCACATGGAATGGGAATGACTTCACATGACTGCCTCGAAGAAAATAATGTTGTCAAGGTAACAGCTCATGCACAAAATGTGCATTTGCTGGGGTCAGAATTTCTGGTTTATGGAGCCACAAGTTCCACGAGGAGGATATTCGTATCTTCAGATACATCAAATGAGGATGCATAAGGGTACTGCAGGGCAGAACATCAAAATGAGAAATACGACAAAATTCTAGTGTATAAAATATATGATTTAATCAACAGAATGAGTAGTTGCTTACAAAGATGTAACGGTAACCATAGTTGGAAGATGACATTGTGATCTGTGAAGTGTCACAGAAACAGCAGGCCTCCATCTTCGTCTTCTGCATTTCCCCACTTCTCTTCCTCACGGTGAGTATTTCATATTCCCTGACACACAGTAATATTGCTCTACTCCTCTATGCCAAATTGACTCCACAAGTGCTCCTCTACCTGCTGACTGACGTACGCTCACCGAAAATGATTCCTTCACCAGTAGCCAGCAGCGCCGCTCGCGTTGGAGGGCCACTCCATTTCATTATTAAGTTGAAAAGAAAGACAGAGTGCAGGGATGGTGGTTGGAAAAAGATTGACTGAGAAGAATAATAGAGAGCAGAGGAAGTTATCAGAGCTGTGGAGAGTGAATGTGCCATCTGACAGCGTATCACAGGGCTCCTCCAGCTGGAACCTGTGCTGGTGAGGCCAGCAGATCAGAGGCCACGACAGCTGAGTGCTGCTGAGAATACCTCGAAGAGTCACAGACATAACGCACCATTCAGCACCGTTTACATCACCATGTGTAGTCTTTATAGACGGTACATATATAACAAAACCGCCAAACTGTTAACCCCTTAACGCCCATCGTCGCATATATGCTACAATCTCTGACTCAAATATGCAACTTACCAAATTGACCTGTATGCCTGTTGTCGCAAATTTGCAACATACCATCATTATTATTATAACATTATAACATAAAGTCATTACCAGAATACCCAATATTACTATCTAGTTTTTGTGCAAAAGTGAAATTAATAATCTCAACATTATTTACCATCTACTTAAAGGCAAAAACACACACAAAACGTTTTATATACAGCTATATAAATTCGGGCATTAAGGGGTTAATTTAACACTGAAAATTAAGCGTACATAGGCACTTTTATAGTTAACCTTAATACTGTTAGTGTTAAATTAACACATTCAAAAGTGTTATTTTAACACTTTCAAAAGTGTCTTTTTAACACTTTCAAAAGTGTTCAACACTGAAAAGAGTAGACACATATAGACACTTTTATAGTTAACCCAAAACTGTCAGTGTCAGATTAACACTTTCAAAAGGGTTCATTTAACACTGACAAGAGTGAGTGGATATAGACACTTTTCCAGTGTTAATTTAACACTCTCACTGTTTTTGTGTTTACAATTTTGCTGCGTATACCTGCATGTGTATACTGGACAAACTCCCAAAGGTTTTCTGAAGAGCGAGTCAGAAGCTCAAAATGGGCGGCTCGAGATGTTCGCATCTTGGCAGCACATGACTTTGCCTAAAGCCTGATTCATGCCTCTACAACTCCATAACTCCGTGGCCACGCAATCACGTCGACTTTGGCGTGACCCTTTTGAAGTTTTCCATCGCGTCAGTGGGTGTCACAATGCAATTTACTGCTGGAATAGTAGGGGCCACGATGTGAAGAACAAGACAGGAACTTTCTTTCCGCCCGCACCGCCACTGCTGCTGGTTATTTTTTTTCTCGACCAATTTGTCCCTCAATGACCTCCACTTCTTTATACAATCATTGACCTCCAAACCAACGTTATGTGCAATCTCCCTCCATGAACTGCTGGTCATTTGAGCATCTTTGTAGTTTTTTGGTGCTGTGTTGTAAATAGGTGGTCATATTTGCGGACTTCTGTCATACGATGGAAATGTAATCAGCATGCACACTGCAAAAACTTGTAAATGGGATGGGAGATGAATGAGTGAAACTGGAAAAGTGTCCTATCACAGCCTGCTCAGTCTCTGTCATTTAGACATGTAGCTTTAATTTTTGGGAGGTGCATATCTGGCTACAGAGAGGGGTGCAGAGAGGGTTTGCAATGACGCGAAGAGCTGTGTGGCTACGGAGCTGCAGAGACGCAGTAGCTAAATTAGGCTTAACTCATGACCATGTGGAGCATGGGCAACGGAGTGACCTCAGCAGGCTGAATAAAAGCTGTAAAAAAAATTTACACCTATCTCAAATTTACCTTGCTGGCTGTGGCTAACAAGCTATCCTTGGTTTTGGTGTTTGATTAATGTATATTTATGTACAGAGGGTGGTGGTGTTTGCAATGGGTGCTTTGAGTGCAGGAATTCAAAACCATGACCAGCATACACCCTCATTAACTGTGGCACCATTCGTGAAACTAACATCACCAAGCTTTTAATACGTGCTAATTAGTGCTAATGGTGCTAACATACAAACAAAATAACTCTAAAATTTCACTCAACAGAAATACTGGAGCACAGACTTCTTAGATGGTCCATTACAAATACCTGCACAGCAAGATGTATTGGGCCCAATTTACAAAGATCCCATACAACAAATACTAAATTTTGCCGGTGTCATAAACATTTTAGTGCTGGGTTGATGAACATTTTGCAGATGATTTACTGAGAATAATTTCACACAAGACAGCGGGTGGTAATGTGATGCATAAATGAGGATTTTGCATGTTTTAATGAGCCTAAACACAAAATGAGGCATGAACACATCAAGAGAAACACACATTTTAACTAAAAATGTATTTGACTAATAATTTACCAAATCAAAAATTAATGTGCCTTGCAAATAATTTGTCTGCTCTTTCACGGGAGGTGCAAGGTATATGGTACAAGCCTGGATTCATTACCGCTGCTGTAAAAAGCACCCGCATGAATAAAGATGATCATGAGCTTATTAGGTCACCCTGCTGTTAACAGACTCAGCATTCATTTCTTCGATGAGGGATACCCTGAGTAAAATATTTGTATTATTATTATTATTCCCAGTGACCATTAACTGGTGTAAGCGGGTACAGAAAATGGCCTCTACTGGTGGTTGGCTCTCACTGCGGTATTGTATCACTTCCTGTTCCGGAGCACAGCGGTGTTTTTCTGTATCTGTTAGCTGTTTAATCTGCGCAGTTAGATTGATCTAGTTATCTAGATTACGATTTGTTTCCCAGTGTAATCTTTACGTGCCTTAACTAAAGCACTCCTTCTGCTGAATCACCTCTAAATTATTTACACATTATTCACTTTGCGTGTTTTTAGGAATCCGCTAGCTTAGCGTAGCTACTAGCTCTTAGCCGATTTAGCATGGCGGCTTCTCCTGTCTCTCCCGCACTTTTCTGCTCTGGGTGTGAAATGTTTAGTTATTCCTCGGCCTCCTTTAGCAGTAACGGTACTTGTAATAAGTGTAGCTTATTCGTAGCTTTGGAGGCCAGGCTGGGCGAATTGGAGACTCGGCTCCGCACCGTGGAAAATTCTACAGCTAGCCAGGCCCCTGTAGTCGGTGCGGACCAAGGTAGCTTAGCCACCGTTAGTTACCCCCTGGCAGATCCCAAGCAGCCGGGAAAGACTGGGTGACTGTGAGGAGGAAGCGTAGCCCTAAACAGAAGCCCTGTGTACATCGCCAACCCGTTCACATCTCTAACCGTTTTTCCCCACTCGACGACACACCCGCCGAGGATCAAACTCTGATTATTGGCGACTCTGTTTTGCGAAATGTGAAGTTAGCGACACCAGCAACCATAGTCAGTTGTCTTCCGGGGGCCAGAGCAGACGACATTGAAGGAAATTTGAAACTGCTGGCTAAGGCTAAGCGTAAATTTGGTAAGATTGTAATTCACGTCGGCAGTAATGACACCCGGTTACGCCAATCGGAGGTCACTAAAATTAACATTAAATCGGTGTGTATCTTTGCAAAAACAATGTCAGACTCTGTAGTTTTCTCTGGGCCCCTCCCCAATCAGACCGGGAGTGACATGTTTAGCCGTATGTTCTCCTTGAATTGCTGGCTGTCTGAGTGGTGTCCAAAAAATGAGGTGGGCTTCATAGATAATTGGCAAAGCTTCTGGGGAAAACCTGGTCTTGTTAGGAGAGACGGCATCCATCCCACTTTGGATGGAGCAGCTCTCATTTCTAGAAATCTGGCCAATTTTCTTAAATCCTCCAAACCGTGACTATCCAGGGTTGGGACCAGGAAGCAGAGTTGTAGTCTTACACACCTCTCTGCAGCTTCTATCCCCCTGCCATCCCCTCATTACCCCATCCCCGTAGAGACGGTGCCTGCTCCCAGACTACCAATAACCAGCAAAAATCTATTTAAGCATAAAAATTCAAAAAGAAAAACATTAGGTCTCTCTCTTCTAAGTCCCTGTTGGTAAATGATATAATAATTGATCAACATATTGATTTATTCTGCCTTACAGAAACCTGGTTACAGCAGGATGAATATGTTAGTTTAAATGAGTCAACACCCCCAAGTCACACTAACTGTCAGAATGCTCGTAGCATGGGCCGGGGCGGAGGATTAGCAGCAATCTTCCATTCCAGCTTATTAATTAATCAAAAACCCAGACAGAGCTTTAATTCATTTGAAAGCTTGACTCTTAGTCTTGTCCATCCAAATTGGAAGTCCCAAAAACCAGTTTTATTTGTTATTATCTATCGTCCACCTGGTCGTTACTGTGAGTTTCTCTGTGAATTTTCAGACCTTTTGTCTGACTTAGTGCTTAGCTCAGATAAGATAATTATAGTGGGCGATTTTAACATCCACACAGATGCTGAGAATGACAGCCTCAACACTGCATTTAATCTATTATTAGACTCTATTGGCTTTGCTCAAAAAGTAAATTAGTCCACCCACCACTTTAATCATATCTTAGATCTTGTTCTGACTTATGGTATGGAAATAGAAGACTTAACAGTATTCCCTGAAAACTCCCTTCTGTCTGATCATTTCTTAATAACATTTACATTTACTCTGATGGACTACCCAGCAGTGGGGAATAAGTTTCATTACACTAGAAGTCTTTCAGAAAGCGCTGTAACTAGGTTTAAGGATATGATTCCTTCTTTATGTTCTCTAATGCCATATACCAACACAGTGCAGAGTAGCTACCTAAACTCTGTAAGTGAGATAGAGTATCTCGTCAATAGTTTTACATCCTCATTGAAGACAACTTTGGATGCTGTAGCTCCTCTAAAAAAGAGAGCTTTAAATCAGAAGTGCCTGACTCCGTGGTATAACTCACAAACTCATAGCTTAAAGCAGATAACCCGTAAGTTGGAGAGGAAATGGCGTCTCACTA